>NC_056727.1:1182731049-1182973549 GCF_019279795.1 Protopterus annectens
ACATTCTGATCATGAGACTTTCCAATAAAGCATCTTATCTTAATCCATACATTAATTTCTGTCTTCCATGAAATTGCTTAAGTTAACCTCAAAAAAACACAGGGTGTTTACACCCCTTACTTTAATTTTTGGAAAAGTGATTCGCAACAAGTAGTCATTCACTGCTCTAAAAGCTAAACAAAGTTTATTTCTTAATAGTATATATTAAATATTTAATAAGTTTAGTGTCTTCACTCTATTGCCATAATCTAAGTTTTTCATAGGCGATATCCTTTTAGTAACTCTACATTATATGGCTTTCCAATAAGTCTGTATCTGCTAGGGACTTATCTTTAGAAATATTGGTTACATCCCATGATTTACATTCCATAACTGTTCTTTTGCTATGTAGGCAGTATAATTTCATGTCTAGATGTCATCATGTTCAGTATCAAACCTACTTTTCTGTTGCTCTTCATTTTATATCAAATGTATGATTCTTATAGGTCAATCCTTTACAATCAATCATATCAAAATTTCTCATATATTCTGATGTTGCCAAATTCTGCTGACCAATAGTAATCTTAATATCCAGGATTGAACCACATAGGACAACTTTACATTTCTTAATTATTATATCTTTGATACTTATTTTCCTGCCTTGTTTTAATTAAGTCAAGATAAACAATGAATTATACTATGTTTATTTCTTTCACAGGTTCTGCCCCTATCTTATGGCTCATCGCTTCATAGGTTCATAGGTAAGTAATAGGCTAGCAGCCCTTGCTGGCCACTTCAAGCCTAAACAGTTTCCCTTTTTTGTGTTTGAATAACCTATCCCATTTAGTTATAGATTTACCTTACACATCCCATGGTTGATATCGATAATTATATATTACCCCTAATGAGAATAACTGCTATCATATCATAAAAAAATTGAGTGGATCCATACATCATATAAGGCATTTAGGTGCACCATTTATCCATCAGGGAGCAGTCTTGGGGTACATTTTCTGTTTCCCTAACAAAGATCAAAATTGCACTTGAAAATGGACAGGAATGAACTTTGTTTTATGTGGATGGGGAGTCTGTTCTCTAGCAGCAGAATCCTCTGGGAAATATACCTTTCCCTCCAAACCACTCTATTTATGTTGCAGAAAAGGTTTAGATCTCTAGACCAAGTATTTCTGATACAATTTGGCTTGCTAATTTGCAGTAATTCTATCACTAATGAGATGGACAATGCCTAGCATGCCAGGCACGGGTCACCTCTTAGCAGTCTGTAGGATACCAAGTATAGTGACAGGGCTTTGAGTCAGTCCATGTATGACATGCTTTTTAAACAAAATAATTATGAAATATTTCATCCATGCCTTGAGTTGACAATACTAACATTAGTCAAATAAGAGGGATCCTATTGTAATTGGCGTCTTACTCTCTAAAATGACATAATTATACAATTGCTTATTTTTGTCTATTTTATTCGATAATTCAAGCTCCTGTTTCCTTGTCTTATCCTGTGTCTCCTTCTTCAGTTTTTTAAAAGACTGTTTTAGCCTATTTATTGCAATAATTAGTCTTGAACATCATATAACACTCATAAATTCTTTTCTTTTAGTTAATCAGTTTATTACGTTTTTGGTCCATCCTTGATTTATTTCTTGTATCTTCCTTATATTTCACTGTTTTTTTGTTAATTTTGTTTTAATGCTAATTATATTTTTCTATAGGAACACATGCATTTTCTATGATTAATCAAAGTTTATGTTTTTGTCCCAAGGAGCTTGGATTAATTCTCTGGATAGTTCTTTCACATTCAATTTTCTCATATCAAAGAAAGTTGTTTTCTTCCTTCTCATTTTGACTCACAGAAAGTCAAAAGTAACTGCATCATGATCTGAGTGACTAGAGGATGCACCACATTTTAATTGTTAAACATGTCCTCATAATTCACAATAGTTTGCAACTTCAGAGACAAAGAGTATCATAATCTGTGCAGTGGTGAGGGTGAAGTGGCAACAGTGTTTGTTTTTATGGCAGAATACTCATTTTAATCTGTAATTTTCTCATCAACTTATGTTCCATGAAGACACTTGTATTACTACTTTGGAGTTGTATGTAACTACCAGCTGTAGGAATGCTAATGCATGGAGCATTGGTGTTAATGACTGTAACCTTATGTTATGTCATGCAGATTTCTTTCCACGGTTACCTGAGGTTTTAAGCAGTACTGGTATAAGAATGAAATATATATACAATTGTAAATTGTCCTAACCAGACTTTTTTTAAATAACTTTTTTGAATTAAACAATGACCTGTGTTTGTGAAGCAGAAATTGTAATTAACAGAAATGTCACATTTGAATCACAGTAGGTGCAGGTCAAATGAGTCATATACATCTCATAAAATAGGCTAGGTGATAGTGGAAGTGATCATGAAGAGGGGCTCTCATGAGATTTGAATGGTGAGTTGATACAATGTTGTGATCTAGATCTACTTGATGCAGGTGATCTTGCAGACACTGATCATACAGTGTGCTGTGAACATGACTGGGACCTCATATGACAGTTTCTATTAGGTGTAGATGACTGCTGACATGGGCTGCATGAAATCTGTAGTGCTTGTTACTCTGACTAGTTAAGAGTACTTTCTTGAGAGGCAGTTGTAGTGTCATGTTATTTGCCCCCACTTGTCAGGAGGGTACCACATCCACTCCCCCTTCCAAGACTGACTCCTGCTTGATTCTAGTAACTACTAACTAGTGTATGCATGATGGCTGCCACTGATGCCTGTTGTGTCACCATATCATGCTTCAGTGTGATCATGGCATTATCACTGCTCTCTGCCATTTCAAAGTAGTGCTGAAAATCATCACATGTACTCTGGACAGCTTTGAGCATTTCCAGCTGAGTCTCTGTGGCAGTGCTGTGGGCCCTAACAGTGTCACTGCACATTTGTTGTTGGGTAGAAAATGCATTATGTTTTTCCTGGGGTAACTGTAACAAATTTCTGTACCTAGTTCCTTTTTGTAAAGGTGTCATTATGGACACTGCTATCCTGAAAGTGTTTGTCTGGGTTTGGAGATACTGGTGTAGAAGTGCATGAGTTTTCTCCCTGTACAAGCTGCAGTGTAATGTTAGCATGTGTTTGACTTAGTGATGCACTGTCACTTCCAGAAGAGTTACTAACATGTGTTTTTCTACTTTCTCTGAGATACAGTGATCTAGGAGTTAGTAAGCATAAGTATTCGGAGTGTGAAAGGGTGCAGGGGCCTTGCCTTTTGCAAAAAAAAAAAAAAAAGAAAAGTTTAGTATTTTTTATTATTTTCAAAAATAGCTGTTTATTAGTAATGATGACCTTTTATGATCACACTTGTGAGTGCTGCTCACATAAAACTCCCAATTTAGACATGCTTATTTCTCCCCTCATATTATTACTCAACAGATTTTCCATCAATTATTACTTTCTTTAATCTAAAGTGCAAACTTGCATTCCTTCCCCTAGTTATTACCATTCCATTTACATATGCTCAGAAATCCAATAGCTAAATGTATTTCCCTGTCATCCAGAATTTCCTGGAGCTTCTTAAAAAGAATACAGATTTTTTTAAATGACTCGACACAAGGAAATCAGACACTGTAGCAGTTATTGAATCCTCATTCGGGTCTTGGGATGTCATTACTACATCACTAAAGCTTAGCTTCATGTCTTTCACAGTTTGTTTGCCAAGGATATGCAAAGAGGTAAGCATTTATTTGTTATTTCTCAGAAGATGCTCTGTTAATTAAAGGCAACATGTCCAAATAATAAAGTACCTTAACTAGATTTAATTTGCATGTTATTTAGGTAAATAAGTGAAGTATAAATCCTCAGCTTGGCAATGTATTAACCCTTGAAAAATGAAGTGGGAACACTAACCCTCATCTGAAAATTGAACCCAGCACCTCCTGCAATCTATACTACTGTCACTGTTTCTGGATAACTAGATATCAGTTTGCTTCTGCTTTCAGTTATTTCACTTTTTTTCTGCTAAGAAAACATCAACAAGATGATTTAGTGTATTTTTTAAAAGAAATGTTTAAATGTACTACATATCCTCAATATAGCATTATTTTAACAAGTGAACAACTGAAAGAGGCAAACACTGACCTTCACTGGATAGGATGTTATTGCTGTATTGTGAAATATGGTGATTTTGTGTTATTCTAATTGTTGATCGCATCAGCTGTGATTTATTAAGCTAGAGCTAAGAGTTAATTCTAGACCTCAGAAGTTATTGTACCTTTTTCTAAGGACAGATGGGGCTTCATGCCAGTTTTCTGTAACAGACATGACTGCTAGATATGCAATGCTATACTGTTATGTATGTTTGTATACTGCACTGTTAGACTATAAATGTTTGTTTGCTAACTGCAGATCCTCCAGACACAATGAAGTCTGAATTGACCTGTTTCCAATGGTGCATAATTACCTAAAAATGTATTTCAGAGACCTGAACTGGTAGCAAGCATTATATTTCCTAACTGTTTTTTATTAAGTAAACTGAATTCCTCAAACATACTAATAAACTGACCAAAGTTAATCAAACCTCTATTATCCCTTTCATCCATCTTTACTTGTATATCTGTCTATGCTGACCTAACCAGCCCCAGCTGATATACTACACAGACTGCAAAAGAGTTATCACAATTGACACCCAAGCCTGAGGTCCATTCTTAAAAGACCTGTGAGTGTGCAGTCAAAGTAGATATGTATGTGTAATTCAGTATATATAGCATAAACTGGTAGAATCTGAGTAGAGGGACAGCTGAGTGTCCATGTACATTCTTCTGACCTAGTAGATATATGGTGCATACTCTGTATTAAAAGACATGGCTTCATAGAGCCCGATAACTCCTCAGTTCTCTATACCACTGGTATATATTAAGCACTTAATAATGGCCAATAAGTTTAACAGGATTTTGTGTAGTTCAAAATAACATCTAATATGCAGCTTGTTACCTTCCTCAATCAAACAGAACACATTTGCTGCCTTGTATTAATTTTCAGACTAGCCCCTTCTTCTTTTCTTTATTTTCTACAATATCTTGCAGCTAGTATACTAAATATTTAACCACATATGTAAATCTCTGCTTAGTACTTCATGGGCTTGTGTACTGCTTCCTGTAATTCTTATTTTCCCTCCCAGTATTATTTTTCATTGTTTAAGTAATTCTGTTGTTTACTATCGCTGGAAGCTTTCCAACCTCATGCCATTGCCAAAGCTTCCAGGCTGTTCTTTCTCAATGCTGTTGCATTACTGATTTGATGTTTGGCTCCCACTACATTTATCCTCACTCCTTTCAGGCTCACTCTGCTCCTCTGCCCTACCCCCAATTTTCACCCACCCCTCCTCCTCCTCTAGATTTTAACTATCCTAACTTCCCTTATACTTCTTCCAACCTAGTTATACATCCAAACAGTCAGAACATAAACCAGTAGCAGTGTCCTAACAAGTAGCATCTCTAACTCATTTACTTAAAGTGCTACAACCCAGCATATCATTTAAGATGTTATACTACTGTAGCTACAACTACTCTTGTCCTATTAATACATTACAGTGGAAAATTAATATCTTCAGCAAAATATATCTTACATGCCATACAAAATATCAGCCTCAAACCTTACTGGTTTTCTTCCTAAGCATATTAACACTCTTTACCAACTACCACATCTCCCCACTAAATGTAGTTAACAGGCCTACAACCTCATACTCACTACATCAGCATTTACTAAGTCTATCACCCACCACAGCACCCACAATCTACTAACAAATCTTCTTACACTTTTTTCAATTACAAATATCTTAAATCTAGGTATGATAGCATACAAAATCCAATAAAATTGAAACACAAATGCATTTGGCTACATACTTTCCTTCATAAAATATCAACCCAAAATATCATTGGAGATATTCATTCAAACCTTGGCTCCACACAGCAGTAAAAACCTATGCTAATAGCACAGTATTACATGTATCACTCTTTTCCCCTCGCCCATCCCTAATTCTAGTCTTCTTCTCCTAAATATCAATCTTAGAAGAATGTGCAGCAAAATCCAATGCATGCATACTTGTAGTTCTACATATTACCAAGACATAGTCATCGCTACAGAAACCTGGTTGAACAAATAGATAAATGACAATGAAATTACTCCACTTGGTTTCAATATAATTAGGCTTGAAAGGATTAATAAACAGGAAGCTAGAATTGCCAGCATCTGCAAGAATTCCCTACGCATAACTACATATGTAGTATAGTATACTATAGTATAGTATATATAGTATACTGTTTGTAAACTCTTGCATACACTGTTGGAAACTCCTGGGTTCTGCCTGGTGTGATTCTATAACAATCTGGCACTATATCGCTGCTTGATAAGTATATTTCTTGGCATTTTAACCTTTCAAAGTTCTGCATTGTCTTAATTTTGCCTGAATGAATTATTTTTTTGCCTGACTGAACTATTTTATATATTTTCTGGCATTGTTTTATGTTTCCTCATCTGTTCTAAAACTGTTTTCCTCCCTCCTCCCTATCCTATTCTTGTAGAGTTGTTATAGTTGGTGGCTTTGCAGTTGCACTCCCCTACTGTAAATGTGATCTGGGACACCCCTCCCAGTATGGTGTTCACTCTACTTAACACAGAGAGAACATCTGAGAAGGCCAACCCACTTAGGTTCTTAACCTCTGCTCCTCCTTCCTATCTCCTTGCACTTTACTCAAAAAAAAATTGCACTTTATTTTGCTTTTGCCTCTTCTTAAAAGTACTCAATTGTATTTATTCTGTTGCATTTATTACTGCTTGATAGTAGCCTGATTAAATTGTAACTGTTATTCTAAGCCTTTCATTTTAAGCACTTGTGCTTCAGACCAGTTGTTTTACATTGAGAAGTTTTGTGGTCTGCACTGTTGTGGCACGCCAAGTAGCTTACATCCTTCTAAATTGGGAATTGCTAATTGAAGGCTCAGTGTCTGTTTTTCTAAATGTGCATTAGTTCTGGTTTAGGCACTTTGGCTTTGGCCAGTTATTTTACATTAAGAAGGTTTGTGGTCTGCACTCTTGTGGGAGGAGAGGTTAGATTCTGCCCTTCTGAGCTGGAAATTTCTGGTTAAAGGATTATTGTGCCTGCTTATTTGAACTGTTTCTTTCTGAAATTGGTGAGCCTTGTTTGCTGTAGCATAGACTAGACTCAGGCATGCTTAATCTAACTTTGTTTGTATAACTTGAGCACTAATCCAGGCCATCTTATTTGGAGAAGGTTCCCCTACACCCTATTGGCAGGAGTGTGCAGTTAGAACTTGTCTGATTGAAGACTGCTGGAACAGGGCTCAGTTTTGAGCTTTTTTACTGGTTAACTGGGTAATTTGTTTAAATCAGTTTGCTTGTTTTCTATTGTTATATAAAAAAAACTTCACTTTATTCATCTGCTTTTACTGTATTTGTGTTTATTCCTACTTTATTGCATTTATTCTGTTGCATTTATTACTGCTTGTTAGTAGCCTGATTAAATTGTAACTGTTATTCTAAGCCTTTGGTTGAAGCATTTGGGCTTCAGACCAGTTGTTTTACAATAAGAAGGTTTGTGGTCTGCACTGTTGTGGCAGGACAGGTAGCTTACATCCTTCTAAGTTGGGAGTTGCTGATTGAAGGCTTAGTGTCTGTTAATCTAAGAGTGTATTAGTTTTGGTTTAAGCACTTGGGCTTCTGGCCAGTTATTTTACACTAAGAAGGTGTGGCCTGCACTCTTGTGGGAGGAGAGGGTAGATTCTGCCCTTCTGAGCTAGGAGTTTCTGGTTAAAGGCTTACTGTGCCTGCTTATTTGAACTGTTTCTTTCTGAAATTGGTACACCTTGTTTGCTGTAGCATAGACTAAATTCAGACCTGCTGAATCTAGCTTTGTTTGTATAACTTGAGCACTAATCCAGCCCATCTTTTTTGGAGAAGTTTCCCCTGCACCCTAGAGGCAGGAGTGTGCAGTTAGAACTTGTCTGATCGAAGACTGCTGGAATGGGACTCAGTTTTTAGCATTTTATTGGTTAATTTGTTTAAATCAGTTTGCTCATTTGCTACTGTTATATTAAAAAAAATACACTTTATGCATCACCGCTTAGTTAGGGTTAAACCTTTCCTGGCGCCATAAAGTCTGATCTTCAAAATTTCCCTTAGAACTAGCCAGTTTTTTTAGTTTTAGCACTCAAATCTGTTTCTTTGAACTCAGCACTTGTTCAGAACTCGTAAGCAGTAAATAAGCTACAAATTACTACAGCACTCAACTTTCCTCACTTGTCAAGAGGAAAACAGTTTTTAGTACTTAATAAATAAGCACCTATTCAGGCTCCCAGTATTTTCTCCTGTCTACTTGAATCTGGGCATCTGGGGCAATGCAGCAATTGCCTTATGTACACAGACAACCCGGTCCTTCTACCTCCCAACACTACAACCTGTGAGAGATGCACTTATATTGCCAAACTGGAAGCAAAGCTGTCTTCACCCAAGACTGGACTAGACAGTCAAGAGGAGAAGGTAAACACTTGCACCACACCACACTCATCACATAGTCCCTCAAAACCTACACCACCAAAACACACACATAGCAACACAAAACACACACATACATTTGTGGAGGCTCTCAATAAAAATCTACTCAAGTAACAGAGACCTCCAAAGCATAAACGCATGCAACCTCCACACCCCAACACAGCCCAAATGACACATAGCCCACAAACTCAGTATGCCATTCAACCACAGCCCATAAGACATAACAATGCACCCAACACTCTAGTCATAGGTGACTCTATAGTCAGGCACACTGATGTTCCACTCACCAGGCTAAATAAGGAGAAAGTTACTGTCAGCTGCCTGTCAGGTGTCAGGATCTGCCACATAATGCATGCACTCAGGTCACTCCACAACAAGTACAAATATGACCCTGCCATTGTCCATGTTGGTGTGAATGACCTGAGATGTACCTCCCTGGACTACATGAAAAGAGACATGGAGGAGCTCTCCTGTCTTGTAGGCCAGGCAGGTATGACCCTAGCCCTGAGTAGCATCCTACCATCACCCAGAATGATATCACAGTTGTTGTTGTTTGTCTTTCGGCTTTTTCCCGGTAAGGAGTCGCCACAGCGGAACTCCGGTCTGCTAATGATTGCCAGTAGATTTTAGTACAAGGACAAAATGATTGACTTCAACAATTGGATAAGCTTCTGGTGTCATTCTAAGTGGATCCAGTATCTGTCTGCCTGGGATAACATGTTCAACAGACCACAATGCTTTGCCAGAGATGGCCTGCACCTGTCGCCCTTGGGATTCCAGATACTGGCTAAAGCTCTTGCCACCCCTATAGTGCCTTTTTAGGCAAGGTTCAAATGACAAATTCACCACCGTAACAGGTATAAGCAAGCAAAATCTGAGGGTAATGCTACTCAATGTTAGAAGTCTAAACCTCAAAATGCATTCACTCGAGGCACTCCTTAAAATGGAAAACATCGACATCTGTGCAATGACAGAGACCTGGTTCAAGGCTCCAGAAAGCACCCCTGCATTACCAGGCTATAATTCATACCACACCTTTCGGCCACCTAACCTGGACCAAAACACTAAAGGTGGAGGCATGTCCATATTCATTAAGGATATACAAACCTCCAGCCAAGTTACTCAGCATAATGCATCTGAGATTATCCAAGTGCAACTAACTCTGGGCAAGACCGCAATCCAAATTGTAACTTGCTACAGATCCCCCACAATGCCCCAGGATTCCCACTCCTCATTTCTTCATGCACTGGAAAATATTAGGGTACAACCCAACACCCTAACTGGGAAAACTACTCATATACCAACTCTTTTGCTCAGCATTTTCTGGAATTCATAAATTCCAATGCCTTGGATCAACTTATCCACACCCTCACCAGGGGCAGCAATATCCTAGACCTGGTCATTACCAACATGGGCGACCGGTGCTCCACACCAGGGGTCAATTCCTCATTGGTCAGATCCGACAACAAGCTAATCAGCCTAGGCATCCACGTCCCAGCCCCCCCCCCCCATTAGGGAAACCACCGTAAAAAATTTCTCCAAAGCCAACTTTATGCTTCTTAAGACAGAAGTGGCAAACTTTACGACACTCATGCAGACGGACAATAGAGGGTACAACTGCTGAATCCTACACAAATGCACTTTATAAGCACTTATACAAGTGCATGGATCGTGCTATCCCTAACAGAACCAAGATGCTATCCTCCAAAAAAAGGAAGCCAATCTGGTGGTCCTCTGCCATAAACAACTCTACAACAGAAGAAAGAAACTGTTGCAAAAAAAAAAAAAAAAAAAAGAGTAAAATCCCATGACTTGAAGAACTCCCTGGTCAGCCTCAGTAAGAAGCTGAGATGCCTCATAAAATCCTCCAAAGCTAGTTATGAAAACAAAATCACCACTGATTCTAAAGACAACCCCAAAGCGTTCTATAGCTATGTCAAGAATCTCAATGGCAACACTCAGATCTGCTCTAAGTTACAGCACAATAGCACTAAATCTACAGAACCAACTGATATTGCCAGCATCCTGGCAGATAGGTTCAGTGCTAACATTACCCCCCACCCCCTAAAGGGCCCATCTCTATACCGGAAGAATGTAAAGTTCCTGTAATCATGGCTGCACAGGTAAAAACCACACTCTCCAAAGCCAAGAACACAGTATCCATGGGACCTGACAACATCCCAGGCTGCATTCTACATGAACTACAGAATGAACTGGCACCCCACCTAAGCACCATGTTCAATCATAGCCTCACCTCAGACTTTGTGCCCACTGAATGGCGCACAGTGACAGTTATCCCACTCCACAAAGAGGGAGCCACCACAGACCTCGGGAACTACCACCCCATTAGCCTAATGAGCCTGGTCTATAAGGCCATGGAACGTATCATCATGGAACTTATAAACAAAGATATTGGTAATCTCCAAACTCTGGATTCCATCCAGTTCAAGTATGTAAAAGTCTCCTAAACCTGACTGACTTCTTTGAAGCAGTCACCAATGCCGTAGACGAGGGTAAGATGGTTCACACAGCCTGAATAGATCTCTCCAAGGCTTTTGACACCATCCCCCACTCTGGAATTATAGATAAACTCACTAAACTAGGTATAAATCCCTATGTCCCAAGATGGGTTGCCAACTGGCTCACTGACAGAACCCACACTATGAAAGTAGCAGACTCCAAATCTGACTTCAGACCAGTGACAAGTGGAATACCACAGGGTTCAGTCCTGGGTCCTCTCCTGTTTGGTATCTACTTTTCTGAAGTACAGTCTAATACAGAAGAACTTTGGGTAATGAAGTTCCCAGATAACTGCAAACTAGGAGCCATAATTTAAACTCCTAACGATGTGGACATCCTACAAAAGGGCCTCAGTGAGACAGATGCCTGGTGTCAAAGCCATGGCCTCAAGCTCAATGCCTTTGGTAAAAACTTTGTACCCATGAGCTACCACATAGGTGGTAGTCTACTTAACACAGAAAGTGTGATAAGAGACTTTGGGACACAGGTGGACAGTAGTCTCTTCTTTAGTAATTACATCACCACAGTAGTCAGGAAATCCTTCTATGTGGCACACCTCATCACAAAAGGTTTCTCATCCAGGAAAAAAGAGGTCATTATTCCTCTCTTTTCATCACTCATTAGACCTATTATAGAGTATAACGCCCCTTTTGGTATGTACCTCACAAGAAATCTACAACAACTGGAAAGGCAGCAGAAATACCTCACAAAAGGATTACCGGCCTCAATCAGATGCCCTACCAAGACCATCTCAAAAAACTCCAGCTTTACTCCGTCGCATATCGCCTACTCAGAGGTGATCTCTGCCTAACATACAAAGCTATGTCAAACCCAGAGCTGTTGGACGTGCTCCACTTAAAGAAATCCCAATCCATCTGAGCTACACACTCTAAGGACCTAAACCTTATCATCACAATAAACAGAACATGCTGGAGGGATAGATTCCTGTCCCAGAGACTTCCCATACTCTGGAAAAAACTACCTATCTATATCAAACAAAGCTCCTCATTAGCACTCTTCAAGAAAAATCTTGATTATTGGATGGGAAATAGGAATTTCACCCCAGCGATCACCTCTGTGGCTCTGCTCAATAGGGGCACAGGAAAATATTTTTCTTGGGTGGGGAAAGCCAGGGTATCCTTTCGGCTAGGCTTGTATAGGCCCTAGGGCCAATAGCCTAGTACCTGCCTATGAACCTGTATGCACATCAGATGCCACAATTTAAAAACACAGAACTTCTGAAATCACACTTCAAAATTAATAATAGGAAAACACTCTGTTTAGTAGCTATACATTCAACCAGACAATAACATTACCACTGTGGAAAATATTCTATATTTGATATCTAGTCATATCCAACATGAAAGAATAATCTTCGGAGATCTAAATATAGACTAGCAGCTTAGCAATAGCAATACTTCATCTTATTGTATAAACATATATACTTTATGGAGTTAATTACATCAATTACTAAAGTACATAAAAACGCTGGTAGGCAAGCAATCTTACACATGATTCTAATTCATAGAGACAACAAAATAAAGACAGCAGGTATCCTTCCAGACAAACTAAGTAACTACCTACTTACATATATTATCAGAAGTTGCAAAATCCAAGATAAACATACTGATTTGCAACCATTTTTATAAGTCAACAAACTTTGGCAAAGGCACTTTTTGTCAAAACGTTAATAGAATATAACTGAAAAATTCTAAAATCTGGACCCATAGACTCTGCTATCACACACTTCAACAAGATATTCATAGAAACAGTGGCACAAAAACATTGCATATTTCAACTTTTCATACACACAAGAAGCAGGATAAAATACCCCCCAAAAATTGTGACAAACACACCTATTATAACATCTTCCAAAATATATACCAAAACAATGCAAAAGTCTTCTGGTCATCTATAATCAAACTTCCATCCCCACCACTACATCCAGCAATGCTACTAATTCAATTCCCACACAGTTTAACAACTATTTTATGCTGAGAATAATGTCTCTCACAGACATTAGTACCACCACTACCCTCTCAGTACCTGCAACCTCTGCTAAATATCCTCAGCTATTTGACTTCAGCCTAGTACCTTCTTTGACCTTTAAAAACAAAGACTTAAGCTACAACCAACTGCCCTGGCTGCTAAACAGCACCCATTGAACTACTTAAAATGGTTGGAGATACAACAGCTTTTCCAATCACTATATTGATAAATAGATCTATATTCAAAATATGTTCCTTTTATTTTGAAAAAAAAAATCCTTTATTATACCTTTACACAAAGGCAGCACATCTACAGAGTTTAATAACTACAGGCCCATTTCAATCCTACCCATAAAAAATACTTGAAAAATGTATTCAAGATCAGCTTCTATATAACCTAAATTCAAATAATCTTCTATCTGAAATGCAGCATGGTTTTATACCCCATTGAAATACAACTACCTCCCTCATTCACTTCACAAACAGTATATACCAACACTAGAACAATGGCAGGCTAGTGGCAGCTATGTTCCTATACTTATCCAAAGCTTTAGAAACTGTATCACACCAAAATCTATTCACTAAACTCTCTTTTACAGGTCTCTATCAGTCCTCCATTATATGGTTCCTTAGTTACATATTTGGAAGGCAGCATGCAGTCAAATGGCAATAGGACCTCTCTTCCTCTCTTTCAGTTGACATAGGTGTCCCTCGGGGTAATATAATCGGACTTCTTTTCTTCCAAATTTTTGTAAACAAGTTTTATACTGCCATATACCAAGTATATATAGCAAAATATGCAGATGGTCCAACTTTAATTTTTATAGCTCTCACAATATCCAAACTCCAAGAAATCATCCACATTTTTTTTCCTTTAATCCAAACCTGTCTGGAAACTGCAAACCTGCACCACAACCCCAATAATACAAAACTTAGCTCTTCACCCCAAAGCATTATCTCAAACAAAGACAGTCTTTCTTGGCTACATCTACAAATAATACTAAAATTGAGACAGTGTCACATAAAATTACTGGACATTGTAATAGATGAGAATCTTAAATTTGATCTACATATTCTTCAAACAATTAAAAACAACCACAAAAATTTGGCTTCCTATTAAGGGGCAGACATTAGCTTACAGACACAGCAAGAAAAACCCTAGCCTCATCCTGTTTGCTTCCAACCCTCTTACTTGCCTTAGCTATCCTTACAAACCTAAGCTCTACTACACTAAAATCCAAACTAGGCTCCATTTACAACAAAGTAGCTAAATTTGTTACCAACATTACATGCCAAGCTCACCACTGCCAAATGATAAAACTATCCCTAACTTGTTTGCATCCTGTACTTGAATCAGTACTCCTCTAACATTTTCATCTCCTGCATTTGAATCAATATATCCCTCTTCACACCCCTATTAAACATTAGTTGTCATCTTTCTCTTACTGGCCTCATTCTTGTCTCTACCGCTCTCATGCATTTCCCTGTATACTTAAGTTATAAACCTTCCAGATATAACAATTAGGAACATGCAGCCCAGAAAGAACTAATCCTATACACTGTTCTCTCACTCAAATGCTATAACCTTTATCCACCTATACAATACTAACATTTCCCCTCCTACATAATTTTATAACTTACTTCTCAACTATACCCTTCAATACATTTCTTGAGCTCTTCACAAACTTTTCTGTACTGAAATGTATGAGTACTAAACTTCTTTACAACAATGTTTTCCCTTCTACAGTTTAAATGCATTTACTTTCTGCAAGAATTTAGAGCTACAAGAACTGTTTAGACTTGTACATATTGATGGAATTACTTTACTGCATATAACTGTCTTGTAACCCTGTTTGTTTTTCTGAAAAATATGACTGTTGTTTTTCTGAGAACGGACCTAAATTCACTTGTTAATATAAATGCAGTGTGATGGAACTTTTCTCCCTGAGCCTCCTCTGAAAATGGGCTCCATCCAGTCAGACTTTCCCACTCAACAAAGACAAATATATATATATATATATATATATATATATATAAATATATATATATATATATATATATATATATATATATATATATATATATATATATATGTACTACTGGAGGTTTCCTAGCTGAAAGGACAAATGACTGCTTTTTGGGAATTACAGGGCCTTACTGTCTATCATCTCCATGATTGTGCACAGAGCATGCAGAACATCTTGAGCTCAATTTCCAACAAAGTATAAGTTAGACGTCTTGCTTCACTTATGAGAACAATGCTAAGTTGAAGTCTTATACTGTATTTGTGCATGTGTGTTTTTGTGTGTAAAAAAAAGTCTCCATGTCACCATGTTGCTGGTTTTGTAACATAAAGAGAAAACAACATATCCTAAGAGAAGCTTAATGACTGTCCTGATAATTCTGTTAGGTTGGAGTTAGTGCAACTGCATGGAATATATTGGCCCTAGATTCAATTGTCAGGCAAGTGTTAGTGTTTGCTTTTCATATTTCCCTGAATACCTAAAGGACAAGGTAGGAGATTTCCAGATCCAATGCCTTTTTCCATATTTAAAAAAAAGTTAACTTTCATTACAGATCATAGAATGGGATTCACTTTCACCATGAAAACATAATCAGCTAGAAAACAGTGTCAGAAATGAATTTGCTGCATTCACTGTCACAGCTCAGCACAAGTGCTTGTAATTATCTTAACAATGAAAATTTGTTAGAACAAAGCCTGTAAAATAAAAGTATTTGTAAAAAATAGTCTCTTCTAAACTATTCATCCATAAACACAGATTCAGAGAAAACAGTCACTTATTACTCCAAAACAAGTTTTAAATTCTCCCACTGTCTTTGACCAACACAACACAGTACATTACCAGACTCCCTCCAGTATGATACAAGTTACCTAAAAGTCCTCTGCTACCTGGACTTATACTACCAAACATGCACACTCATCAGGTCAACCCTCCTCTGAGAGGACTGTCCCAGCTTCTTACAGTCTGTCTTCACCACAAACAAATTCACAACAAAATTGTTCAGACTCTTCTGGATTTTATGAGGAATTTTATCATTCTAAATCTGCTTTCTGCTTAAATAGGAACAGGTGTTTACTGTTTTCTTCTCTTGGAAACCTAGGCATACTGGTTTAATGGGACCAGTCTATACTACTCCATTTTGTTAACATCCTTAAGATCTGTCATCCAAAGACTTAAAAAACATCTAAGAACTCCATATTTAGCCCCAGACTGTTATTGTGGGAAGTTAGCCTACTTCTCCCTGTTTATCTTATTTGCCGGCAGATACCTGGTGAAGCCACCACACTATGTTGCAGTATACATGTATAGATAGATAATTCAGTAGGTAGAAAACAATGTACAAAATTTGCAAGCAAAACAATTAATAAAAAAACAAAGTCACCAAAGAAAACTAAAAGGAAACCACAACCAACATTTTATTGAATTAGCTTTTTCATTCATAAAAGTGCCTAGAACATCATTAGAAAAAAAACTTTTCCAAATAAACAATTAAATAGACAGTAAAATATCTCCATTTGGTGGACAATTTATCTCAAAACACCATAAATATAAAACAACCTAAATACTTTAAAAATAAACATTTAAAATATACAAAATATTCATCTAAAATTTGTATCATCATTATTATTATTACATATTAACTGACTAAACACTTCTACAAAATTCCTATAATTTCATATTTTTAAAGACCAATGAACTATTAAGTGATGTCTTCTCATTTCAACAAGGTTTGTTTGCTGCATTTAAATATAGTTGCCAAAATAATTCACAGGCATCAAGATGTGCTGTCCATTTATCTCCCCTTATAAAAAAGCAAGCTTTTCTAAAACAAAAAATGTAAGTTTCTTCAAAGCCACACAATTAATAGAATGCTTATGAAGTGCATTTGTCAAATCCCCCTAGAGATGGCGTAAATGTGCTGCTAAATCTTTTTTCTCAGGGCAAAAATGCTGGGAAAGTTAAGCAAATGGCTGAATACACCACCCATTTTGTACTACAATTGATTTTGCCATTAGGAAACAGTTCTTTAGGAACACAGGTTAACACAAAACTAGTCCCTTCCCAAATGTACCTGCACTGTGAGCAACAATAACATTTTGTCATTCCCTTATTTTCTATAGAAAAATTAAGGGAGCCACCCTGGGTATTCTCAAAATATTTCTTTAAGTTACTTTTGTTTTTATTAACTAATAATTGTATCTCGCCAAAAATTCCTTCACATCTTATAGGTTCATAGGTTGGTACTGGGCTATCTGCCCGAAGGCATATATTAGCCCAGCCACGTTGTGTGGTATTCACCACCCCTTTAGTAGTTCCCTAGACCCTTGCACTAGCAGCTAGTACCCTTGGCCCCTATCTAGTAGTGCTGTTGGTATGATCCCCGGTGTGAACTTTCTGTTACCCATCCACTCATCAAGGTTCCTCTTGAAGAGTGATAGTGAGGGGCTCTGTCTTATGTAGATCGGGACCCTGTTCCATAGTAAGGGAAGTCTCTGTGAAGGGAATCTATCCCTCCAGCATGTTCTATTCATTGTTGTGTTGAGGTTTATATCCCTAGAGCATGTAGCTTGAGTAGATTTGGTTTTGCTAAGATGGAGCATGTTCAACAATTCTGGGTTGGACATGGCTCTGTACGTTAGACAGAGATCGCCTCTGAGAAAGCGGTATGCAACAGAGAACAGTCTTAGCTTTTTCAATCGTGCTGCATAGGGCAACTGTTTGAGGCCAGTAATCCTCTTAGTGAGGTACCTCTGTGGTCTCTCCAGCTGCTGGAGATGTCTATCCAGGTACATTCCAATTGGTACATTGTACTCAATAATGGGTCTGTTGAGGGAAGAGTAGAGGGGCACCACTACATCCTTAGATCTTGATGCGAACCCTTTTGTGATCAGATGGGTCACATAGAAGGATTTTCTAACCACTTTGGCAATATGATTATCAAAGGAAAGCTGACTATCTACTTGGGTCCCTAGATCCCTTATTTCTTCTTCAGATTTCAGGGGATTACCTCCTATGTTGTAGTTTGTGGTACTCTGTTTTTTCCAAAGGGGATTACTACACATTTTTTTGCATTTAGCTTGAGACCATGGCTTTGACACCATGCATCAGACTCATTTAGGCCCTTCTGGAGGATCTCCATGTCGGCCAGAGACTCTATTATAGCACCCAGTTTGCAGTCAATAGCATCAATAACACTATACCAATTTTTCTCCAAAATGGATCTTATAGTTTTCATGATACCGTCATACTCACATACCATTACCCTACAAAAAACATCAGACATTTTTGTTAGTACCACCCTCAACATCTCTAACACTCAATGCCAGTTAAAATAGGCTGAAATTAATTATTTCTATGCCTTATTACCTCCTGCTTCATAGTCTCCAACATAGTTGGCAAATAAGCCCTCTCCAGGAATGTGCCAGCCATTGTATCCAGTTCAACTACTAAAAGAAAATCGCCATAAATTAATCTAGAAACTCTAATCATCCATCCTTTAAGAATGTTTCTCTTCTGCCAGGGGGAAGAAAACAATTAAATGCAGCAAACTGTTGGAATGAGTAGCTTTTCTATAAATGGTGGACAAAAAACACTATCAGTACTATTTTTTATAAACAGTAATACCCAGAAAATTAATTTCTCTAACATCAAAATGTGCTGAAAAAGATAAAAACTAGGTAGTAGTATTATTAATGTAATAAATTAATTTTAATAAACTTTTATAAATATACCATCCAGGTAATGTAAATATAGTTTTAAATAATCAGAAAACGTTGAAGCATAACATACTTTTCCCACCACCACAGGAGAATGTTGACAAATACGGGGCAGCAGCAGTCACCATCACTACCCTAGCAATCTGTCTATAATATACATGTTCAGAAAAGACATAATTAATGGTTAACAATATATCCATGCAGTCTACCAATAAATTAATACTGGCCTGCTGCCATCTTGTACTCTCAATCAAGGCACCACCAAGCCCTTGCATGTACGTGGTGCGTAAGATAACAAAAATCAGGTCACAATCATCTGTAGTTACAAACATAAAATTGTCATCATAATCAATTTGTTTTATTGATTTTTAAAATGCCATGTATCCCTTAAAACATGTGCCTTATCAACAAAAAATGACTTCAGTATGTGATCAATAAAGTTTGCCAGCGGTTCAGATTTGGAAGCCCCTGATGCTACAAAAGGGTGCAAAGGGGGATCCAATATGGACTTATGTACCTTTGTTATCCCCAAAATACTAGAAACCTCAGGCTTAATAATCTACAAAAAAAATCATACAAAACTTCATCAATCCTACAATAAATCATCCAAACATAAATGAATTTTTATATATGTTATATTAATCTCATTCCTCACAGTTGAAGTTAATGCAGTATATATGTGTGTGTGTGTATATATATATATATATATATATATATATATATATATATATATATATATATATACATTATTCAGATAATCCACCATTTTCTGTGAATACAAAAAACTTTCCATTAACACCACTCTACCTCCTTTGTTGGGATTCATCACGCTAACTGACTTGTTTTTACTCAATTCATTCAGTTTTTCAAAAATATTTAGTGGGGGTACAAGTGGATGATTAAACAAACCTGACCTATATAAAACATCATAAGAAATATGAGTCATATTACTTTCCTTAAATCATAAAGCCGAGTTCATTTTTTTGTATAAACAACTTCAATTCCTGTAAATGTCTGACAAGGTTGGAAACAGAAGCGGGAATAAAAGTGAACCCTTATTAAACAGCCCACAATGCACAGGTATAATGTCCAAATAGCTATAGTAAAAAATGCAGACAACATTAAAATTAAACACATTACCTTGAACTTCACAAAAATGACCCAGAGGTATCATTTATTATCTCCATCATTGTTATCTGCCCCTCCTTCTCTTCAGTTGAGAACGTCTCTCCATTCCTTTGGCAAAATTTGATAACAGTTCCCCTGTGTTCCTTCGGTCTTTCTTCATCTTGCACAACATCCTGTTGTGGTTTCCTTTTGGTGGCTTCATTTTTCATTAATAATTCAATAGGTAGTTAGATAGATACACAGACCGGTAGATAGACAGATAGGTAGGCAGATGGAAAGATAGATAGATGATAGATAGATAGATAGATAGATAGATAGATAGATAGATAGATAGATGCAGATTAGATAGATAGATAGATAGATAGATAGATAGATAGATAGATAGATAGATAGATAGACAGATAGATAGATACATGTAGATAGATAGATAGATAGATAGATAGATAGATAGATAAATAGATATGAACACATGCAGTTTCATTTGACTGAAACTCATGTGACTGAATCATGATTGACTAAAAATTGTAAAGTAAAGAAGCAGTGATTTCCTGTATGTGTTTTTTTTTTTATTTTTCCCAACTGGTGTGCAACTGTAGAGATAATGCATTTAATAAAGGAAGGTGTGAGGGTGCAACAGACAAACAAGCACATGTTTAAGGTATGTTTGCTGTTACAATGTTTTGAGTCAAATGTGATTCTATGAATTCAGTTTTAAGTCAAACACATTTTTAGTCAGATTTATTCAGTCAGTTGTGATTTAGTGAAGTGTGATTCAGTCAAAATAGCTATGCTCAGATCTCTCTGTCTCTATCTCTCTGTCTATATGCATATACACACACACACACACACACACACACACACACACACACACACACACACACACACACACACACACACATACACACACACACACACACACAGACACACACACACACACACACACACACATACACACACACACACACACACACACACACACATATATATATATATATATATATATATATATATATATATATATATATATATATATATATATATATGTATGGGCCTAGTTTTATTTCCCAAAAAGCCAAAATACCAACGACCAGAAGATCAAGATGAAAATCACAAAACAATGAGTCATGAATCACAGAAGTATTCTCAGGGTAAGTGAATACTTTTCCAATAGGGGAATTATGCTGTTTCTCCACTGTAGTGCCATCCCGGAGTTGGTATATATAGTTAGCGATGGGTATGTTAGGGGCAGCCCCCCACATTGGGGGGTGGGTAACCCCTCACCTAGGTGGGTTTTAGGTAGCACACTGTTATTTACTGTTGTTTTTGGCAAGTATTAAAACAGTAGAAAAAACAATGCATGTTTCATTATTTAACCTCTACTATTACAATATGTGTGTGTGTGTGTGTTTGTGTGTGTGTGTGTGTATCTATCTATATATATATATATATATATATATATATATATATATATATATATATATATATATATATATGGATCTACTTAATAACGTCAGCGCACAGGTTGTCAACTGTCAAAACGAGATGTAAATGCCACAATTATCCAAGCACAAATTCCCGGAACATCGTATAGCCTCTCTGGGAAAGTAATCACTTGGCCACCAATGATAAAAATCACAAACAGTAGCAAATTACACACATCGAAATGGGGGACTTCACCCCCAATGTGCGGAGCTTCATTCCCCACACCTCTCTACTTAAATATATAAACTCCGAGATCCCACTACAGCAGAGATAGGGCACAGTTCACCATGGTGGCCAAGTGGTTACTTTCCTGGAGAAGCTATACTATGTTCCAGGAGTTCATTCTTGTAAAATTATGGCATTTTCATCTTGTTGTTTTTACAGATGATGAACTGTGGGTCGACATTATGAAGGGAACCAATTTGTATATATGTATATAGCAAGATATATATATATATATATATATATATATATATATAAATGTAAAACTAGTTGTACAGGAATGATATCAACATATGAACTATTGAAAAACAGACTGTCATAACTTCTTATGTAACATCAGTGTCAAAGATCATTTTGTGATTTTATTAAAAAACAAAATAGGATTTGAGGTGTATTACTTGAATAAACCACAATTTACTAAATTAAAGCAAGAAAGGAAAACGTTTCCCCTTGTCAGAGCTTCATTGGATCTAAGTTATTCACAGCAGTAGCAAGTAATATAACTTTTCTATTTCCCTTATAAAAAGTCATGTAAATAGCAGCGAAGGTCTTACTGCAAGAACACTTAACAGATCACATACAGTGACCAGTGACTGACTGGAACCATGGTATATACATAGCTTGCATCTTTGTTGTGATTTGTGTGGTTTACTCCTTATCTAAGTAAGATATATATTTATATATATATATATATATATATATATATATATATACATATAAATATATACATATGTATATATTGGCACTATACACAGTATCTCTCTCTCTGTATATATATATATATATATATATATATATTTATATATATATATATATATATATATATATATATATATATGTATATATATATATATGTATATATATATATATATATATATATATATATATATACACACACACACACACACACACACACACACACACACACACACACACACACACACACACACACACACACCATGCATAGTGAATCACTGTCAATGCACATATAGAAATCAGATCGGCAGTAATTATGATGTACAAGTCACCTCAAGCAACAGGTAAAGCTTTTACATAAACATCTAAATATTTCTGTTTCTGTATTGCAGAACTATATTACATTCAGTAAGATGATAAATTCCAGTAGCGGAATGCCACTCAGAAATGGAATAAACTGCCTTTATTAAAACAATAAAACCATAAAAAAATAGAAGTACAAGCACTTTCGTCTCCTGCCAGGAGACTTCTTCAGATGCAAATTACAACCAATCCATTTACCCTTTTTATACCCATCTTGTTGCAATTATTAATTAGTTATTCTCAATTAACACTTTTTATTTCAACCCTTTGACTATTTATAGTGGTATCTCCAATACAATGCTTTCATGTGAGTGGCATTCCGCTATTGGAATTTATTAGTGTACGACTCAGTGCTACTTGGAGCTACTCGGTGCTTATTGGGGGTTTTGCATTCAGTAAGATGATATTTGAATTAAATTTTCATTGAGTAAAATGGGCAATCAGCTATTTGGATTCTGCAATTTTGTATTTAGTTAAATGATCATTCAATGAACTTACAGGTAATGATAGCTAGATGACAGGCAGGTAAGAAAAAGATAATGAAAATGTAAACTGGTACGTGCAAACACACCCTGGAGAGCTGCAGACTATGTATAGTGCCAGTATGAGGCAGAGAGCTGCAAACATTGTGGAGAGTTTTGGACAAAAACACAATGTGCATATTCAAGCTGTTAGAGAGCAGTAGACAACAACCATTCAGGAAAAAGCATGAATGTATCCACACAAACAGTAACAATATTATGGTGTGTTTACAGTCATATGCATTTAACCCATTCATATGAGAAATGTAACTATAATACATGCACACGGCATTATAGATGTAAAAGTGTTCTGCAAACAAATGTCAGTGCAAGTAAAACTCTGGAAATGCTCTCCACATAACTATGATTGTCACACAATGGACTAGAGGAAAAACAACAAATGTTAATCTTTGAAATCATTCACATTGAACCCTGTGCAGAGGTAATCCTTCATTACACGTGAAAGAAAACAAAAGCTGGATAGACGCCTGGTATACACCTCAAGCAAAAAAAATGAAAAGACCAATGGTTAGACCACAGCTGAAGATAAAAATGGAATAATCCACGTCAGGAAATAAATCACTTGCAGCTTCACAGTAGTGCCCTTTATAAAACCAAAAGTTGTAACTGAGATGTAGTAGTCAAGGTAAGAAACGGTTCACTTGCAGTTTCACAGCACTTTATTAAACAAGAGTAAGCGCTTTCGTGATCTAAGTCAGCTGATCGCGTCTTCAGACTCATAAAAACAGTTAAAACATTGGTATTAAAAATATGGTTCAACCAATGAAAACACATATAGAACTATGACATAGACTAATTAAAATTGCATACATCAGTACATTAATTTGCCTTATATTCTGCATAAGATGAAATAAAATATACATATAACAGACACATTTTATGTAATAATCCATATTACTTAATGTTTTAGTGGTCTGGATTTTAAAAAAGGTTTCAAGGAAACAGCATTGTTCAATTCAGGAGACCTATCTGCCTGAAGTAGTAAAATCCATCTTTGTTCTGCTTCCTCTACCTTATTCCTTATATCACCTCCCCTCTTACTTTTATTTATTATTTCTAAAACCATGAAATTAAAAATATGTGTCCTATCTTCTTCTTCCACATGTTTTGCTAAAGCACTTGTGTATTTTTTATTTCGTATATCTCTAAGGTGTTCAAGGATATGTTCCTTTAGACACCAATTGGTTTTGCCTATATAAAAGGCATGACAGACAGTGCAGAAGCTGAGATAAACCAAATTTTGTGTTCTGCAGTCAGCATAAAAATCTATATCAATTATAAATCCTAGTGTAGGATGTTTATATGTAGATTTATTATATAAATAGTCACATGCTGTACAATTTCTGCAAGGAAAAGTCCCCTGCCTATCAGATAGGATCATTCTTTCATTGTTTCTGGATTTATAACAGAGTTGCCTTTTTAAGGACCTCTTATTTCTAAAAGAAAAGCTGGGTCTATCTTCTAACAATTCTCTCAAGTCAGGATCCGACAATAAAACATTCAAATTCTTTTCAAAAATATTACAGAACCTTCAGATGTCACTTGAATAAGTTATAGGGAATCTAACTTTAAAATCATGACCTTCCTTGCTTTTAACATCTTCTATAGTATTTGAGAAAAGCGGTTTACATCTCCCATCCCTATTTTCAATGGTATATTTAGAGCTTTCATTTATGTCTTTCTTTCTATAACCTCTGTTTAAGAAGTCTTTCTCTAATATAGTCATTGTCTTCACAAAGCCTTCATCTGTATTATGTAAGCGGCTTATTCTCATATATTGCCCTTTCACTACATTTTTCTGTACAAATGTTGGATGCATACTAGTCTTATGTAAAATACTATTTCTCCATGTAGATTTTCTATACATCCCTGTTGTAAGTTCATCTAACACTGTCTTCTTAACCAAAACATCTAGGAACTCAATAGAGTCCCTGGAATGTTGATTAGTGAATCTTAAAAATTCAGTGGTGCTATGTAAGTACTCCACCATCTCTTGCAACTCTTCACTAGTACCATCCCATAACAGGAAGACGTCATCTACAAAACGTATATACCATACAATTTTGCCAGCATATTTATTGCTAGCACTTAATACATTATCTTTTTCCCATGTAGCCAATGCTAAGTTGGCATAGCTGTTAGCACAAGCTGTGCCCATTGCTACACCAACTTTCTGTAGATAAAACTTGTCATTGAATATAAAGACATTATTTTACTAGGACATTATCAAGCAACTTACATATGAAATTAATCTTACCCCCAGATTCATGAAGCTCGGCGCAAGGCCGGTGTAAGGCCTGCGCTGGCCGTGTGGCATATAAATGGTGTAGTAGTGCCAGATGCATATTAATGAAGGTGCGCTGCCACCACATCCACGTGCATAGAACACGTGCGCGGGTGCATGGGGCGTTACTAAGCTGCCCCCGGAGGCGTGTCAATGTCGGCTGGCGATGAGCAACCTAAACAGCTGAATATTATAGCCTGCCTGCAATAGTAATCGCACCTATCAGTGTCCGTGGATAATGAAACGTATGCAAAGCATGCAAGACAGTTCCCGGCCACACAAAATGGAGAACCAAACAGAAATGCACGCAACACAATATGAGTTTCCGTCCATGGAACAAATGATATTTAAAATCATGTGTCCGTAATGTACTGCACTGTCAGTAGTTATACCCAGTGGAAGTGAAGCGCATCATGTCAGTGCGCCGCCAATACACACGTCTAGCCCCATAGGCATGGTCACCAGCAGTCCCACAGTGGTAGTGATAGTACACAGCTGGGCAGTTGTGGCTATATAACAACCGTAAAGAAACCTGACAGTCCAAATTGTATACCAAACACACACAAACATATGTATATTAAAATGTGCTATACACATGAACAGGAACGTAACCGTCACATAAACATAGGATGCTATATTCGGAACCGGGATATCCAAAAGCAGAACCCATGCATGCAAATGCAATACGCAACAACCCCTGTATAGCACATAACCTGCACCCATGTCTGAATGTCCACCAAATCCAGCTACCAGCCTTGCGCAGCTGTACACCTGCATATAGCGAGTATTCCCCATATGTAGTAGGAAGTATCGTCCTAGGCAGTGTCAGGATTGCAAATATGTATCCCACATTTGTAAACATCCCATCACAGTTACGTAAATCCAAATGCCCTCATGTTCATGTTTCGGCAAAATGTGTGTACATCCCGCGTGGGATAAGTAACCTGTTGAAACCTCAGAGTTGCTTACATGCCACGGTATCCAGTACTGTACACATCTGGACAAAACATGCATGTGTATTCATGGTACTGTTCAGTTTCCACACAGACATGCAAAACATACTACGCAGGATGGAACAGCTGTCCACCATGCAGGTCACCCCACTAGGGTTGCCACCTGTTCAGATGGCCAAGGTGGGACATCCCTTGTAGAAATGTGAGAATTTGCAGGATAAAACATACCCCCTGGCCAGTGCAAAGGACAGAATTACACTTCTATGCCAAGATAAAAGCTTATTCCATAGCATTTGAATAGCTTATGCTATCCCAAATAATAGTTATGTGTACCAGATACAAAATACCTGTATCATTCAACTAGTAAAGAAAATAAGAAATATATTTTTGTCTTAAAAATCACAGGACATTTGCCATGTCTTAGGTTTCGTTGCAGGACACAACTGTACAAAGTGGGACCTCCCCTCGCAAAGAGGAACAGGTGGTAACCCTACTCCCCACTGAATTATCGACAGTATATATTCAACTCAATCACATACTGACACCACCTCTCAACCTATCACAGCAACAAAATCTGGACAAAGCCTAAAAGGATGGGTGGACAAATAGGGACAGAAGTAATTACTGCTCTCACAAACTTTGAAAGTTCACAGAATAATAGTATGTACATAAGCATGAAATGTTGTGAAGGATGTGAGGTAGTCCCCAGTATACAGAGGTCTGTACATTTATACTGTAGCAAACCGTCACATATGTTGACTGTACTACTGCATACCTGTAGTTAATTCATAGTTAAGTCATGTGCAAAATAATAATCCTCATAAGAATGAATACAGGCAATAGTCAAATATGAATGGGAACACCACTCACCGTGGATTATGTATTGTAACCACCCCCACCCATATTATGTATTGCCAACATTATAAGCTGCTGACAGGTGCCCAAACACCTGTGTCTGTAAACACAGATAAAATGTTTAAAATGGACAATCCCTGTCCATGTGCTTTGTCTGACATTTGAACATGGTCAGGGCAGTTCCGTTCACTAGGCGGACAAGCCTAAACCCAGATCACCACATGAACACCCTGACAATTAAAGACCTGTATGTGTCAGGACTATAAGCCTTGGGGTTCTGAATATCCCTGCAGTGATTAAATATGCAGCTTGGGTCCAGAGCAGTAGGGAATAGGGAATGTGTAACATGTAGTACCGCATTTTTCCCAGCAGGAGAATGGATGACTGTGTCGTAAGTGAAGCGGTGAGGCATATGTTAATGTAGCTATGTACTATGGGTATGCATATAAATGAGTCAGAACACCAAACGTATAGTGGTTACAGCATCCAGCCAACGTGAATGCAGTCCCTGTTCAACTACGACTACAGCACATATAATGTGAAAGTGTAATGAATGCGTCTGTGCTGTACAGACAGTTAAATATGTAAAGGTGAACGTGTGTTTCGGATACGTCCATTAACCGGACTACAGATAATATACTGGTACTGTCACAAGTAATAAAGCCCACGTAAGCACAATGACTTAGTAAACATATGTAACCCACAATAAGGATATGCATGTGCGCCTGCGCGTAACCCCACAATAAGGAAATGCAAGTGCACCTGTGCTTGTGTGATCCGCTGACAGCATAGTAAATGAATGCTGTTTCCCCCACGTTAGATATACATGGCTCAAACCTGTTAACCCCGTAAAGTATGAAACCGGACAAAGGCATGCAAACTACTGGTACAAATAGGGACAAACCCCAGATATGTGCCAGAACAAACATAGAAAGTGGATAGAATAACGGGTGCGTCAGTAGCATGGATTCTCTGAAGGGTATGCAGTCGTAACCTGAACTGCTTGCCAGAATTCCCCAACGTAAGTCTCAAATGAAATGCCACTACATTGCCAGATAGACACAAGTTTATGTAAAACACACCGAAGATAAAGAGGCAACCAGCTGTACACTCTGCGACAATCTGTACAGTGGAAAGGTATGGTATGGATATAGATATATGTGTATACACATAATCCACAGACATAAACCAAAGCAAGTTATGAAATGAGGATTGTACATGTATATATGTATACACAACAGACATATGTCCCGTAGATATGACATATGTACATAAATAGGCCACGTTATAGCTAATATGGGTAGACAAACAGACATGCACGGAAGGTGAATAAACTGCTGCATTCCAAACCATTGGCCAGAAAGTGACAGTCCAGCAAGTTCTACACTTTAAACATGCAGATAGGTGTCCATTGCAGGACCCCAAAAATTGATCCATACGTAGTGTCAACCGACATTGACGCAAAATAAGTGACCTCAGCAAATACGATATAGCTGTACATGCAACAGTAGCAGGTGCAAGGGTGATGACACATGTGTCGATAGAATGTATGACGTACAAACTGATATCTGGAGAGTGGGGAGTGCATATAAGTGTCTCCACACTTCAGTACCACACACACTAAACATGTGTAATCGGTACTGTAGAGGGTTGTCAGGTATGGGAATCATGGGTATGCAGAAATGGGCCTAGGTGTTGTTTGGCAGAGATTTCGTAGGCCCACCCCGTGGGAGTGATGTGGGTATAGCACATGCCTATATTCTCAATAATGGGGCAAACCATCCACTGGATATTGCGTACACCATTTTGGCAATATGTAGAGCCCTATATCAGTGTCATGTAGGCGATTATCATGTATGGACATGCGTACGACCAAGATGGTACCCATAACTGGCAAACTGTCAGAATAACACAGCTGCACTAAGGTATAGTACATGAAATACAAATAGGGACTATATTAGATATACCCCAGACAAAGTCACAACGTTGTGAGAATACTGGCGTAGCCAGGAATATGTATGTTATGAGTGTTACTAATCATGTAATGGAAATGTCAGTCACTATTATCTAACCGCACAGTTCGTAATGCCTTGCCAGCAATTTACCAGAAAGGCACATTACTATGACAAATGTAACAAGGGCAAAGGTCAAACATCAGGGCGTTTACCCATAATGTGTACAGGTTAGGGGTATGAAGGTAACCTGTCCAAAATACATGTACAGAACTAGTGATACTAGGTGGACAGGTGAGAAGAAAGACATCAGGACAAATGAGAAAACATGTACAAGTCATACGCATGTACTCCGACAAATGTGGATGGCAACGTATGCCCTGTGAATGTCAATGTGGAAGGTTAATAGAAACAAAAGTAATGTGTCCCTCAGGGTGTCATGCAGTGTCACCTTAACAATGTCCAGTCCCCCATACTCGTACGTGAGCTCTGCCACTGATGGAAAGCGCAAATACCGGCGCACACATACGGTACATGATAGACCAATTAGTGTGGATAAGCAGCTGTTGGCCTGTGTGAGGAATACAACTGTCTGGGTGGGTGTGTCCTGCAACATAAATATAATGGCATGTGGCCTGTGATGCCGCCATACAGTGTGTGTATTGGTGTCAGAAAGCTGATATCTTGTATCAGACACATACTCCGCAACTGTACAGATTTACACAGAATGTGCAGAGTTCTGCCTCATATGTTTGGTGTGTTCCACGTAACATCAGTAACATTCTGGCACATTCCTGATAACTGAAGTCATGAAATAATGACAAACATGTGATTAAGACACCAAATCTCACAGAAAAGCCATACTAATGCAAAACCTATTATTGTGTCAACTATCTACGTTTGTAAGAGCAACATGTCAATACTGCCCCTATGTGTCCCACTATCAGATAAGGCCTTGTCCAGAAATTTGCTCTAGGAGGTGGAGTGGTATGATCAGAAACAGATACATGTGTGAGGAAACAGCAATATCGACTGCAAGATAATGCAGAAGGTATGAAATGCGCTGAAGTAGGACGTTCAGTACTGTCCGCAGGTATGTGCTGACATGTCAAATGACACAGCAGTCTACATGAAGTAACTATAGGGCTGTAACCTTTACAAATGATGATAGTGGGACATACCCACAGCCATGCACACAGCACAAATAGACATGCACACAGCAAAACTAGGCTATGATACATGAAGCCTCCTGCGTGTACGAGTACAGTGAGAGTACAGCAAGGATAGATGTCTGCCAAGATATACAGCAAACGCCTGTAAGGGCATGTAACACCGCCCATAACATGGACGTTGCATGGACAATGTTGGGATTTGCAACATACCCCATTGGTATGTGAAAGCTATGCAAATATGCGATACATAAAACAGTCAGCTGTCCATGCAAGAGCAGAGTTATGGGCAGAAAATAGATTATATATACATATATATATATAGAGAGAGAGAGAGAGAGAGATACAGACATACACACACAGGCACGTGGCAGGGCTGGTAATCGAACCTACATATTACTACCCTATCACACTACAGCATGACGCATTTACAGAACGCGCTACCGAGATTACTAAACACAGCAGACACACAGGCATTCTACTAGGTGCGTGTCAACATCTGCAAAGACAAAGACGTCAGCAGGATATATCTGTGTTGTGAAACATCTAAAAGCATAAACTAAGTCCCCAGGCGGACGGGAGCATGCAAACACACACACACACACACACACACACACACACACACACACACATCTGGCAGGCCTGGCAATCGAACTTACACCTAACTACCCTATCACACTACAGCATGACGCATTTACAGAATGCGCTACCGAGATTACTGAACACAGCACACCCAGAGGCATACGTCTAGGTGGGTGACATCATCCGCAAAGGCAAAGATGCCGATAGGGAATGCATGTGTTGTGAGGCAACTAAAAGCATTACTGTGTCCCCAGGCAGCTGGAAACACACACACACACACACACACACACACACACACACACACACACACACACACTTGGAAGGGCCGGGAGTTGAACATACACCTAACTACTTTAACACACTACAGCATTACGCATTTACAGAACGCGCTACTGAGATTACTGAACACAGCACTCCCAGAGGCATACTTCTAGGTGGGTGACATCATCCGCAAAGGCAAAGACACCGATAGGGAATGTATGTGTTGTGAGGCATCTAAAAGCATTACTCTATCCCCAGGCAGCTGGAAACACTTACACACACACACACACACACACACACACACACACACACACACTTGGAAGGGCCGTGAGTTAAACATACACCTACCTACTCTAACACACTACAGCATTACGCATTTACAGAACACGCTACCGAGATTACTGAACACAGCACTCCCAGAGGCATACTTCTAGGTGGGTGACATCATCTGCAAAGGCAAAGACGCCGATAGGGAATGTATGTGTTGTGAGGCATCTAAAAGCATTACTGTGTCCCCAGGTGGCTGGAAACACACACTCACACACACACACACACACACACACACACACACACACACACACTTGGAAGGGCCGGGAGTTGAACATACACCTACCTACTCTAACACACTACAGCATTACGCATTTACAGAACGCGCTACTGAGATTACTGAACACAGCACTCCCAGAGGCATACTTCTAGGTGGGTGGCATCATCCACAAAGGCAAAGATGCCGATAGGGAATGTTTAGAGAGTGAGCGGTTTGAAAGCATATTACTGTCCCAAGGTAGACGTACACAAACACGGCAGTGCTGTCATCGGGCCAACTAAATATCTACGGAGCACTACAACACTAAATAGATACGGGATGTGCCATAGACAGTACACCCTTCAAGAGAGCAACCAGTGTGTTCAATGTAGGCATCCATCGTGAAATTGAAATTGGACATCTGTTGCCTGGATGACCACCATGGCTATACAGGATGTCAATGGCCATGCCCACATGCTTAGTATCACTCATCTATTTGGAATGCACTGTGTGTCCATCTACACAATGGCGTACTAGGCATGCTCACACACTTAGCAGTTGCAAAGGGCCATCTTGCATGCACACGGACTCTAATCATGGAAGGGCGCAGTGTGGAATGTACTGTGTGTCCATCTACATAACGGCGTACTGGGCATGCTCACACACTTAGCAGTTACAAAGGGCCAACTTGCATGCACATGGAGTCTAATCACGGAAGGGCGCAGTGTGGAATGTACTGTGTGTCCATCTACACAATGGCGTACTGGGCATGCTCACACACTTAGCTGTTGCAAAGGGCCATCTTGCATGCAGATGGAGTGTGCACACAGAAGGGCACAGTAAGGTATAACTGTCCTCATGCACAGGGCAGTCACACATGCAGAGACCTGTACACACACAGCTGCCATCATAGCTGTCACAGGTGCAGGTCACACATGTAAGGGCATGTAACACCGCCCATAACATGGACGTTGCATGGACAATGTTGGGATTTGCAACATACCCCATTGGTATGTGAAAGCTATGCAAATATGCGATACATAAAACAGTCAGCTGTCCATGCAAGAGCAGAGTTATGGGCAGAAAATAGATTATATATACATATATATATATATATATATAGAGAGAGAGAGAGATACAGACATACACACACAGGCACGTGGCAGGGCTGGTAATCGAACCTACATATTACTACCCTATCACACTACAGCATGACGCATTTACAGAACGCGCTACCGAGATTACTAAACACAGCAGACACACAGGCATTCTACTAGGTGCGTGTCAACATCTGCAAAGACAAAGACGTCAGCAGGATATATCTGTGTTGTGAAACATCTAAAAGCATAAACTAAGTCCCCAGGCGGACGGGAGCATGCAAACACACACACACACACACACACACACACACACACACACACACATCTGGCAGGCCTGGCAATCGAACTTACACCTAACTACCCTATCACACTACAGCATGACGCATTTACAGAATGCGCTACCGAGATTACTGAACACAGCACACCCAGAGGCATACGTCTAGGTGGGTGACATCATCCGCAAAGGCAAAGATGCCGATAGGGAATGCATGTGTTGTGAGGCAACTAAAAGCATTACTGTGTCCCCAGGCAGCTGGAAACACACACACACACACACACACACACACACACACACACACACACACTTGGAAGGGCCAGGAGTTGAACATACACCTAACTACTTTAACACACTACAGCATTACGCATTTACAGAACGCGCTACTGAGATTACTGAACACAGCACTCCCAGAGGCATACTTCTAGGTGGGTGACATCATCCGCAAAGGCAAAGACACCGATAGGGAATGTATGTGTTGTGAGGCATCTAAAAGCATTACTCTATCCCCAGGCAGCTGGAAACACACACACACACACACACACACACACACACACACACACACACACACACACTTGGAAGGGCCGTGAGTTAAACATACACCTACCTACTCTAACACACTACAGCATTACGCATTTACAGAACACGCTACCGAGATTACTGAACACAGCACTCCCAGAGGCATACTTCTAGGTGGGTGACATCATCTGCAAAGGCAAAGACGCCGATAGGGAATGTATGTGTTGTGAGGCATCTAAAAGCATTACTGTGTCCCCAGGTGGCTGGAAACACACACTCACACACACACACACACACACACACACACACACACACACTTGGAAGGGCCGGGAGTTGAACATACACCTACCTACTCTAACACACTACAGCATTACGCATTTACAGAACGCGCTACTGAGATTACTGAACACAGCACTCCCAGAGGCATACTTCTAGGTGGGTGACATCATCCACAAAGGCAAAGATGCCGATAGGGAATGTTTAGAGAGTGAGCGGTTTGAAAGCATATTACTGTCCCAAGGTAGACGTACACAAACACGGCAGTGCTGTCATCGGGCCAACTAAATATCTACGGAGCACTACAACACTAAATAGATACGGGATGTGCCATAGACAGTACACCCTTCAAGAGAGCAACCAGTGTGTTCAATGTAGGCATCCATCGTGAAATTGAAATTGGACATCTGTTGCCTGGATGACCACCATGGCTATACAGGATGTCAATGGCCATGCCCACATGCTTAGTATCACTCATCTATTTGGAATGCACTGTGTGTCCATCTACACAATGGCGTACTAGGCATGCTCACACACTTAGCAGTTGCAAAGGGCCATCTTGCATGCACACGGACTCTAATCATGGAAGGGCGCAGTGTGGAATGTACTGTGTGTCCATCTAAATAACGGCGTACTGGGCATGCTCACACACTTAGCAGTTACAAAGGGCCAACTTGCATGCACATGGAGTCTAATCACGGAAGGGCGCAGTGTGGAATGTACTGTGTGTCCATCTACACAACGGCGTACTGGGCATGCTCACACACTTAGCTGTTGCAAAGGGCCATCTTGCATGCAGATGGAGTGTGCACACAGAAGGGCACAGTAAGGTATAACTGTCCTCATGCACAGGGCAGTCACACATGCAGAGACCTGTACACACACAGCTGCCATCATAGCTGTCACAGGTGCAGGTCACACATGTACACACTGCAGTGTACACTGTAGCTGTCAAGTCAGCACCATGTCATCGGTGCAGCACTACACAGCCTTACGGTCCCACAACACCATGTGACACATGACCACTGGGCTGTACAGCGGTGTACATCAGCTGTGCAGAGTACACATGTACCAACAGGGATCCAACAGGTGTTATGCATTGCAATGATACCAGTATGCATAAACAGGTTGGCTCAAGACATACCACGGCCCTTACACAGCTGTGACACCTGACTGTTGCTGTACACCAATGAACACACATCTGGGTATGTCATACATGTGATTGTGTGGATGTGTGCATGGACTGCACACACAACACATACATACATATCCTTTGATGTACCTCGTACATAACACTGGCCTAATCAATGCTATACACGTGAATGGAAGGTGGGCCCATTTCTGTTGAATGCTCACACTACAGGGGGTAGCAGTGTTGACCGGGACACATACCCTTGTACTGGTCACCTGTGACACGCGTGATATCATACCGCAGTCCATGTGTTATGCATGTCAACACACATGTCCAACAATAGCAATGCATACCAACATGGGAACAGGAGACACATGTGACATCTGTATTGTGCATGCAGCAACCATGCATATGCAGTGGCCGATGTCCATAACATAGTTGCACCTACCTGCGACATGCAGACCCATCATTGACACCTGTATACAGTGACATACAAACAGTACATATGGAGGGATGTGTGTACATAACGTGGTGAACCACCTGTCTAGATGTATGTGTGCAGGGGGTGGCTCACAGTTGTGTCACACACCATCCTATCATGCCATGTGCAAACAGTATGCTATGTCGCTGTTATGTGACGGTGCTGACATAATGCATACACAGCGGTCAGGTGTTAACAACTATATGTCACATGGCACCTGTAACACCTACAACCTCCCGTTTGCATATAGCAGCACATTTGCCAGATATAGCATTGGTACACATAATGCAATCAATACCGCTGCATGTTTATCAAACGTGTCATCATATGGCAGGTGTATCATTCCCAGCACTGCCATGTGTGTCCGAATGTTTGACCAGGGATGCCACATATTGCGTGGAATATGTCTCAGTTGCTACACATCCCTATACACCATTGTAGAGATCTGTACATACGTCAGTGTGGGAAGCATGACGTCGGCCGGTGAGGTGCATCACACACGTCGGCTGTCCGTATATACATGTGTGGTCACCACAGTGTGTGTGTGTCTGTATGTATGACTGGTGCTTGGTGTGAGGGTGTATGCTAATATACGGTGGGAAATGATCACTAATCCCACGTGGTGACTAACCCGTAATGGTGATGCATTGCACAACCCTGTTGATGCCATAGGTCCCAGCCATACTGGCTACCTGTGCATGTCCCTTCTCTGTGACACGTCGTGTGGGTGTATAGTACTGTGAGGGTGATAACCACACAGGCAAGGGTCCCCACCTGCACACTATGGGGTGTGCGTTATAGTGGTGTACACCCCGTGAATGCGGCCATGTTCCCGTACTGTTACAGGGTCCTACTGCTGCACAGTGTGGCCTCCAGCTACCAAGTAACACCTCACATCATCATTGGCCAGGCGGCTGTGTACAACCCCTGCACCATGTCACCATACCTGTAATGTGTCCTGCTATGTATGTCACATCTCTGTCCAGTGCAGCCTGTGGCACCGACCACATGCGTCAGGTGCAGTATATGTGCGGACATATGTGTCATGTTGGTGTGTCCAACAGTCAGGTTGAGGCTACATGTAGCACGCTGATATTGCCAGACATGCCTGTGAGTAATCCACAGTTACACATGGGGGGATGCAAACACTGCTACCTGTAGGCACATGCAAGTACACCATAGGAGGGAACCAGGGTATCACAACCAACATGGTGCTACAAATGTAACCGAGACACATACCGTGAACACATCACAAGGCATGCTGCACCTGCACTACATGGTATGACTGGTGCATGTCGACAGTACACAACCTATGTCACATACACTTCTCTCAGTATTCACACACAAACACTGCAACATACACATCCCTCACTATGCATACACAGGTAATATTACATACACCTCTCACTATGCTGTTCACCCTGTGCATCAGAATATTTGTGCATAACCCTACACCGATGGTGTGGATGACAGTGATGTGGCACAGGCTTCATCATATGCACAGGGTGATATGTTTGCCAGGGGCATAGGCTGCATCAATGGATAACATCATGTGTGTGTAAGGGCCGGTGAGTTGACTGGACATGTCTGTGCAAAATGCATGTGGATGTTGTGGAGCCCTACAGTTGTGTTTGCTGTGTGCGTGTATGTGTGTACACAGTTCTGCCATTTGTGAGGCCTACACTGGGTATAATTGACAGCCCCAGATTGTACAGAGCAGGTTGTACAGCTCACAGTGTCCGTCCATGGCTACGTGATCTGTGCCTGCCTGGGGTTGCACGGGCACTACCAGGTGGAGGTACAGAGTGGCTACTGTCTGACGACACATGTCCGCTGGAACCGTGTCCCCGCTGAGACCATCCAGGGCCACATCCACATGGCCTGCTGTGTCCTGGTGTTGACAGCACAGCACCAGCTGCACTGCTAATGCTACCGGCACTATGGGAGCGGGCATGTGAGGTGGCATGCTCACGTTGACCTACACTAGGTGGTGTTGCTGGCCTACATCCACGTGGCCTACACCTCACTCCTACCAGGTGTTCCAGCACAGACAGCTCCTGCTCGCGGATTGCCATGCCTCGGTCAATGATTCCGACCATTTCACCTAATCGCCTATCCAGAACATTAGCAATCTGCTGTTGAGCATTTGCCAATGCCTGGATGTTGTCATTTAGGGTATGGATAGCAGCCCTCTGCAGCCTCTACCCTTCTCTGTTCTGCCGTTCAGCACGTGCCTGTGCCGCCATTACAGTCTGGAACATGCATCTGGTGATAACAGCTGCTGCACTCTGTCCTGCAGGTGCATGTCTGCCAGAGGTCCTCCTACGAGCAGCACTGGCCACATGCCTGCGTGGCACATCTGCAGTCATTACACTGACACCATGGTGTGTAGATACACCTTCTGTAGCCACCACACGTTCCTGTTCCATGCTAACAGACGCTGACTGTCCTTCCTCTATGGCTACTGGTGATGCGGTATGTGTTGGCAGCTGAACTGTGTGCGGGGAAGAGGGAGACATAGCTGGGTTGGTAACCACTGGCACAGATTCAGCCCCTGACAACCCTGCCTGTACCTCATGCATATGTTCATCACCGCTAGTATCTGTGGGGGCACTAACATCAGATGGACCGCAGGAGGGTAACGCACCTACATCACCTGTGAATGCAAAGAAGTGCTATAAAGTACAATAGACACAGACACACACACAGACACACACACACAGACACACACAGACACACATAGACACACAGACACACACAGACACTCAGAAACACACACACAAACGCAGACACAGACACACAAACACAGACACACACACAAACACAGACACACACACAAACACAGACACACACACACAAACACAGACACACACGGCCACACCATGCATGTGATTTGTCAGATGGCATGCAGCATGCCTGCGATACAGCAGAGGGCATGCAGCTCAAACATTAATAGTGTTAGTAAGCATACCTCCCTGGGGTGCACACTACAGCAAGCAGGTGTCATATCAGTAGCCATGCAGTTCACACAATCATGGTAGTATGCATGCATCCCCGTGATACACCATGTGGCCCAGAACAGCATTAACAGTACACATGGCTGACGTGACCTTGACATGTAATCTGCTGACATGTGCATTAACATGCATGCAGGTTTGACACAATGGTGTCCTGACACATGTACAGCATCATAATGGGCTTCACATTGCAGTGTTGTGTGTATGCCCTACAGATAGAATGTATGTTTAGGAAATGTGCATGAACATGGGAGGGTAGTGTCAGCCGTCTACATTGCTATACAGTGTGAAGAACAGACACTGTGCCATTGCATGGCAACATGAGGCATCTATGTTGCTGTAGAATGCATAATATGTACACATTGCATAGCCATAACTGCAACACAGTCGTGATGTTCAACAGATCGTATATGGTAGACTTCAGTGACACCTCCAGTAGCTGTGCACAGGCTTTTAGGTTGTCCAGTGTACCACATCAACTGTATAATCGGTCAACTAAGGCTATAATTGGACCATGTGTGGACAATGTGCAACAGGGTGTATACACATCCCAAGTACTGTGTGGCTACATGTCTCTGGCCATCCCCCATGGCCATGTGTGCACATGTGTTGGCCAACTGTGTGTGATGGGCATCTTTTCCACATGTCTGTGTTGTCCCATATGACATACACCCATAAATGTCAGATATGTCACAATCCACAGGGCTATGCAGACAATGGGTTGTATGTTTGGTATGTGGGGTATAGGTCATGCAATAGTACGACAATATTGCAGACAGAACACTACATGTCTGGGACATGTCAGGTGGCACATCACAATGTGTGCACCGAATACAGGGGCATATGACACAATGGTGACACCTGTGGGCTGCCCATATCACAGCTCACTGTGTGGTACTGTGTGCGTACCACACATGTTGTTCCAATGCATACTACATATGCCTCCATTGTAGAACACCTCCACCGTTGTATGCACAGCTGACCACACATGTCTCAATGACAAGTACTGTGGTTTCAAGTCAGTGTATCATTACGTTTGTATATATTGCACATGGGTGGCGTGTGTGAATGAAGGGTGGTGCGACCTGCATATCATGACTGGAACAAACATCAGGTGTGCAAGTGTTAACTGCCCACATGGCAAATAGATCTACACTGTAACATGCCTGATACTGATGACAAGGTTAATATGGAAACGAAAACAGCAAGGAGCTCGTACACGGAAGAGTATAATCAATCCTTTAATCCACAGTTAAGCACTTTCGACTGGAACACCCCAGTCTTCTTCAGAACTGATAAAAACATACACCTATACAGGTATATATAGTCAGTATAAAATCAATTAGTAAAAAAAACGCCAAAACTCTTAAAGGTGTATATCACGATTTCGTAATTACGTAATATGGAAAATACCTTCTTAACTTCTCAAACTGAGAAGAAATTCATTAACTTCATATATACAATAACTAGAAATACTTAAAATGTTAAAATATGTACAAATATAACACAATAAATCAGATGCAATAATTATCTGAAATGAGTCATACATAAAAAACTTACATATAAATTCATATGTACTTCACATTATATCAGTGCACTGCATATCATGTTGTTAAGTGAACTGGGTAAATCCCCCATATCAAATGTAAGTAATTAGGCATACTATATTAGATCCAATTCTATTGGGATAGTACCAGGAAAGGCTTGATACTAATGAAATCATTTAATCCAGGGTGTCTAGTAGCATCTAATAATATCTGCCACTTACTCTCTAATGCTGCTAAACGCATCTTCCAGTTACCCCCAAATAATGAGCTCTTTAATTGATCTATTATGGCAAAACGAAATTTATGCTCCTCCCGATGTTCTTGTATATGTCTATATAAAGCGTTTTTAGTATCCATTTTCTGTATACGATAGTAATGTTCATAAATGCGCTTTTTTAAGGGTCGTTCAGTTTTGCCAATATAGTAGGCAGGGCATGATACACACAACGCCAATTATGTAATTACGAAATCGTGATATACACCTTTAAGAGTTTTGGCGTTTTTTTTACTAATTGATTTTATACTGACTATATATACCTGTATAGGTGTATGTTTTTATCAGTTCTGAAGAAGACTGGAGTGTTCCAGTCAAAAGCGCTTAACTGTGGATTAAAGGATTGATTATACTCTTCCGTGTACGAGCTCCTTGCTGTTTTCATTTCCATATTAACCTTGGTTTGGTGGAGTTTGTTTTACATTGTTCTTGGTTGCACTCTTTTATGGATCCGGAAGACACATCTGGTGCTTTATTGTCTCGGGAAGAGTTTTCTGAGTTACGAGCTGAAGTTTCACCTGTGCAATGTGAACTGAAAAAGCTATATGAATTAATTTCGAATTTAACATCTAACTTTACTAATTTGCACCATGTATCGGACTCTCGTGGTGTGACTGACACTAAAAAATGTAATTCCTCTTCTAAGGGTGAGGGAGAGGCAGTGTCAGGCTCTCTGATGGCGCAGAACACCGGCGAGGGTGAACGTGAACGTGCACGTACGAGAAGAGATGTGCCCACGCCTGAACGAGGGTTCCCTGAAGCGTTTAGGACGACTGAAGAGGTAGCACAAATTCCCAATGGCGGTATTGATTTACCAGACGCCGGTGTTTTCTCTGAAGCTTCTCCAAAGGACGTGGGCTGTTTTCACATCCAGGATGAGTGTATTCCCTTTGATCCGTTGGGATTTTCTCCCGCACAAGATTTTACCTTTGATTTCAGCGCCGTAAGGGCAAGACGAGAAGCTGAACGGGTTGGTACGAGGCCAAAAGTTACACAAGTAAGTAAACAGTACGAACATAAATTGCAGAAGCCGATGAATGGTCATAAAAGTACTGCACAGCATATTATTTCCAGCCCTATTCCGAACTTTAAGACTTTTGTTAGGCATGGTGGCGATGAGCATAACAAACTGAATTTTCACAAGAAATCCATAACTGCCCATGAAAGAGATCTTATGGAGCAGTTTTTAAACGACAAGTTTGATGACTTTAATTTCAATCTTGGTACCAAAGAACACCATGACTATAAAGAGTATGTCTATAGTTCCTTAAAAGAATTAATTTATGATTTTGGGAAGAGACTTATTGCTTTCAAAAATTCCAAGATGGACATAAGTTATCTGAACAATTGTTTGAAAATTAATGTAGTGCCTAAGGGTTTAAGATTTTTTAAGCTACCATTAGGCATTTCATATAATCAAAATGTTGTCAATGAGTTTAATGAATTATTTGATAACTTTGGATGTGCATACATAAAACTTCTGCTTAAATTTCAACAAGAGAAATGTGTTCTATTGGCAGATGAATTGGAGAGTATGTATGAAACTATTACTAGTCATATTGAGTTTGATACTTGGAAGGATTTGTTTAAAAAACAATTTTATTTAGCGGATAGTAAAGTTAAGAGTATTTTTGAGAGAAAAAGTAATAAGTTAACTAGAGATTTAGAGTCTTATAGTCTCAATAGGGCTTATATATGGCCCAAAGTGAAAATTAATGAGGAAAGGTTCACTATGAATTCCCCCAGAGCTACACATAAGGGTATCAGCAAACTCATTAAAGAATCAAATTTTCAGATGGACCTCCCACAGTATTCCAGAAACCCTCAAAGGCAACAGAACTGACACAGAAATTAACCATTATCCTCCACACCAGAGTCAGTGATGTTGTAAGGGACAGACCATCATTAGTTGTGGGTCCCTCATTGACACCCTCATTTGTGAATCCTATTATTTTTGATGAGATAACACAGAACAACCTTATAATTACACAGACTCCTTTTTACACACTCACCAGTTATGAGGGTTTCAATGTTTATAATTACACTGATGTGGAGGTTGACCAGCAGTTTATTAACGTTATGAGTAAAGGTATGAAATTCATACCCACCGTGTGTAGTGATGTATTTGATAACATCAAACAAGTGAAATTATTTTGCCGTAAATTAAACCTGGCTATTCTATATGATAATAATGCTGATAATCAAGTGAGGCCAGACATCCCATCTTTGTGTAAGAAAAGCTCATTTATTCCCAATTCACACCCCTGTATTACTAATTTTGAGAAATTAGTCTGCAAAGATATATACAGATTACATAAGGACATAAGGAACAAACATGAACTATTTAACATTATCCAGTTGAATTTAACATCTTCAGAGAGAGAATGTCTAAATAAAGTGATATGTAACAAGGAGCTACGTATTATGAAACCAGACAAAGGTGGAGGGATTGTTGTTTTTCAGACGGATATTTACAATTCCCGTATATCTGATATATTACACCAAACGGATACATATGAATGTATTTCTATCAATCAGATTAATATAGGACACAGACGCATTGACTTGATTATTGAAGAATATTTAATAGATAATAGGATTACGAATGAAACCTATATGTTTTTGAAAAATGATTATCCAATTTTGGCCAAAATTGTGGGGATTCCTAAGATACACAGATGTTTAGATAATCCTCCCTTTAGACCCATTATTTCCGGGTCAAGGTCTAAAACTTTCAACATTGGGAGATGGATCGACCATCAACTTAAACACATTTATGGAACAATACCCCACATTATGAAGGACTCCTGGAGCTTTTTAGGGAAATTAACACAGGACAAATGGAAAAGTGATCTTATCCTATTAACCATAGATGTAGTAGATCTCTTCTCAAGCATACCTAAAGATGAGGGCTTAGAACATTTTTCCAACAGCTTGAGAAAGCATTCGGGCCTAAGTTGGGATAGAGTGTCATTATTATGTGATATGATGGGCCTAGTGCTGGAACATAACTACATTGCATTCCAAGATGAATACTTCAAACAAATTAAGGGAGTTGCTATGGGAGCCTCATGTGCTCCCATTTTTGCAAACCTTGTGATGTTGGATTGGGAGGAGGAAGTCCTATTTAAAAGTAATTTTTACTCTGATATAAAATTTTATGCCAGATATTTGGACGATATTTTCGTTCTCTGGCAGGCCTCCATTGAGAGATTACATGAATTTATGACTTTTATTAATAATTCTTCCCACTTTCTTAAATTTACATACAGTACTAGTATCACTAACATTCCATATTTGGATGTCCTGATTGGACTTGAAAACAATGGTTTCACTTCTAAGATTTATCGGAAACCCACGTTTTCAAATGATTATTTATTCTTTTCGAGTAACCATCCATCTTATGTTTTCAAAAACATAGTTAAAGGCCAGTGCATTCACGCGGCCAGGATGTCATCATCTGATTCTGTTATGATAACAGAACTTGATGTTCTCAAAAACTTATTCCTCACTCGTGGTTATCCTCATCAGATGTTAACAGATGTTATTAAATATGTTCAAAAGGAATGGGGAAATAAATATTCACCATTATTAGGTAATTTTGTTGACAATATGAATGTTATAGACAAAGAACCTCAGAGTTTTGTTAGAGCGCGTATACTAACTTACACACCATACACCCACTTTATTCAGGATATCTTACGCCATCATTGGGATATCATTACAGCTACTAAATTGGATCAGATTGTGGGATGCAAACCCAAATTTATTTATAAGACGGGGATAAATCTTAAAAGAATATTGGAAAAGGCTTACAGACCCTTTGACAAATTAGATGTATTTAAGGGAACGAAAAAATGCGGAAGATGCAAGCAATGTTGTCACATTAATGAAGATAGGCATATTAGATTAAAAGACATCAACTCTACCTGTATAAAATCTAGAACAGGGAACTGTAATACCAGCCAAGTGATCTACTTGGCGTCGTGTGTATCATGCCCTGCCTACTATATTGGCAAAACTGAACGACCCTTAAAAAAGCGCATTTATGAACATTACTATCGTATACAGAAAATGGATACCAAAAATGCTTTATATAGACATATACAAGAACATGGGGAGGAGCATAAATTTCGTTTTGCCATAATAGATCAATTAAAGAGCTCATTATTTGGGGGTAACTGGAAGATGCGTTTAGCAGCATTAGAGAGTAAGTGGCAGATATTATTAGATGCTACTAGACACCCTGGATTAAATGATTTCATTAGTATCAAGCCTTTCCTGGTACTATCCCAATAGAATTGGATCTAATATAGTATGCCTAATTACTTACATTTGATATGGGGGATTTACCCAGTTCACTTAACAACATGATATGCAGTGCACTGATATAATGTGAAGTACATATGAATTTATATGTAAGTTTTTTATGTATGACTCATTTCAGATAATTATTGCATCTGATTTATTGTGTTATATTTGTACATATTTTAACATTTTAAGTATTCCTAGTTATTGTATATATGAAGTTAAGGAATTTCTTCTCAGTTTGAGAAGTTAAGAAGGTATTTTCCATATTACGTAATTACGAAATCGTGATATACACCTTTAAGAGTTTTGGCGGTTTTCTCACTAATTGATTTTATACCGACTATATATACCTGTATAGGTGTATGTTTTTATCAGTTCTGAAGAAGACTGGGGTGTTCCAGTCGAAAGCGCTTAACTGTGGATTAAAGGATTGATTATACTCTTCCGTGTACGAGCTCCTTGCTGTTTTCGTTTCCATATTAACCTTGGTTTGGTGGAGTTTGTTTTACATTGTTCTTGATACTGATGACAGTCTCACCTGCAATGGACCCATGTCTGTGCGGCACGGCAGAGGTACCTGTATAGGGGTGACACACCAGTATGAACATTATCCATGACTGTATGACAGCCACAGGTTGCACTGTGCATGTGAACACATTCACCTGTGTAATAGCATATAGTATGCTTATGTGTGCATACACAACGTAGCATACTGTAGTATGCAGCATGTGTATCCACATACCTTGCATATGTTGTTACTTTACATAATGTACAGTGACACATGCAACTACATGGGATATAATAGCCATATGTGCGGTACTGACTTACCAGGCAACTCCAGGCTCATTGGTTGGGAGACACCCACCTCCACGATGGCAGCTAGTGTTTCTGGATTCTGTTCCCTGGGTGTCCCCAGACTGTCCAGTAGCTCCTCGGTCTGTGTGAGTGGGGGCTGGGTTGGTGGCCCACCACCTGTTACACTTTGTTCCCTGGCGATTGCAGTGGCACGCTGTTTTGCATGTCGTATCAGGCCCGTGCAGTGTCTGCGCACCTGCTGGTAGGTGTGGTTATGGCCATCCACATCGTTCACCCTCCTGCGTAGATCCTGCCACAGGTCATCCTGCTGCTGGGCATGCTGTGGCACATGGCTGAACAACAAGTCATAGTTGTCATGGAGCTGTGGGATGAGGACATCATCCTCCTGGCGGGTGTATGCTGGGAGTCGTGTACGGGGCATTATCTGTAAGACATAATGATGGTGACAGGTCACAGTTTCAGAGATGTACAGAGGTACTGCTGCACATACATTTCTATGACATCTACTACATCTGCACAGTTATCTTTGCAAAGCATCATGACACTGACATGACTGACATGTTTGTGTCACACATGTCACACCCATTATGCATTGGATATCATCACCATACATGTGTGTCACCTCATTACAGTGTTCATACTCCATGTAAATGCTGTCTTGCTGTGGGCATGTCTATTTGCCTGCACTTGTGTTCTTACCTATCTGCACATGCCTCGATGTGTCCACGGTACTACTGTTGACCTGGATGCTGTGTATATGTCACATATCAACACAGACACAGCCGTAATGGACTTGAGCAGTGACAATGCACACATACGCATGGACACCTGTACATGCATGTGTTTTGCCATATACAGCTACACAGCACTGTACAACTGTTCAACATCCTGTCACGGATCGCCTGTATTGCACATGTGATAGACATGGGACAATGGCTAGTCAGACGACATTCGCAGGGATGGTTATCAAACATAGCATGTTCGGGCATGGTTTCCAAGTTGTAACAGACAGGCATTGTGCCACCACAAGGTGCATCAGTGCCATATTACTGATCCAGTCAGTTGATAGTACATCTACCATGCGGCCATCACACCATGTATGACTAGGATGACATGTGCAGCTTTGATGGACAGGGTTGCATGGTATGGCGGGAGTATGTCACATATATGGCACAGGGATCTGTCCAGCCTGTGGCAATCCTAGTATTAGGATGGTGGCTGTCCAAGACATATGTCATACAGATCAGGATATGGACATGTAGCATGTCCATCATCATGGGGTAGCAAATGTCCTTCTGCAAGGTAGACAGCATGCTGCATAGTGGAGGTGTGGATTGTGAAGGCTGGTATCGCACATCCATGCATAGACGTTAGCCCTTACAGGTGGTATGTGATCCAATATTGGTCACCACAGTGCTGTATATGCCTGTCCAGTGATCTCCATGCTCATGGATTGCACCCTGACATGACATGGGTACCTCATATGACTACCTAAGGGGCCTGGAGACATCACCATGTCGGGGGGTGCACTGTACAGCACCATCCCTTACACAGTGTCCATAATGTTGACCACAGCCTAGGTAGTAGTTTATGGGTACAGAGTTGTTCACCTGGCGGTGACACTGCTGGTATCATCCATCAGACTGTGTACATATGTCACACACCTCACCCACACAGCCCATTCTGTATGTTGTTCACAACACTGACACAGCTATACTGATAGGTCATGGCCATTCACAGCCTTACATACACAGATGCCTAACATTTGTCTGTGTGGTATGGCTACAATGAGGGTGGGGTACAACACATTAACCCTGTTCTACTGTAGCTGGCACTGGTGTGCTGTGCACATGTCACTATTGCACCTGTTGTAGTTGTGAGTCGGTCAACAGGCCACTGTTGGAACACTCCTGTGACATGCAAAGGTATTTGTAAGCAAATATCCATGCTGTCTTGTACATCTGTACTGCTAACATCTACAGTGCTAATGGTTCATGGACATGCACACCATACTCAGCAGAGTTATAGTGCGGTGCCACCCTAAATGACTGTCATCACCACTTGTGGGTTGATATTATCCAACACCCTATCTGTATTGTATGGTCATGCTAGGCACTTGTTCAGAACTTGTGAGCATGTCATGAGCTACTGATTACTATAGTGCCCATTCCACACCATTTCCCACAGGTACACTGGCTGTCCAACACTTCCTAGCTTGCTTAAGGTACGACAGCTGTTGTACACATGTAACGCACATATCCTGTGGGACATGGTTGTATATATAGGCATGTCCAACTGTCACGTACCAGTGCTACTGCCTGTCTATATGAGGGATATGTCGTACATGTGGCAATAGAGCAATTGTCTCATGTACACATTCAATGCTCACCTCCCAACATACGGCACTACAGCCTGTGTGGGGATGCACTTCTGCAGCCATTCTGGGGGCATAGCTCTCAGGTGTACCTCATTACGAGGAACGTACCTCATTTGGAGTTCTAAAAAGTGCATGTTCCTCAAGGTTCCACATTGGAAGGGTCTGTCACACATTCATTGTTGTAAATAGTTTACCTGCTAGCCATGGCTAAATAGATGGGAATCATATTAATTCATTGGAATATCTTTTTTATACGTAAGAGCAGCCTATTTTAGCCATCATATGCCCTTCCTAGTTGACGCTGTTAGTAAGCCAGTTCTAAGTGTTCCACGTTTTGCCCATTTGTCACACAGTATGAGGGCTAATGTTCCTCAGTTTGGGGACAGGAGGTTGACAGCTATGGCTGGGGGTAATGCTGTCACCAACCCTGACTGCACCTGACAGTACCAGAGGTAGCCCCCATCATGGAAGACAACATCACCAGCTTATAGCCCACAGACTCATGTGTGCCCATCACATACAGCCAATAGTGAGTTATAACATTCACAACACACCAGTCATAGCTGACTCTGTAGGGAGTCACACTGCAGTTCCACACAGCAGGCTACACAAGGCGTTAGTCGCTTACATCTTGCTGTCGGGTAACTGCTTCTGCAACATAACCTATGCACCCATGCCACACCTCACCAGGTACGATATGAGTGTCATTCTCCATGTTAGTGTGACTGCCCTGTGATGCCACTTCACAGACTACGTGTGCAGGGACATGCAATAGCTCACCTGTCTTATAGCCCTGAGGGTGTGGGCCTAGCCCTGGGGAGCATTTTGCATTCGTCCAGACACGATACCACTGTACAATGACTGACTGTGTCACTTCAACAGTTGCCTATTCCATAGGCATGTGGTATCTGTCCGCTATGACTGTCCTGGTCAAACACAATGCTGTGGCACAGATGACTTGCACCTGTCAGCCCTGGGAGTATAGCTCACATGTACGGCTCTTGCTGCTTTTATACTGCATGTCTTGCACAGTTTCCAATAACTGTCACTGGCAGGGCGGTAACTGGCAGGCACGACATGGGGTCATGTGACACAATGCTTGCATCTTCCTCTGTGATGCACGCAGGCAAGGCACACCTTATAATGCACCACTCAAACATCTCTGCAGTGACTGGGACCTGCCTCTTGGCTCTGCAGAGCACACCTGCAATGACAGGTTATAGATAGACCATACCTTTCAGGCACATACCTGGACCGGCAAACCCACAGCTGAGGGGTTCCCATATCCCACTATGTTTTGCACACAACCTGGCAAGTTACTTAGCACAATGCATCAGAGGTGCTCCACGTGCAACTAACTGTGTCCGGGACCGCTATACACATTTTAACAAGCGACAGAGTCAACATCATACCCCACGGGTAACATATCTTCTATGTTGGTATAGTGGACAGTGGGCCTCAGACAGCTACTACTGATGTGTGGCTGACACTACCCCACACTTCACTGGGATAGCCACTGATGTACCGACACATCCATGAGTCATACCCTCCGCTCTGCTGGATCAACCCATACACACCACCTCCAAGACCTACATTACCCTTGGCATGAACACTACCACCATGTGACTGGTGTTACACACCTGGGGTTATCTCCTCATTGGTGGATTCCGAACATATGCTAATCGACCTTGTTAGCCACATCCCGGCAACACACCCATCACAGCATACACAGTACATGTGTACTACAACATCTACTACAGACGTCTTCTGACAACGGTTGTTAACATCATGACACCCGTGCAGATGGACAATGCACATACAAATGCGGACACATACCCCAGTGCACTTCATTAGCATGTACACAACTGCATGGATCATGCTATTCCACACAGAGCCATGATGGTACACACCAGATAACAGACGCCACTCTGGTGGTCACGTTCCATGGACATATGATGTACAACAACAGGTGTAGGCTGTTGCACAGTGGTGTACATTCCCATGTGTGGGGTGGCTCACTGGTCAGCCGTGGTGGGGCCACAGGGTCCCTCATCACATACTCCAAGACTACCTACGTAAACATGACTGCCACACATTCCGGGGTGTACCACCAGGCATTATGGTGGTATGTCAGTATTCGATGGCAACACCCACATCTGCTGTCACATACAGCAGTCACTCAGGAACATTGCAGACCAAGGTGTTGTTGGCAACATGATGGAGGATGAATTCAATGCTGACATTACACCCTCTCACTCACTACAGGGCCGCAATCCATACATGAACATTGTGGTGTCCCTGTAATCACACCTACACAGTACTGACCTACACTCTATATGTCCTGGGACACTGGCCCCATGTCACCTTCCAATGTCCCAGGCTGTGATGTCCACCAACATCTGAATTACATGTCTCCCCACTAGGCCACCATATTCAGTAATAGCCTTGTTTCAGACATTGTAGCCCCTGAATGGCACACAGCAGCATTTGTCACACTACACACAGGTGGCACTGCATTACACGAGTGGGACTACAGTCCTACACACCTGACTGGACTGTTCTGCATGGCTATGGGGCACATCATCAAGGACGTCATTCACAGAGACATTGTTGAGCTCCCGTCCTTTGCTGCGACCCGGGTTGGGCTTGTTAAGGCCAGAGCATGGCCCCTACAATGGTGGACTCCTTTCATACAGTTACCAGGGCAGTTGCTGATGGTACGGGAGTCCACACATCCTACATTGTCCTCTCATTGCCGTTCAGCACCATTCCTCATTCTGGTATTGACAACATACACATCCACCTGCACATCGTACCCTGTGTCTCAGGATGTTATGCTATGTGGCTCATGGACAGGACACACATTGAGACCAGCATACCATAGTACCTACTACATGTCAGGTACATTTGGCATACCACGGTCCTCAGTCATAGGGCCCCTCATGTTCAGTATATGCTTCCCTGCGGAAAAGGCTGGCACAGGGGACTTTCCCTGCCTAGCTTTCAAACCCCTACATACCAAGCGCCATGATTGCTCCACCAGCTGACACTGACTCCAACCATATGGGTGTCGCTGTGACAGATACATAATATGACTATCATGGCATCAAGCTGCATGACACAAGGTGCATGCACATCACCTTTGCATTACACCATTCACCCACTGACTATCACATGGATGGTAGTCCCCTACATACATATCACATTGTACATGTTTGCAGTACACACATATGTCGCACCCACTCCTGTGGTTACCGTATTGCCACTGTGGCGTGGATATCCTTCTACGTGGCCACACCTATCTGTACTGGGTGTGTAGCTGGTATATAGGCACCCATTGTACCTCTGAACTCAAGACATCTACACACATTCAAGGGTACACCACCCTATTTAGAGTGTACCTTGTACAACAGCTACAGCTTTACATGCCACAACATTAACACGCCATGATGTTTACTGAGCTCCAACAGTTTAAATATGCGGCTGCACTACGGACACCACATCTGTACACATTTGCATACTACATACTCAGGGGTGACCTCTGCTGATCAGACAGGGCCCATGTCCACAACATTATTGATGGATATACTCCTCATATGCAACATAAGCAGAGGCCACTGTGAGCAACATGCTCATAGATATGTGCACACACGCCACAATGAGTTGGATGTGCTTCTGGGTTACATTCCCAAACCGGACACTCACCATGCTGTGGAACATAAGTCCTATGTACATCACGCAGGGACACTCAGTAGCACTGTTCGTGTGATACCTCCCTTGGTGGTTGGAAGACACATGTAGGCCTGGGATCACTGCAGTGGCTGTACTGTGCAGAGGTGCAGGTGACACCTGGCTCTGCTGTTCACAGGACACTACCCTAGAGAGGTGCCACTAGTGTGAACACTGTAGTTGTGCTTACACATGGACTTGCCAGACTGCATAGTACCACACTATGCACCTGTGAAGCTATTACATGTCCTTTGTGCATGGTTACTTGGTAGCCCTTCCATTTAGATTAGCTATCATGCTATTACTATGTCCCATACCTACAGGCCATATGTATCCTGTTATTGTACATACCAATAGACGATACCTGTGGTATGCATGATATGCCTGTTATGCTGTGTAGAATATCTGTCATATCTACCTATAATACTATACATTACACATATTTCACATAGTATCCCGTAATGCAAAGCATACTTGCACAGCGGGACCACCTTACATATGTCATTAACGTTATATGCCCATACACATGCGTGCTGTGACAGTATATCAACATATACTATCGCCTGCTATGGCACGTCCTTGTTGGACATACCCTACCACTGCCGGCGGGTTGTATGGCATTGTTCTGTTTAACACCCTCATGTAGCATCCCTTGTGGTGTCTGTGCTGTGTACCTTGTGTCCAACTGCTGGGTGCACAGTTTCTACAAGCGTTAGTATGCTCAGCAAGACATCACTACATAAATACCTTTCCCCACTTTATGCATTGCGGACACGTTTAATTAATGCAAACCAGGCTATACATACAGTAAAACTAATTAATACAGATCATGCTATACATAACCTTACATATCAGGCGTTCTACATACCTTGTTGTCGTTACGGCATTTCATTTCTATCTCTCTCAGTGTTTCAACTGTTATTCGGTATGAGCATACGGTTTGAATGTCAGGCAAGTCATCCTTATATACGTCGATACCTGAAACATATGGATTCATCCCACCAATTGGTGTTCCTGAGTGACTAATTACTTGCATATCAGCTGTGCAGCTACTCCATTCGCCAGTTAGGCGGCGACAGTGGGGTATCATTGGATTCTCCACTTGGGCGTTGCCTATTTGCCATACCTTCGGGGAGACGGTCTGTATTGTGTTTTGTTATGTGTAACTGCAACTGCTGTGCATGGAGACAAGTATAGTTTGGATTCATGTCCCCCGTGGATTGTGTGTGACAGGTAGAGTATTTGGTTCAACATGCGGGTGTACCTGTCATCCCAACGTCTGATAACGGAGTATTGCAATCAAAACCTGTAACATGGCTGTTTGTTCCATTATACAACACCTGCAATTTTGCATGATGCCTTTAATTGTGTCTCTCACACGGTATGTTGAGGGTTCTGCAGATGTAATTGACTGACTGGATGTTTGTGCTGCTATTACAATCTGTATTGCTTTAGTTTCTAGTGTGGGGGATGTCGGTTGTTGTACATAACATATACAGGTTTGTGGGCCTTGCATTTCTACATAATCCGTATATATGTGTGTGGGCTCCGTCCCTAATTAGAAAGCTAACAGTTAGTAGACTTATGTTACAGGATTGTACTTTGGGCCATTGTTAATTGGTTTCTATATCATCTGCAGGTGAGCTTGTTACTTGTATACCTCCATAATTGCAGTGATATATCAGGGGATATGTGTAAGTGACAGCTATCCCTTGTATTTCTGCCCCAGATATTTGCATTCATTGTGGTTGTGTTGTTAAAAGAGCCTGTTTACCATGGGTTGCCACCTTTTCATATGGTCATTGTTGGACACTTGCGGGACACAAAGCGGTGTTTACAGGCCAACACGTAGCCACGGTCAGTACACAGGTTAGCACATACTTTTATCCTCACTACATACCTATTGTTGTGTGACTTTGGCTACTTATCATATTACATGTAACATTTAAGTTTCTTACATACAGGCATAACTATTAAATACGACTGTTACATTATATATGGGACATATTTATATCCTACCATCTCGGACATTTGCCCTTTGTACTGTTTTATGTCAGGACACACCTGCCAGGGTGGGGTTGTCCCTCCTACTGTGGGACAGGTAGTAACCATATGCCTACGGCTAGCTATACCCACACCTACCGTACTGATCTGCCTCTGACTTGGCACTAACAAACATATGTTGCGGACACACACACATTGCAGTCACACAGAGATGCACATGGCACCCTCAACGCACACTTACACAGACTACGGCACTCACAGACACAGTTGAACACAGTACCTACGTGGACCGCGACACCGGCAGCGGTGACTAACTGTCCCTTCATATCATTATACTATTACTCGCAGATGTACTGTTCTGGTACTGTGTTCTATAGGTCTTTCAGCCTCGTGGTTATGCATGTCGGTATGTTACACATTCCATGGTTAGCGGTATCCTATTTATTTGTACCTCCAAGATGTTATGAATGTCGTTGAACTATCTATTATATTTGCAGATATCGCTGAATCCATCTATATCACCATATATCCCTCTATTGCCCTTTCTATCTGTATTATATATATGCATATGTGTACATATATATATATATATATATATATATATATATATATATATATATATCTATGTATCTATACATATTTATATATATATATATATATATATATATATATATGTATATATATATATATATATATATATATATATATATATATATATATATATATATATATCTGGCGGGGAACGTGACAGGCACACAGCACCACCATATGCTGTAAGACTCATGTACTGTTCAGGTGTTGGCATTCCGTGTTCCACTGGCTGTTGTATTTACAATGTTTAAGGGCTGCCTATGTAGGAGTCACACATTGGGCCACTTATACATTAAAATTTACAGGTGGTCATGTTTGTGTGCCATCCATTTTACTGTGTGTGCAGGTGGAGAGGTGTCAGTCCGTAGGGGCCTACACTGTCAGAGTATGTGCTATACGTTCCTTCTTTGCCAAGGCGTAGGCATATTGGGCATGCCTCCATCTAACTACTGGGGCTGGCACAGTGTGTTCATGGTCTGAATCCCTCTGTGCCTGTAATGGCCTTGGCAATTGCGGTGGGCTATGAGGGCCTTCACCATTTTGTACCTGCTGCAGCTGCTTCCGCAGGATCATATTATGTAGCATGGCACATACTATGACGATGTGGGCACATGTGCCTGGAGAGTACTGCAAGGCTCCACCAGATGTATCCAAGCACCGGAACCGTGATTTCAGCATCCCGAATACATGCTCTGTGATGATTCTGGTTTGTGCGTGTGCCTCATTATGGCATTCTTGCATGGGTGTGTGTGCTTTTCTGATGGGAGTCATCATCCATGGCTCCAGTGCATAGCCAGCATCCCCCACGAGATGGCCATGTGGGATGTCCCCCCTGACAAATACCTGATACAGCTGTGAGGCATGCCAGATATGGGAGTCATGGTAGCTTCCAGGGCTGCCAGCACACACATCCGTGATAATGCCCTGGTCATTGCACATGACCTGGCAGTTGATGGAGTGGAATCCCTTGCGGTTTATGTAGCGCCTACCCTGCTCACTGGGTGATGACTTGATTTGTATGTGCGTGCAGTCTATCGCACCCAGTGTGCCACACGGTGGAAGTGGCGCATATTGCTGGCCAACTCCTTCTGAGTTCGGGGGAAGTATATCTGCTCATTGGCATGTGGTAACATGGAATCCAGGAACTGGTGTAGTACCCTGGATGCTGATGCCTGTAAGATACCCATTATATCTCCAGTTGGCCTTTGAAAGGTACCTGTGGCCAGTATTCGCAGGCTTACACATACCTTCGTGTCCACTGGGATGAGTTCCCCTCTGTTGTTTCTGGTTCTCAGGCATGGCCGGCACAGCTCCACTATTTACTGTAAGATGTCCCTGTCCACCCTGTAATGCTCTACTATCTCCAGGTCATGTAGAACCTGGTAGGTTACCCTTGGTCTGAACACTCTCCTTCTCCTCTGAGGCCTGCGGTGGTTGTCGGCATCATCCTCCATAACACTGTCAGTCTCTAACACATGCTGATGAATCACAGCTATGGCAGCTCCCAACATGTACATTTTAAAAGTTCCTCGTGTGTTTACACCTATGGTGCGGTATTTGGGAATACACAGGTGTGTGTTGGGTGCTTTCACACTTTATACTATTGTGCTGTGAACACTGATGATGTCATAGGGTGTGTATGTACAATCATAGCTACAGGTTATCTTATGTGTTTTACTGCCGGAACTACTATTGTGGTGCCTTTGGTGTTGAATTACATTTGCCTGCCGTGAGTTACCTCTCGACCTTCCGTTTACATTTCTGCACGATGCACCTACCATTTTCTGGCGTGCATCCTGCAGCCTACTTTCATTTGTACTTTCCTTGACCTGGCGTATCTTGCGTTATGTGTGCTACTGCCGGTCTGCTGTCGGTTTGTTTGCTCTGCTGTGTCAAGTCTCCTATCTTTGCAATCCAATACCTCCCCTCCTTTCTTTGCATTCAAATGCCTCCCATATCCTGTTTTGCAGGTTTCTGCAAGCAGACTTGTCAGCTGCCGTCGATTGGCCTTTGTGGGTTGATTGGTGTTGATTGCTCATTAGTACTCCAATTACCGTACTTCCGCATTTCCTTCTTTTCTTCCCCTGACCTTCCTGTTTCTGCTATTGTTTGCGGCGCATGCGTCCGATTACTGGGTTTCGGGCACGTTTTCATCCTCCTACACATGCGCTTTTGGGCACTATGTGTGCTATCAGCTAAATGATTCCTCCCCACCCCTGTCCTGCAGCTTTGATTAGCAACGGACAGGCCAGATTTGCAATGCTCCAATGTGCTTACTGCTACGGTGGTACACCCCTCTGCTGATGTCATGTATCTCCTCTGAGCCACTCCTTGGTGTTATACCGCTGCACCGTATGGTACAACCTTCATCCGGCGGGACATTTGCGATTCAGTATTATCTGCCTCATTTGTATGGCATTGACTACTAATTCATAGTTACCACGCTGAACACTACTGCAAGCCCTTAGCAACCCTTGCACCTTGTTTGTGGTGTTCCATGCCTACCATTGTGTATTATGCTGTAAATCTGATTTCTATTACGTTGCGATTTTATGACATTTTTATATTATTTCTTTATGTTACAGCTTCCGCACACATGCCCTGCGGTTGTGCTGTGCGTTACTGTGGACATGACATTAAATGTTGTTATTTACATGTTGTGCATCTTTTCTTATGCCATTGGCTGTGTATTTCGCCATTGGCATATGTTAACATTGTGATACCTTGGTCTGACCCTCTTCCATAGCTCCGATGTTCTGTTTGGGAAAATGTAAACCGTGTTTTTTTGGTTTACATTTCCGTGGGCTTACGCTACGCCTGCACCACTTCATGAATCGCTATATACCTTCATTTGCATGGTGCGACACTGCACATAGGGTGATTAGCATACCTACACCAGGGGCTGCGCAGATCTGGCTTATGCCGGTAGTGCATGTGGAATTGGATCGTACCTGAATCACTCGACGGCCATATTTGGCGTTATAACGCCTACGCTATGCATGCGCCTGGTGCAAGCTTCATGAATCCTGGGGTTAGTGCTTTGAAAAACTTGTTTCAAGGTCAGAATATCACATATTTTCTCAATACCCCATTTATTCAGTATCACTGGGAACAGTGAAGTGACATCCATTGTCACAAACATATAATTTCTATTAATATTCCTGGTCTTATTATATAACAGTCGCAGAAATGCCTTTTTATCCCTTAGTATAGTCTCACATGATTTTAGGACTATTTGTAAATTTTGTTCAATATAAATTGAGATGGCTTCTGTGGCCCATCCTTTACTGGATACAATAGGTCTCATAGGGGGCTGTGTGATGTCTTTGTGAATTTTAGGTAGACAATAAATAATGGGTATAGTTGGATGTTCTATCTGAAAGTAGTCAAACAATTCCTCTGATACATAGTTAGTAATCAATAAGTCAAAAATATATACAGATATCCTGTCAATTATACCTTGTGCTAACAGCTACGCCAACTTAGCATTGGCTGCATGGGAAAAAGATCATGTATTAAGTGCTAGCAATAAATATGCTGGCAAAATTGTATGGTATAAACGTTTTGTAGATGACATCTTCCTGTTATGGGATGGTACTAGTGAAGAGTTGTAAGAGATGGTGGAGTACTTACATAGCACCACTGAATTTTTAAGATTCACTAGTCAACATTCCAGGGACTCTATTGAGTTCCTAGATGTTTTGGTTAAGAAGACAGTGTTAGATGAACTTACAACAGGGATGTATAGAAAATATACATGGAGAAATAGTATCTTACATAAGACTAGTATGCATCAAACATTTGTACACAAAAATGTAGTGAAAGGACAATATATGAGAATAAGCCGCTTACATAATACAGATGAAGGCTTTGTAAAGACAATGACTATATTAGAGAAAGACTTCTTAAACAGAGGTTATAGTAAGAAAGACATAAATGAAAGCTCTAAATATATTTATTATATGTTTGTGACAATGGATGTCACTTCCCTGTTCACAGTGATACCGAATAAATGGGGTATTGAGAAAATACGTGATATTCTGACCTTGAAACAAGTTTTTCAAAGCACTAAGATTAATTTGATATGTGAGTTGCTTGATATTGTCCTAGAAAATAATGTCTTTATATTCAATGACAAGTTTTATCTACAGAAAGTTGGTGTAGCAATGGGCACGGCTTGTGCTAACAGCTACACCAACTTAGCATTGAAGGCTTTGTGAAGACAATGACTATATTAGAGAAAGACTTCTTAAACAGAGGTTATAGAAAGAAAGACATAAATGAAAGCTCTAAATATACCATTGAAAATAGGGATGGGAGATGTAAACCGCTCTTCTCAAATACTATAGAAGATGTTAAAAGCAAGGAAGGTCATGATTTTAAAGTTAGATTCCCTATAACTTATTCAAGTGACATCAGAAGGTTCTGTAATATTTTTGAGAAGAAATGGAATATTTTATTTTTGGATCCTGACTTGAGAGAATTGTTAGAAGATAGACCCAGCTTTTCTTTTAGAAATAAGAGGTCCTTAAAAAGGCAACTCTGTTATAAATCCAGAAACAATGAAAGAATGATCCTATCTGATAGGCAGGGGACGTTTCCTTGCAGAAATTGTACAGCTTGTGACTATTTATATAATAAATCTACATATAATCATCCTACACTAGGATTTATAATTGATATAGATTTTTATGCTGACTGCAGAACACAAAATTTGGTTTATTTCAGCTTCTGCACTGTCTGTCATGTCTTTTATATAGGCAAAACCAATAGGTGTCTAAAGGAACGTATCCTTGAACACCTTAGAGGTATAAGAAATAAAAAAAGACACAAGTGCTTTAGCAAAACATGTGGAAGAAGAAGATAGGAAACATATTTTTAATTTCATGGTTTTAGAAATAATAAATAAAAGTAAGAGGGGAGGTGATATAAGGAATATGGTAGAGGAAGCAGAACAAAGATGGATTTTACTACTTCAGGCAGATAGGTCTCCTGGATTGAACAATGCTGTTTCCTTGAAACCTTTTTTAAAATCCAGACCACTAAAACATTAAGTAATATGGATTATTACATAAAATGTGTCTGTTATATGTATATTTTATTTCATCTTATGCAGAATATAAGGCAAATTAATGTCCTGATGTATGCAATTTTAATTAGTCTATGTCATAGTTCTATATGTTTTCTCATTGGTTGAACCATATTTTAAATACCAGTGTTTTAACTGTTTTTATGAGTCTGAAGAAGCGATCAGCTGACTTAGATCGTGAAAGCGCTTACTCTTGTTTAATAAAGTGGTGTGAAACTGCAAGTGAACCGTTTCCTACCTTGACTACTACATCTCAGTTACAACTTCTGGTTTTATAAAGGGCACTACTGTGAAGCTGCAAGTGATTTATTTCCTGACGTGGATTATTCCATTTTTATCTTCAGCTGTGGTCTAACCATTGGTCTTTTCATTGTAATCCTTCATTAACTTGCTTTTCAGGATACCTTAGAGTTGTACGCATTATATAGCAGCATATTTATTTAGTTAGTTATTTTCTTACTTACTTTCTTATTTATTGTTTCTACCTAGAAACATTAGTGCAGGTTATGTATAAGGGCCCAATGACTCAAGTACAAATAATGCTCAGTCTCACAAATGGGTTCCCAGTGGGAGTGGGTGTGCACCAGTGTTCATCTCTGAGTCTATTGCTGTTCATATTGGGGATGGACTACATTAGCAAACAGGTTGGAGGGGATGGATCAACAAAGTGGCTGTATGCAGACAATGTGGCATTACAGGCAGACTGATCAAGAACTTCTGCAAAGGATAGGGGGATGGAATGCAAAACTGAAGGCACATGGTATGAAATTATCTACAGATAAGACAATGGTAATGGTAGCAAACTGGGGAAATTGGAAGAAGCAGAGAATTGAGATGGAAGAGAAGATAGTGGAACAGGTAAACAGCTTCAAGTATCTGGGAGGGGTGGTTGAGGAGAAGGGCATTCTGAATTAAGAGGTCAAAGCTAGAATCAGAGGAGCTGCAGCCAACTGGCATAGAATGTCAGGTATAGTCCATGACAGAAGAATGCAAAAGAAGCGGAAAGTAAGGTGTACAAGAGAGTGGTGTGACTAGTACTATTGTATGGTACAGAAACCTGGGCAGTAAAGGTTGAGCAGAGAAAACTTGAGGTGATGGAAATGAAGTGCCTAATAAGGGTGGGAGGATATATACTATTGGACAGACAAAGAAATTAGGGCATCATAGCAGAAGTCAAAGTAGCTCCATTTGCAGAAATGATCAAACAGAAGAGATTACAGTGATTTGGGCACACATGCAGAAAATCAGAAGACAATCTGGTGAAGAAGATTTTGACAGACAGGAAGAAGTTAAGAGGAAATGAGGGCATCCAGCAAGGAGGTGGATGAATTGTGTGAGAGAAGATCTGTGACAGTTAGGTATGAGTGTTGAAGATAGCAGTGGTGTAGCATTGAATCAAGAGGGATGGGGACAGTTAACACGACACAGTGACCCCATGTGGAAAAATTGGGTTAATGATGATATTTATCCTTTGTTGACCAGGTGAGTCCCACTAGAATATTAGTCTATTTTCAGGGAAGTTCCAAGGTAATATTTATACTACTAGGGGAAATTTGGCTAGGGCATCAGAGAACATCCCCTACTCTTTCTAGTAGGTGTCATGAGATCTTTCAGATTCACCTGAGCTACCAGCAACATAAGCAGATGGGACCTACATTTAACATCACATCCAAAAGATAGCACCCTCCAGAATGTGACATCTCCATAGGTTGCATTATACTCTTAGCAATCAGTCTACCTGAATTAGGAATAGAACCAACAGCCTTCTGCATTAAAGGCAAGTGTGCCACCTGCGCACCACTGACACCAGTTAGTTCTCATATCTCATTAACTCAGAATGTTTTGGAATCCCATTGTTTCTAAAATCTGTAGTGTGACAATGACTTAATGAGAACCAACACCCAACATATTCCAAAACTGTGTGGAAAATGTCACAAGTATTTAGTGGAATTTGCATATGACACAAGATGGAGACAAAGTGAGAGAGATAGACACAGATGAATGAAGTTATGGCAGGGCCCAGACTTTGCAGATATCTGTCTTATAATATAGGCAGCTTCAGTACAGTACTATACACTGCACTGTGGTCTTATCATGGATCTACATACAGCTTTTCCCTGCTAGTGTGTGTCACACTTTGCAGTATATGCATATAGATGAGTTGAGCACTGTACACTGTACAGTGCATTCCAGTGTGTAAGCTTGTTATGTTATTGGTTAATATAAACTACTAGTGCAATGTGCTAAGGACACAAGTTAATTGCAGTGATACACTGGCATACTGTCAACAAGCATTTCTAGCACCTAAGGTACCCATTATTACATAGTCCTATAGTAGGAAAGGTTATGCTTGTAAAATGTATCTGTAGTTTAAGAGATGGAAGGACTTGGATCCATGGTTGTGATTTGCATATTCTCCTTTACAAACTTTTGCAAACTTGTAGAAAAGATTATATGACTACATAACTGAACACATATGCTATACAGTGCATTCGCTGGTGTGTAATACAGAGGTAATGTAGAACACAGAACATGCTGAATGAGGACTGAAATAAACAGAAAGATAAGGTGGTGACACAACATCACAGCAGAAGACTTAAGACAGCATTCAGAGGTGATCGGTAAGAACCTTTAAACGCTTTTAGAAATTAATATTACAATACAGTACAAACAGCAAACATCACAGAAGTGCACTGGATGTGTTTTTATAGTTTTAAAAGCTGTAATAAACTTTGTGCATCCAAATGGAAAATAACAATAAAAAGGTTATAATTGTCTAACAGTACTAAGTGTGTTTTAGCTTTCAAGCCTGTAAGATACTTTATGCATCTACACATTTTCCTCTATAACTAGCAGCACATAAGAACACATGATTTATTTTCTGATTATGACTATTCATTATGAGTTCTTGATATGGATATCAAAATTTACCACTCAAGCTTTACTTTACTTTGCTCTGCTCTCAGTGTATCTCCATTCTTGAGCACAAAACATGTTGATTATGAGTAGCGAACTGTTCAAAATCTTTTACATAAAATATGTTTGCCATGCATAAAAGCTATGTGACTGGTTTACCAACCACATGCATACTGTATATTATGCTTATTTATACTAACAGGTATGAGGTGTTTATGTTTTTAGTCAGCCCCCATGTCTAGGTATACTGAAAGAGTATTTGATGGCAAGATGTATACAGCTAACAAAACGGGGAGTATGGATATCTTTAAAACACAAGTCATTGAAATATGCAATGCAAAGATATGTTGCCAAAGCAGTACAGTGATATTTGATGTGTGCCATGACTACTAGTCCAAGCATTGTTAAAGGTCTTTTAGGAGGTATGTAGATCATTCCACCCTCTGTTTGAAGATGTATGCATGTTCCCCTTTTTTTAGTGGATGATACAATGTAGTTCAGTGACAGCAGTGCTGTAGTCCAGCATGTAGTCATGATATCTGACCAAATATAAGTAAAAGTAGGAGACAACAAAATTGAGTTACTTATGCAAGAGTTGGTTATCTAAATGTATTCATCTTGATGATGTCACCCACAGAATTTGCATGTTAACCATGAGCCATCTCTGCATATGCATACGTATGTTAATAGGGTTAGTATATCAGTTATTTCATGTAGGAATCTATATTCTTAGAAAAGAGATACACACATTTATAATGCCATACCTTCCAGAGACATTAAAGGTATGCAGTGCAATCACCAAATGTATAATAAATATAGTGAAAATATGTAATTTACTGTTGTGCCAGGTGCATTGTAAACAGTTATATTAAATTATTGTATATGCCATTTTTGCTATGATTGTGTAGATTTGTTCTTATGTGATAAATGGTCCCCAATTCTGGGACATTTAGTATAATTCTGGTGTTATTTGTGGCAGATGGATGTAATAACACCCCTTGGTGGGTGTTATTTATACAGTAGCACACACCCTTTTGGGCATTATTGCTTACTTATGTATACAGTTATCTCCATAATCTATTCATGATAGCACAGGAGATCAGTACTGCAAGCGGTGGCTCCACATTTCCTTTACTGCTCGGATACAATAGAAGGACAGCAGCAAGTTGGTGAGGTATGCAGGACATTTTTAGGATCAAAAATTAAACAAAAAGAAACAGCAAACTATATAATGCATGGTAAAAATTCATTAGCAATACATTATTAAACATGAAAGACTATTTCCCTGGAAAAAATATATGTCACATTGACATATTTTACATATTCTGACAATGTGCACAACACAGAAAGTTAGCAAACTTGTCATTCTCAACCCTTATGGTTCAGCTGAAGTGTTAGTCTGCTAAAATGTAACAGATCCAAGTCAGTAGTTAGCAATACAACAAAAGTGGGAGAAAGACACAAAGACATTTGTGCTTCAATAGAAAGAGATAGAGTCTCATAGCACAAATTCATGTACAGCAAGTTGTATCTGTTTTGGGCTGATGAGAGATTTGAAATTGCTTTAAAAAGTATTTCAAATTTTATAGCAAACAACATTGACATCAATTTGCTGAATAAACCAAAATACTCTCACACTGAAAACAGAGTTAGCATGAGCAACAGTAATCTTTTCTTCCCTCGAAAACTTCTATGTAATGAAAATACATTGGGAAGCCTATTGAAGTACAAAAGAGCTAATGTGATTCATAGTCATATACCATATAGGGAAACACTAATTAGTAGCTATATGAAGGGTGCAGGGGTTCAAAAGACAAGTATGTAATCCCTTTGGTAACAGCCTGGTACAGTCTACTAGGCACAAGTGTCCCTTTTTAGGACTACCATAGGAACACTGTCTGGTGATGTGAATAAGTCACACTCATATTGAAAAAAAAATGGCTGAGGAGTCACCTCCCATACTACGGGAAGTAGCTCATTAACAGTGTATGTCCTTATTCATCTGTACATTGTGCCATATGAATTGTTGTAACCCCAACTCAGTGCATTTTACACTTGTGCACCTGCAAAAGCTAAGTTCAATTAAAAACATATTCATAGTTAAAATATTAACATTAAACTCACACTTTATACCGTCCACTTTTTACATAGTTCAGTAATAAATGGGTTGTCAACATTCATTTGAAAATTATACCCCCTGTACCACACCCATACACACACACACACAAACACACGTCAATACTAGTCACAAGCACTTGTATAACTGTACACCTCAGTTATTGCTTGAGATCAAGTGAATGAATAAACTGATAAATAATGGTCCAGAAATGTATCTTAGCTCACTGTTGTCAGGATCATTTAGTGCAACTCCCTTATGCCATTTCAACTTCTTAGCTCAAGAATCAGGAACAAAAACACAAAATCAGGAAGAGATTTTAACTGTTTCTTTTATATACTTAGGAAGTTGCTAGCATAACATGCTTTGAGTTATCAAGCATGTTCTGAAAGATGCAGGTCTGAATCTCATGTCTGTAATTATTTCGTGGCTGCAACAATTTTCCAGAAAGCCACAAATTTTACAAGGAACAGACCAACATAACTCTTCATTTCTATGCTGGAGAATTCTGGATAAAACCAAAATAATGGGGATTTAAACAGGGAAGGATTTTATTATAGTATTTATTTGTTACTCAGGTAAACCCACTATGCAGTGCTCCTTTTCAGGAATTAACTGGGAGCATTTTCTATATTGTTGATTTGTACAGTGTCACACAGTAGAGAAATGGAAGTAAATGTATTCAAACTTTATATTTTTGACTACAGGAAGCAGTGTATTAATATCTCAAAGCTTTAAGTGCTGGCAACTCCGAATCACTTAAAACTTTAAAAGAGCAATACATGTTGCAAGGACATTTATCTTCTAAGCAATCAAATCTATGAAACTGTAATGACTGGCATTACTGACTGACTGCAATCCTTGGTCATTTATGAGAAAAAAAGTTAATGAGGGACAGAGCATAAATGTAAAGCACACTCCAAGATGTGTCTGGAAAGTTGGGGACAGATAAGATGCAGACTACTCTAATTCACTTAAAAAGTTAGCAAAAGTTTTACATCAAAATGCATTTTCTCAATAATAAATACTATGAAACTCTTAATTGCTGGCATTAGCGACTGATTGTAAACTCCTCAGTGATTTATCAAAAAATGAAGAAATGATTCAAGGTCTGGCAGTTAGTGCAGAGGAAATAAGCTCTAATCTCTTAATGAGATGTGTCCTTGTATTCAAGTGTGCAGTGTTTGATTCTTTCAACCTACTGTGTGACTCAGAGCAAGTCACTTAACCAGACCGGGTGCCTGACAAAATGAGTTTAACATATATATGTATATATTTATTTTGAATTCCTTAACCAAGGTAGAGCACTGATTCCATTAGCCCAATTTCAGTCTCAGCCTTGTAAATATAACAGATACATGATATTACAGACAGAAAGAATGACAAAATGCAGTATTTTAATATATTATGTACAATGCGAATAGGAGAGCTGGCTTGAAGGTATAACTGCAATAGATACATGATATTATATAAAGAGTGTCTAACAAAACACTATACACATGCATCATATACAGAGTGGATATCAGAGTTGGTACGCTGAAAGAATTACTTTGAAAAGTGGAGTCAGGGCAACATAGGTAGAGGGAAGAAAGGTTACGTTATATGACCAACGGATAATGGATGCATTTCCTAAAGTCTTGTAATGTATTTTATTTCTGATTAGAAATGGTGTAAGAGTAATGATTTTTATGAAAAGAAAGGAGAGAGAGAGATTCTCACAGTTTGGGTCCAATGAGTGAGAAAGCATGGTCTTTGCAGTGAAGTATAGTTTGGAGGGTATGAAGGAGAGAAATTGAGTTGTAAGATTGTTAAGACTGACCAGACACTTTCTGCTACTAATTTCATTGGCTGTACTTTCAATTACTGTTACTTTTCTCATTGGCTTCATAATGAAGCCAATAAAAAGTACAACCAAATGACAGATGTGAATGAGATATCAGTTACATCCTGGCTGTTGTTCTGTTGTTGACTTTTCTGATTTACAACCTGACTGTTGGTTGCTGGTTTGTTGCTGAGTCATGGTCACACCATGAATCAGTGCAAGATGTGGGTAGGACCTACAGTTTACATCCTGGCTATTGCGTTGTTGTTGACTTATCTGATTTAGATTCTGGCTATTGCTTTGTTACTGACTCATGTTCATATTGTAGATTTGAGGACTGATGGCAAAAAAACAAAAAACAAAAAAAAAGAGAGACTTTTTTAATTTTTGTTCCAGGTACTGGGACACTCAACAGGGTACACAGTTTCACAGATGAGTCACAAAACCCTGTGACCTCCAGAGGAATGCCTCCTGTGACCACAACCCAAAACACTCTCCAAACCTTTTGAGATCTCACTGTTTATGCAAGCAGTTGCATTAATTTTTGGTAGCTTATTTTAGCATCTTTGTTCTATTTAATTATGTAGTTGCTGCAAATGGAACCCTATGGACAAGTCTGAATAACTGTAGTAATTAAAGTAAATATTCTCAAGGGTATGTGACTATTTAACACTTACTAACTACTCTTATGACATAACAAAGAAGAGTATGTGTCTGTGGCTGCCTTACTACATACAGTAACTACTTTATTACTGTATCCTGTTCTACTAAGTGGTGCAGAGGTTATTGTCAATGGAGCAGTGGTGCAGATGTTAACATTGTCATATCACAACAAGAGGTTCTCTGGTTTGATTCTCGGCTGGGGTGCCTTCTGTGCAGAGTCTGAATGTCCTCCTTGCATTTGTGTGGGTTTCCTCTGGTTACTCTGGTTTCCTCCCACATTCCAGAGACACGAGTCTGGAGGATTTCTCCAGTCCTCTGCTGAAAATAGGCTCTGCCCTAGTAGGACTTTCCTGGTCAACAAATAATAAATAAATAAACACATAAGATATTCTACTGATACTACGAAGAGATGGCTACATGATTGCTACAATTGTCAAAGTGCAACATAACCACTCTATTCTGATATATTAGTTTGTCTGTCTGTACAATTTGATGATTTTCTTCTTCATCTTAGCTAAACTGCCTGAATGATGAATGCTGTAATTTAAAAATTGTATTGTATTAGGAGGTAATCTATATAAAAGCTCAAGCTAAGGTACTATACAGTCACTGATATATCACCAACACACAGTGCATGAGTTTAAGATTAAAAAAACATTTATTTGTAAGAAGTGCATAGCATTAACCAGTAAAACCTATGGCTTAAATAAAAATATAATAAAAATAACTATAATTCTAGCCTAACTGAAGCTGTAAACCACATCACAACCTTTTGGATAATGGTTCATTATGTTTTTTTTTAGCTAGTTCCTTCTGTGCTCTTTTGAAAGACAAAAGGAATGCGATTGTTATTTATTTTAAGTGCTTCCACCACCTACACAAAGTGATGACATATTTGATGCAAGTCTACAAAAACTGCAGGTCTAGAGAAAGAGGTAAATGTTAAATTAGTTTTATTTTGTTTGTAGGTTTGCAATGTTTTATATTCTTCTAGTTAGAAACTTCTTGACAAATCCCGGAACTTAACACTATAAGATGAACTTATGCATGGTGCCTTTATATTGGTCAGTTAAGTAGTAAAATATATTAAATTGCAGTTGAATTTTTGATTATTTACAGTTACTTTTTAGAAGTACTACATCATGGAAATTTGTATGGTGAAAAGTCATATTGCGCACAGGTATATTTGAAATTGTAGGCTGTGAAATGTGAATACTGAACAGTTGTGATTGATAAAGACAGAGTACCTTTTTATGGGAGGCATTCTTTTTCAAGCAAGCACTAATGTAATTAGTAAACAGCCTTAAATGTGCCTGTAAAGGCTAGTGTCATTTTAATGACTGCAAACTTGCTCTGCAATATGGTTTATTATTCCCTGTGTGATTATTGAAAAAAATCAGCAAAGACAGAAAGATTCTATTGTGTTTTAACAATAAGCTTTCATTATACAAGATTATCAGGTGGGAAGGAAAAGAAAAGATCCTGTCAATGTGTCTAATGAAGTCCAGCATGATGAGTACATGTGATTACGTTGCTATAATCTTAACGCTTCTCTGTTTTTTTTTTCACTGTTTAGTTGTTATTTAGTAATTACACATTGCTAAGCCATTAAAAATCATATCTTCATACTTAGTGGTGTGTAGCATGGCATGTCATTGCTATTGGCCACTTTAGATTTAGAACAGCATTCATTTCTGATATACAGCATACTGATTTTGATGCAAATAGGCCTCCTCACGATCTTTTAAAACAAAAAAAAAAAGTCTAATACAAATGAACACAGGACAAAGCACAAAATACCCATGTCAATAAAAATATAGATAGATAGATAGATAGATAGATAGATAGATAGATAGATAGATAGATAGATAGATAGAAGATAGATAGATAGATATATAGACAAATAGATATGCATACATATTTAGTTTTTCAGTTCTATATGTTATAATGTCACAATGGCAATGGACTGGATGCTATGAATCATGATAAATCAGTGATGTCATTCTGCACAAATTGCTGCTCATCCAAGGACTCCAACCCCCCCTCCCCCTAATAAATGAGAGGGAAAGTGTGAGGAGACATGTCAGTGGTGCGTGTAAACACAATCCATGGTGATTGTCCCATATCATTTAATACAACTGTTGACAGATAATATGACATAGAAACATCTGATGACTCATTGTGGTATGCTATCAAGTCTGACACCTACAGATCCTAGATGAACACAGTAGAGGAGAGCGCAAAGGATAATAGTGTAACAAAGCACAGGCAACCTGAGGATGTATCATGATATTAGCAGTCAGCATCAGACACCAAAGACACTCTTCAACTCATGACCAGCCAGTTTGCTCTCATCTTATCTGGCAACATTAGTGTCATTAGCAATCACCAGAACAAGCTACTTACCATTTGGAATTGTACTTCTGTGTCACACTCCCCCGGATTCATGAAGCTCGGCACAAGGCCAGTGTAAGGCCTGCGCCGGCCGTGTGGCGTATAAATGGTGTAGTAGCGACATATGCATATTAATGAAGGTGCGCCACTACCACATCCACGTGCATAGGACTCGTGAGCGAGTGCATGGGGCGTTACTAAGCTACGCCCGGAGGCGTGTCAATGTCGGCTGGCGATGAGCAACCTAAACTGCTGAATATTATAGCCTGCCTGCAATAGTAATCGCACCTATCAGTGTCCGTGGATAATGAAACATATACAAAGCATGCAAGACAGTTCCCGGCCACACAAAATGGAGAACCAAACAGAAATGCATGCAACATAATATGAGTTTCCGTCCATGGAACAAATGACATTTAAAATCGTGTGTCCGTAATGTACTGCACTGTCAGAAGTTATACCCAGAGGAAGTGAAGCGCATCATGTCAGCGCGCCGCCAATACACACATCTAGCCCCATGGGTATGGTCACCAGCAGTCCCACAGTGGTAGTGATAGTACACAGCAGGGCAGTTGTGCCTATATAACAACCGTAAAGAAACCTGACAGTCCATATTGTATACCAAACACACACAAACATATGTATATTAAAAGGTGCTATACACATGAACAGGAACATAACCGTCACATACACACAGGATGCTATATGCGGAACCGGGATATGCAAAAGTAGAACCCATGCATGCAAATGCAATTTGCAACAACCCCGGTATAGCACATAACCCGCACCCATGTCTGAATGTCCACCAAATCCAGCTACCAGCCTTGCGCATCCATACACCTACACATAGCGGGTATTCCCCATATGTAGTAGGAAGTATCGTCCTAGGCAGTGTCCGGATTACAAATATGTATCCCACATTTGTAAACATCCCATCACAGGTACGTAAATCCAAATGCCCACGTGTTAATGTTATGGCAAAATGTGTGTACATCCCGCATGGGATAAGTAACCTGTTGAAACCTCAGAGTTGTTTACACGCCACGGTGTCCATTACTGTACACTTCTGGACAAAACATGTATGTGTAGTCATGGTACTGTTCAGTTTCTACACAGACATGCAATTCATACTACGCAAGATGGAACAGCTGTCCACCATGCAGGTCACCCCACTAGGGTTGCCACCTGTTCAGATGGCCAAGGTGGGACATCCCTTGTAGAAATGTGAGAATTTGCAGGATAAAACATACCCCCGGCCTGTGCAAAGTACAGAATTACACGTGTATGCCAAGATAAAAGCTAATGCCATAGCATTTGAATAGCTTATGCTATCCCAAATAATAGTTATGTGTACCAGATACAAAATACATGTATCATGCAACTAGTACAAAAATGAAGAAATATATTATTGTCTTTAAATCACAGGACATTTGCCATGTCTTAGGTGTCATCACAGGACACAACTGTCCAAAGTGGGACCTTCCCTTGCAAAGAGGAACAAGTGGTAACCCTACTCCCCACTGAATTATCGACAGTATATATTCAACTCAATCACATACCGACACCACCTCTCAACTTATTACAGCAACAAAACCTGGACAAAGCCTAAAAGGATGGGTGGACAAATAGGGACAGTTGTAATTACTGCTCTCACAAGCTTCGAAACTTCACGGAATAATAGTATGTACATAAGCAGGAAATGTTGTGAAGGATGTGTGGTAGTCCCCAGTATTACAGAGGTCCATACATATATACTGTAACAAGCCGTCACATATGTTGACTGTACTACTGCATACCCGTAGTTAATTCATAGTTAAGTCATGTGCAAAATAATAACCCTCTTAAGAATGAATACAGGAAATAGGCAAACGTGAATGGGAACACCACTCACCATGGATTATGTATCGTAACCACCCCCACCCATATTATGTATTGCCAACATCATAAGCTGCTGACAGGTGCCCAAACACCTGTGTCTGTAAACACAGATTAAATGTTTAAAATAAACAAACCCTTTCCATGTGCTTGGTCTGACATTTGAACATGGTCAGGGCAGTTCCGTTCACCAGGCGGACAAGCCTAAATCCAGATCACCACATGAACACCCTGACAATTAAAGACCTGTATGTGTCAGGACTATAAGCCTTTGGGTTCTGAATATCCCTGCAGTGATGAAATATGCAGCATGGGTCCAGAGCAGTAGGGAATAGGGAATGTGTAACATGTAGTACCATATTTTTCCCAGCAGGAGAATGGATGCCTGTGACGTAAGTGAAATGATGAGGCATATGTTAATGTAGCTATGTACTATGGGTATGCATATAAATGAGTCAGAACACCAAACGTATAGTGGTTACAGCATCCGGCCAACGTGAATGCAGTCCCGGTTGAACAACGACTACAGCACATATAATGTGAAAGTGTAATGAATGCGTCTGTGCTGTACAGACAGTTACATATGTAAAGGTGAACGTGTGCTGCGCAAACGTCCGTTAACCGTATTACAGATAATTACTGGTACTGTCACAAGTAATAAAGCCCAGTAAGCACAAAGATTTAGTAAACATATGTAACCCACAATAAGGATATGCATGCGCGCCTGTGCGTAACCCACAATAAGGAAATGCAAGTGCGACTGTGCATGTGTGATCCGCTCACAGCATAGTAAATGAATGCTGTTTCCCCCATGTTAGTTATACATGGCTCAAACCTGTTAACCTCGTAAAGTATGAAACCAGACAAAGCCATGCAAACTACCGGTACAAATAGGGACAAACACCAGATATGTGCCAGAACAAACATAGAAAGTGGATAGAATAATGGGTGTGTCAGTAGCATGGATTCTCTGAAGGGTATGCAGTCATAACCTGAACTGCTTGCCAGAAATCCCCACTGTAAGTCTCAAATGAAATGCCACGACATTGCCAGTTAGACACAGGTTTATTTAAAACACAGCGAAGATAAAGGGGCAAGAAGCTGTACACTCTGCGACAATCTGTATAGTGGAAAGGTATGGTATGGATATAGATATATGTGTATACACATAATCCACAGACGTAAACCAAAGCAAGTTATGAAATGAGGATTGTACATGTATATATGTATACACAACAGACTTATGTCCCATAGATATGACATATGTACATAAATAGGCGATGTTATATCTAATATGGGTAGACAAAGAGACATGCAGGAAAGGTGAATAAACTGCAGCATTCCAAACCATTGGCCAGAAAGTGACAGTCCAGCAAGTTCTACACTTTAAACATGCAGATAGGTGTCCATTGCAGGACTCCAAAAATTGAATCTTACGTAGTGTCAACCGACATTGACGCAAAAGAAGTGACCGCAGCAAATACGAAATAGCTGTACATGCAACAGTATCAGGTGCAAGGGTGACGACACATGTGTCGATAGAATGTATGACGTACAAACTGATATCCGGAGAGTGGGGAGTGCATATAAGTGTCTCCACACTTCAGTACCACACACATTAAACATGTGTAATGGGTACTGTAGAGGGTTGTCAGGTATGGGAATCATGGGTATGCAGAAATGGGCCTAGGTGTTGTTTGGCAGGGATTTCGTAGGCCCGCCCCGTGGGAGTGATGTGGGTGTAGCACACGCCTATATTCTCAATAATGGGGCAAACCATCCACTGGATATTGTGGAAACCATTTTGGCAATATGTAGAGCCCTATATCAGTGTCATGTAGGCGATTATCATGGATGGACATGCGTACGACCAAGATGGTACCCATAACTGGCAAACTGTCAGAATAACACAGCTGCACTAAGGCATATTACATGAAATACAAATAGGGACTATATTAGATATACCCCAGACAAAGTCAGAATGTTGTGAGAATACTGGCGTACCCATGAATACAGATGTTATGAGTGTTACTAATCATGTAATGGAAATGTCAGTCACTATTATCTACCGCACAGTCCGTAATGCCTTGCCAGCAATTTACCAGAAAGGCACATCACTATGACAAATGTAACAAGGTCAAACATCAGGGCGTTTACCCATAATGTGTACAGGTTAGGGGTATGAAGGTAACCTGTCCAAAATACATGTACAGAACTAGTGATACTAGGTGGACATGTGAGAAGAAAGACATCAGGACAAATGAGATAACATGTACAAGACACACGTATGTACTCCGACAAATGTGAATGACAACGTATGCCCTGTGAATGTCATTGTGGAAGGTTAATAGACACAAAAGTAATGTGTCCCTCAGGGTGTCATGCAGTGTCACCGTAACAATGTCAAGTCCCCCAGACACGTACGTGAGCTCTGCCACTGACGGAAAGCACAAATACCGGTGCACACATACTGTACATGATAGACCAATTAGTGTGGATAAGCAGCTGTTGGCCTGTGTGAGGAATATAACTGTCTAGGTGGGTGTGTCCTGCAATATAAATGTAATAGCATGTGGCCTGTGATGCCACCATACAGTGTGTGTATTGGTGTCAGAAAGTTGATATTTTGTTACAGACACATACTCCGCAACTGTACAGATTTACGCAGAATGTGCAGAGTTCTGCCTCATATGTTTGGTGTGTTCCACGTAACAACAGTAACATTCTGGCACTTTCTTGATAACTGAAGACATGAAATAATGACAAACATGTGAGTAAGACACCAAATCCAACAGAAAAGCCATACTAATGCAAAACCTATTATTGTGTCAACTATCTACGTTTGTAAGAGCAACATGTCAATACTGCCCCTATGTGTCCCACTATCAGATAAGGCCTTGTCCATCAACTTGCTCTAGGAGGTGGAGAGGTATGAACAGAAACAGATCCATGTGTGAGGAAACAGCAATATTGACTGCAAGATAATGCAGAAGGTATGAAATGCGCTGCAGTAGGACGTGCAGTACTGTCCGCAGGTATGTGCTGAAATGACACAGCAGTCTACATGAAGAACCTATAGGGCTGTCACCTTTACAAATGATGATAATGGGACATACCCAGAGCCATGCACACAGCACAAATAGACATACACACATCAAAACTAGGCCATGATACATGAAGCCTCTGGCGTGTATGAGTACAGTGAGAGTACAGCAAGGATAGATGTCTGCCAAGATATACAGCAAACGCCTGTAAGGGCGTGTAACACGGACATTGCATGGACAATGTTGGGAGTTGCAACATACCCCATTGGTATGTGAAAGCTATAAAAATATGTGATGCATGAAACAGTCAGCTGTCCATGCAAGAGCAGAGTTATGGGCAGAAAATAGATTATATATACATATATATATATATATATATATAGAGAGAGAGAGATACAGACATACACACACACATGTGGCAGGGCTGGTAATCGAACCTACACATGACTACCCTATCACACTACAGCATGACGTAGTTACAGAACACGCTACTGAGATTACTAAACACAGCAAACACACAGGCATTCTTCTAGGTGCGTGTCAACATCCGCAAAGACAAAGACGTCAGGAGGATACATCTGTGTTGCGAAGTGTCTAAAAGCATAACCTGAGTCCCCAGATGGATGGGAGCATGCACACACACACACACATCTGGCAGGCCTGGGAATCGAACTTACACCTAACTACCCTATCACACCACAGAATGGCGCATTTACAGAACGCGCTACTGAGACTACTGAACACAGCGCTCCCAGAGGCATACTTCTAGGTGGGTGACATCATCCGCAAAGGCAAAGACGCTGATAGGGAATGTATGTGTTGTGAGGCATCTAAAAGTATTACTGCCTTCCCAGGCAGCTGGAAACACACACACACAAACACACACTTGGAAGGGCCAGGAATTGAACACACACCTACCTACTCTAACACACTACAGCATTACGCATTTACAGAACGCGCTACCAAGATTACTGAACATCGCACTCCCAGAGGCATACTTCTAGGTGGGTGACATCATCTGCAAAGGCAAAAACGCCAATAGGGAATGTATGTGTTGTGAGGCATCTAAAAGCATTACTGTGTCTCCAGGCAGCTGGAAACACACACTTGGAAGGGCTGGGAGTTGAACACACACCTACCTATTCTAGCACACTGCAGCATTACGCATTTACAGAACGCGCTGCCGAGATTACTAAATACAGCACTCCCAGAGGCATACTTCTAGGTGGGTGACATCATCCGCAAAGGCAAAGACGCCGATAGGGAATGTATGTGTTGTGAGGCATCTAAAAGCATTACTGTGTCCACAGGCAGCTGGAAACAGACAACACACTTGGAAGGGCCGGGAGTTGAACACACACCTACTTACTCTAACAGACTACAGTATTACACATTTACAGAACGCGCTACCAAGATTACTGAACACAGCACTCCCAGAGGCATACTTCTAGGTGGGTGACATCATCCGCAAAGGCAAAGACGCCGATAGGGAATGTATGTGCTGTGAGGCATCTAAAAGCTTTACTGTGTCCCCAGGCAGCTGGGGACACACACACACACACATACACACACACTTGGAAGGGCCGGGAGTTGAACACACACCTACCTACTCTAACACACTACAGCATTACACATTTACAGAACATGCTACCGAGATTACTGAACACAGCACTCCCAGAGGCATACTTTTAGGTGGGTGACATCATCCGCAAAGGCAAAGACGCCGATAGGGAATGTATGTGTTGTGAGGCATCTAAAAGCTTTACTGTGTCCCCAGGCAGCTGGAAACACACACAAACACACTTGAAAGGACCAGGAGTTGAATACACACCTACCTACTCTAACACACTACAGCATTACGCATTTACAGAACGCGCTACCGAGATTACTGAACACAGCCCTCCCAGAGGCATACTTCTAGGTGGGTGACATCATCCGCAAAGGCAAAGATGCCGATAGGGAATGTATGTGTTGTGAGGCATCTAAAAGCTTTACTGTGCCCAAAGGCAGCTGGAAACACACACACACACTTGGAAGGGCCGGGAGTTGAACATACACCTACCTACTCTAACACACTACAGCATTACGCATTTACAGAACGCACTACTGAGATTACTGAACACAGCACTCCCAGAGGCATACTTCTAGGTGGGTGACATCATCCGCAAAGGCAAAGATGCCGATAGGGAATGTATGTGTTGTAAGGCATCTAAAAGCTTTACTCTGTCCCCAGGCAGCTGGAAACACACACACACTTGGAAGGGCCAGGAGTTGAACACAAACCTACCTATTCTAGCACACTACAGCATTACGCATTTACAGAATGCGCTACCGAGATTACTGAACACAGCATTCCCAGAGGCATACTTCTAGGTGGGTGACATCATCCGCAAAGGCAAAGACACCGATAGGGAATGTATGTGTTGTGAGGCATTTAAATGCTTTACTGTGTCCCCAGGCAGCTGGAAACACACACACACACTTGGAAGGGCCAGGAGTTGAACACACACCTACCTACTCTAACACACTACAGCATTATGCATTTACAGAATGCGCTACCGAGATTACTGAGCACAGGACTCCCAGAGGAATACTTCTAGGTGGGTGACATCATCCACAAAGGCAAAGATGCTGATAGGGAATGTATGTGTTGTGAGGCATCTAAAAGCTTTACTGTGTCCCCAGACAGCTGGAAACACACACACACACTTGGAAGGACCAGGAGTTGAACACACACCTACCTACTCTAACAAACTACAGCATTACGCATTTACAGAATGCGCTACTGAGATTACTGAACACAGCACTCCCAGAGGCATACTTCTAGTTGGGTGACATCATCCGCAAAGGCAAAGACGCCGATAGGGAATGTATGTGTTGTGAGGCATCTAAAAGCTTTACTGTGTCCCCAGGCAGCTGGAAACACACACAAACACTTGGAAGGGCCGGGTGTTGAACACACACCTACCTACTCTAACACACTACAGCATTACGCATTTACAGAACGCGCTACCGAGTTTACTGAACACAGCACTCCCAGAGGCATACTTCTAGGTGGGTGACATCATCTGCAAAGGCAAAGATGCCGATAGGGAATGTTTAGAGAGTGAGCGGTCTGAAAGCATATTACCTTCCCAAGGTAGACGTACACAAACATGCCAGTGCTGTCAACGGGCCAACTAAATATCTACAGAGCACAACAACACTGAAGAGATATGGGATGCGCCACAGACAGTACACCCTTCTAGAGAGCAACAAGTGTGTTAAGTGTAGGCATCCATCGTGACATTGAAATTGGACATCTGGTGCCTGGATGACCACCATGGCTATACAGGATGTCAATGGCCATGCCCACACACTTAGTATCACACGTCTGTTTGGAATGTACTGTGTGTCCATCTACACAATGGTGTACTGGGCATGCTCACACACTTAGCTGTTGTAAAGGGCCAACTTGCATGCACACAGAGTCTAATCATGGAAGGGCGCAGTGTGGAATGTACTGTGTGTCCATCTACACAACGACGTACTGGGCATGCTCACACACTTAGCAGTTGCAAAGGGCCATCTTGCATGCACACGGAGTCTAATCACGGAGGGGCGCAGTGTGGAATGTACTGTGCGTCTATCTACACAATGGCGTACTGGGCATGCTCACACACTTAGCTGTTGCAAAGGGCCATCTTGCATGCACACGGAGTCTAATCACGGAGGGGCGCAGTGTGGAATGTACTGTGCGTCCATCTACACAACGGCGTACTGGGCATGCTCACACACTTAGCTGTTGCAAAGGGCCATCTTGCATACACACGGAGTCTAATCACAGAGGGGTGCAGTGTGGAATGTACTGTGTGTCCATCTACACAACAGCGTACTGGGCATGCTCACACACTTAGCTGTTGTCCAACAAAATTGTTCTGTGCTTACGCCAAAGTCCCGCCAAACACAAAGACGATATCCAAAAGAGAAAAAGATTGGCAGGACACTGCTACGATACCTTCTTCTTTATTAAAAACACAATTACCAAAAGTAAGCGCTTTCGGGTTAACAACTCTTCATCGGACAAATAAAATCAAATAATTCAACATTTTTAAACCCATCTCCAACCAATCAGCTATCAATAAATGACCCGCCTTTTTTGTAAGGCTGGTTTTAAAGGTACCATCTCATTTAATCCAGGACTCCTATGAGCCATTAACTCTATAATCCATCTTGATTCCAATGATTCTGTGAGGAGCTTTAAATCTCCACCTCCATTGTTCAATCTCACATTGGTAACAGCTTTAAACAGAAAGGTATGTGTGGGATTTGACTCAATGTGCCTATACAAGGCATTATGTATGTCCTTATTCCTAATGGATGACAAATGTTGCAGTATCCTAACCTTGAGCATATTGTTGGTCTTCCCCACATGGAACCCTGAACATTGTGAGCATTCAGCCAGATATACCAAATTTTGCTGTCCTGCATGTAGCCCTGGCCTTGAAATCAAAGACCTGCCCAATGTTAAAGAGATTTGTGGAATATTTACACTCCACCACCTCTTTTTTTAGATTTGCTCTAGATTATGTTGAATTATTTGATTTTATTTGTCCGATGAAGGGTTGTTAACCCGAAAGAGCTTACTTTTGGTAATTGTGTTTTTAATAAAGAAGAAGGTATTGTAGCAGTGTCCTGCCATTCTTTTTCTCTTTTGGATATCGTCTTTGTGTCTGGCGGGACTTTGGCGTAAGCACAGAACAATTTTGTTAGACTTTACTTTGCTGTTTGTTTTACTGTGCTACGCATGCTATGGAGAGCAAGGTGGCTGCTTTATCCACTGAAGGCATATGTGATGTGAGGGGAGCAGGTGGAGAATCCCTTCGAGTAAGGTCCAAGGATTTCCTTTGCCCAAACAACCCCTTATTGGATTTGGGTTTTATGGTAAGCAGAGTGGATCCTGTAAGCAACAGGGTTCTGGTTGCTACTGATAAGAACTTTGATGACTTGGTTAGAGATTTGAGTTATAAAACAGGGAGACTGCAAAGATTAAAATGGCAAACATACCATTTTGAGGCTTGTCAGCAATATGGAATTGTGCCCCGTGGAATGAGGATCCTGTGCATGCCGACACAAGGGGACCGCTATCCTGAGCTTTTAGCTCAGTGGCAATCACTGAACATATAGACAAGCTTCAAATATATGGATATTATCAATGCCTTTTTTGCCCCTGAGATGACCAAGCTTCAGAAGGATGTCTAGATGTATGTGTGCAGGGGGTGGCTCACAGTTGTGTCACATACCATCCTATCATGCCATGTGCTAACTGTATGCTATGTCGCTGTTACGTTATGGTGCTGACATAATGCATACACAGCGGTCAGGTGTTAACAACTATATGTCATATGGCACCTGTAACACCTACAACCTCTCGTGTGTATATAGCAGCACATTTGCCAGATATAGCGTTGATACACATAATGCAATCAATACCGCTGCATGTCCATCAAACATGTCATCATATGGCTGGTGCATCATTCCCAGCACTGCCATGTGTGTCCGAATGTGTGACCAGGGATGCCACATATCACAGGGAATATGTGCAAGTTGCTACACATCCCTATACACCATTGTAGAGAACTGTACATACATCAGTGTGGGAAGCATGACGTTCGCTGGTGAGGTGCATCACACACATCGGCTGTCCGTATACACATGTGTGGTCACCACAGTGTGTGTGTGTCTGTATGTATGTCTGGTGCTTGGTGTGAGTGTGTATGCTAATATACGGTGGGAAATTATCACTGGCTCCACGTGCTGACTAACCCATAATGGTGATGCATTGCACAACCCTGTTGATGCCATAGGTCCCAGCCATACTGGCTACCTGTGCATGTCCCTTCTCTGTGACACATCGTGTGGGTGCATAGTACTGTGAGGGTGATGACCACAAAGGCAAGGGTCCCCATCTGCAAACTATGGGGTGTGCGTTATAGTGGTGTACACCCCATGACTGCAGCCATGTTCACGTACTGTTACAGGGTCCTACTGCTGCACAGTGTGGCCTCCAGCTACCAAGTGACACCTCACATCATCATTGGCGAGGCCGCTGTGTACAACCCCTGCACCATGTCACCATACCTGTAATGTGTCCTGCTATGTATGTCACATCTCTGTCCAGTGTAGCCTGTGGCACTGACCACATGCGTCAGGTGCAGTATATGTGTGGACATCTGTGTCATGTTTGTGTGTCCAACAGTCAGAATGAAGGTACATGTAGCATGCTGATATTGCCAGACGTGCCTGTGTGTACTCCACAGTTACACGTGGGGGACTGCAAACACTGCTACCTGTAGGCACATGCAAGTACACCATAGGAGGGAACCAGGGTATCACAACCAACATGGTGCTACAGATGTAACCGAGACACATACCATGAACACATCACAATGCATGCTGCACCTGCACTACATGGTGTGACTGGTGCATGTCGACAGTACACAACCTATGTCACATACACAACTCAGTATTCACACACAACCACTGCAACATACACATCCCTCACTATGCATACACAGGTATTACATACACCTCTCACTATGCTGTTCACCCTGTGCATCAGAATATTTGTGCATAACACTGCACCAATGGTGTGGATGACAGGGATGTGGCACAGGCTTCATCATATGCACAGGGTGATATGTTTGCCAGGGGCATAGGCTGCACACAACCACTGCAACATACACATCCCTCACTATGCATACACAGGTATTACATACACCTCTCACTATGCTGTTCACCCTGTGCATCAGAATATCTGTGCATAACCCTGCACCGATGGTGTGGATGACAGGGATGTGGCACAGGCTTCATCATATGCACAGGGTGATATGTTTGCCAGGGGCGTAGGCTGCACCAATGGATAACATCATGTGTGTGTGTGTGTAAGGGCCAGTGAGTTGACTGGACATGTCTGTGCAGAATGCATGTGGATGTTGTGGAGCCCTACAGTTGTGTTTGCTGTGTGCATGTATGTGTGTACACAGTTCTGCCATTTGTGATGCCTACATGGGGTATAACTGACAGCCCCAGATAGTACAGTGCAGGTTGTACAGCTCACTGTGTCCATCCACGGCCACTTGACCTGTGCCTGCCTGGGGTTGCATGGGCACTACCAGGTGGAGGTACAGAGTGGCTAGTGTCCGACGACACATGTCCGCTGGAAACGTGTCCCCGCTGAGACCATCCAGGGCCACTTCGATGTGGCCTGCTGTGTCCTGGTAGTGACAGTGCAGCAGCAGCTGCACTGCTACTGCTACCGGCACTATGGGAGCGGGCATGTGAGGTGGCACGCTCACGTCGACCTACACTAGGTGGTGTTGCTGACCTACGTCCACGTGGCCTATGCCTCACTCCTACCAGGTGTTCCAGCACAGACAGCTCCCGCTCGTGGATTGCCATGCCTCGGTCAAGGATTCTGACCATTTCACCTAGTCGCCTATCCAGAACATTAGCAATCTGCTGTTGAGCATTTGCCAATGCCTGGATGTTGTCATTTAGGGTATGGATAGCAGCCCTCTGCAGCCTCTGCCCTTCTCTGTTCTGCCAATCAGCATGTGCCTGTGCCGCCATTACAGCCTAGAACATGCGTCTGGTGATACCAGCTGCTGCACTCTGTCCTGCAGGTGCATGTCTGCCAGAGTTCCTCCTATGAGCAGCACTGGCCACATGCCTGTGTGGCACATCTGCAGTCATTACACTGACACCATGGTATGTAGACACACCTTCTGTAGCCACCACACGTTCCTGTTCCACGCCAACAGTCGCTGACTGTCCTTCCTCTATGGCCACCGGTGATGCGGTATGTGTTGGCAGCAGAACTGTGTGCAGGGAAGAGGGGGACATAACTGGGATGGTAACCACTGGCACAGATTCAGCCCCTGACAACCCTGCCTGTACCTCATCCATATGTTCATCACTGCTAGTATCTGTGGGGACACTAACATCAGATGGACCGCAGGAGGGTAATGCACCTACATCACCTGTGAATGCAAAGAAATACTGTAAAGTACAATAGACACAGACACACACACACAGACACACACACAGACACACACACAGACACACAGACACACAGACACACCATGCATGTGATTTGTCAGATGGCATGCAGCATGTCTGCGATAGAGCAGAGGGCATGCAGCTCAGACATTAATAGTGTTAGTAAGCATACCTCCCTGGGGTGCACACTACAGCAAGCAGGTGTCATATCAGTAGCCATGCAGTTCACACAATCATGGTAGTATGCATGCATCCCCGTGATACACCATGTGGCCCAGAACAGGATAACAGTACACATGGCTGATGTGACCTTGACATGTAATTTGCTGACATGTGCATTAACATGCATACATGTTTGACACAATGGTGTCCTGACACATGTACAGCATCATATTGGGCTTCACATTGCAGTGTTGTGTGTATGCCCTACAAATAGAATGCATGTTTAGCAAATATGCATGAGCACGGGAGGGTAGTGTGAGCTGTCTACATTGCTATACAGTATGAAGTACAGACACTGTGCCATTGCATGGCAACATGAGGCATGTATGTTGCTGTAGAATGCATAATATGTACACATTGCATAGCCATAACTGCAACACAGTCATGATGTTCGACAGATCGTATATGGTAGACTTCAGTGACACCTCCAGTAGCTGTGCACAGGCTTTTAGGTTGTCCACTGTACCACATCAACTGTATAATCTGTCAACTAAGGCTATAATTGGACCATGTGTGGACAATGTGCAACAGGGTGTATACACATCCCATGTACTGTGTGGCTACATGTCTCTGGCCATCCCCCATAGCCATGTGTGCACATGTGGTGGCCAATTGTGTGTGATGGGCATCTTCTCCACATGTCTGTGTGGTCCCATATGACATACACGCATACATGTCAGATATGTCACATTCCACAGGTCTATGCAGACAATGGGTTGTATGTTTAGTATGTGGGGTATAGGTCATGTCATGTGATAGTGTGACAATATTGCAGACAGTACACTACATGTCTGGGACATGTCAGGTGGCACATCACAATGTGTGCACCCGATGCAGGGGCATATGACACAATGGTGACACTTGTGGGCTACCCATATCACAACTCACTGTGTGTTACTGTGTGTGTACCACACATGTTGTTCCAATTTATACTACATATGCCTCCATTGTAGAACACCTCCACCATTGTATGCACAGCTGACCACACATGTTGCAATGACAAGTACTGTGGTTTCAAGTCTGTGTATCATTACATGTGAATATATTGCACATGGATGGCGTGTGTGAATGCATGGTGCAGCGACCTGCATATCGTGACTGGAACAAACATCAGGTGTGCAAGTGTTAACTAGCCACATGACAAATAGATCTACACTGTAACATGCCTGATACTGATGACAGTCTCACCTGCAATGGACCCATGTCTGTGCGGCACGCCAGAGGTACCTGTATAGGGGTGACACACCAGTATTAACATTATCCATGACTGTTTGACAGCCACAGGTTGTACTGTGCATGTGCACACATTCACCTGTGTAATAGCATATAGTATGCACATGTGTGCATACACAACGTAGCATACTGTAGTATGCAGAATGTGTGTCCACATACCTGGCATATGTTGTTACTTTACATTATGTACAGTGACATATGCAACTACATGGGATATAATAGCCATATGTGCATTACTGACTTACCAGGCAACTTCAGGCTCATAGGTTGGGAGACACCCACCTCCACGATGGCAGCTAGTGTCCCCAGACTGGCCAGTAACTCCTCGGTGTGTGTGAGTGGGGGCTGGGTTGGTGGCCCACCACCTGTTCCACCTTGTTCCCTGGTGATTGCAGTGGCACGCTGTTTTGCATGTTGTATCAGGTCCATGCAGTGTCTGCGCACCTGCTGGTAGGTGCAGTTTTGGCCACCCACATCGTTCACCCTCCTGCGTAGATCCTGCCACAGGTCATCCCGCTGCTGGGCATGCTGTGGCACATGGCTGAACAACAAGGCATAGCTGTCATGGAGCTGTGGGATGAGGACATCATCCTCCTGGCGGGTGTATGCTGGGAGGCGTGTACGGGGCATTATCTGTAAAACATAATGATGGTGACAGGTCACATTTTCAGAGATGTACAGAGATACTGCTGCACATACATTTCTATGACATCTACTGCATCTGCACAGTTATCTTTGCAAAGCACCATGACACTGACATGACTGACGTGTTTGTGTCACACGTCACACCCATTATGCATTGGATATCATCACCATATATGTGTGTCACCTCATTACAGTGTTCATACTCCATGTAAATGCTGTCTTGCTGTGGGCATGTCTATTTGCCTGCACTTGTGTTCTTACCTATCTGCACATGCCTCGATGTGTCCACGGTACTACTGTTGACCTGGATGCTGTGTATATGTCACATATCAACACAGACACAGCCGGAATGGACTTGAGCAGTGACACTGCACAAATACGCATGGACACCTGTACATGCATGTGTTTTGCCATATACATCTACACAACACTGTACAACTGTTCAACATCCTGACACGGATTGCCTGTATTACACATGTGATAGACATGGGACAATGGATAGTCAGACGACATTCGCAGGGATGGTTATCAACCATAGCATGTGCGGGCATGGTTTCCATGCTGTTACAGACAGCCATTGTGCCACCGCAAGCTGCATCAGTGCCACATTACTGATCCAGTCAGTTGATAGTACATCTACCATGTGGCCATCACCCCATGTATGACTGGGATGACATCTGCAGCTTTGATGGACAGGGTTGCGTGGTATGGCAGGAGTATGTCACATATATGGCACAGGGATCTGTCCAGCCTGTGGCGATTCGAGTATTAGGACGGTGGCTGTCCATGACATATGTCATCTAGATCAGGATATGGACATGTAGCATGTCCATCATCATGGTGTAGCAAATGTCCTTCTGCAAGGTAGATGGCATGCTGCATAGTGGAGGTGTGGATTGTGAAGGCTGTTATTGCACATCCATGCATAGCCATTACCCCTTACAGGTGGTATGAAATCCAATATTGGTCACCACAGTGCTGTATATGTCTGGCCACTGATCTCCATGCTCATGGATGGCACCCTGACATGACATGGGTACCTCAGATGACTACCTAAGGGGCCTGGAGACATCACCATGTCGGGGGTGCACTGCACAGCACCATCCCTTACACAGTGTCCATAATGTTGACCAAAGCCTAGGTAGCAGTTTATGGGTACAGGGATGTTCACCTAGCGGTGACACTGCTGGTATCATCCATCAGACTGTGCACATATGTCACACACCTCACACACACAGCCCATTCTGTATGTTGTTCACAACACTGACATAGCTAAACTGATAGGTCATGGCCATTCACAGCCTTACATACACAGATGCCTAATATTTGTGTGTGTGGTATGAGCTACAATGAGGGTGGGGTACAACACATTAACCTTGTTCTACTGTATCTGGCACAGATGTGCTGTGCACATGTCACTCTTGCACCTTTTGTAGTTGTGGGTCTGTCAACAGGCCACTGGTGGAGCAAACCTGTGACATGCAAAGGTATTTGTAATCAAATATCCGTGCTATCTTGTACATCTGTACTGCTAACATCTACAGTGCTAATGGTTCATGGACATGCACACCATACTCAGCAGGGTTATAGGGCAGTGCCACCCTAAATGACTGTCATCACCACTTTTGTGTTGATATTATCCAACACCCTATCTGTATTGTATGGTCATGCCAGGCACTTGTTCAGAACATGTGAGCATGTCATGAGCTAATGATTACTATAGCGCCCATTCCACACCATTTCCCACAGGTACACTGGCTGTCCTACACTTCCCAGCTTGCTTAAGGTACGACAGCTGTTATACACACGTAGCGCACATATCCTGTGGGACATGGTTGTATATGCAGGCATGTCCAACTGTCACGTACCAGTGCTACTGCCTGTCTATGTGAGGGATATGTCGTACATGTGGCAATAGAGCAATTGTCTCGTGTACACATTCAATGCTCACTTCCCAACATACGGCACTACAGCCTATGGGGGATGCATGTCTGCAGCCGTGCTGGGCCCATAGCTCTCAGGTGTAACTCATTACGGGGAACGTACCTCATTTGGGGTTCTAAAAGGTGCATGTTCCTCAAGGTTTCACATTGGAAGGGTCTGTCACACATTCATTGTTGTACATAGTTTACCTGCTAGCCATGGCTAGATAGATGAGAATCATAGTAATTCATTGGAATATCTGTTTTATACGTAAGACCAGCCTATTTTAGCCATCATATACCCTTCCTAGTTGACGCTGTTAGTAAGCCAGTTGTAAGTGTTCCACGTTTCACCCATTTGTCACACTGTATGAGGGCTAATGTTCCTCATTTTGGGGACAGGAGGCTGACAGCTATGACTGAGGGTAATGCTGTCACCAACCCTGACTGCACCTGACAGTCATTTGGGGATCTGTAACATTCGCAACACACCCCACCCTTCACATTGTCTTACATAATCTACACCACTGGCCACACCTACAAGGATAACCTGTGCAGTACATCTCCATACTCACTGTAGGCACCAGAGGTAGCCCCCATCATGGAAGACAACATCACCAGATTATAGCCCACAGACTCATGTGTGCCCACCACATACAGCCAATAGTGTGTTATAACATTCACAACACACCAGTCATAGCTGACTCTGTAGGGTGTCACATTGCAGTTCCACACAGCAGGCTACACAAGGCATTAGTTGCTTACATCTTGCTGTTGGGTAACTGCGTCTGCAACATAACCTATGCACCCATGCCACACCTCACCAGGTACGATATGTCTGTCATTCACCATGTTAGTGTGACTGCCCTGTGATACCACTTCACAGACTACGTGTGCAGGGACATGCAATAGCTCATCAGTCTTATAGCCCTAAGGATGTGGGCCTAGCCCTGGGGAGCATATTGCATTCGTCCAGACACAATACCACCGTACAATGACTGACTGTGTCACTTCAACAGTTGCCTATGCTCCTATTGTCATTCCACAGGCATGTGGTATCTGTCTGCTATGACTGTCCTGGTCAAACACAATGCTGTGGCACAGATGACTTGCACCTGTCGGCCCTGGGAGTACAGCTCACATGCTAGGCTCTTGCAGCTGCTATACTGCCTGTCCTGCACAGTTTCCAATAACTGTCACCGGCAGGGCGGTAACTGGCATGCGCGACATGTGGTCATGTGACATATTGCTTGCTTCTTCCCCTGTGACGCATGCAGGCAAGGCACACCTTATAATGCACCACTGCAACATCTCTGCAGTGACTGGGACCTGCCTGTAGGCTCTGCAGAGCACACCTGCAATGACAGGTTATAGACGGACCATACCTTCCAGGCACATACCTGGACTGGCACACCCACAGCTGAGGGGTTCCCATATCCCACTATGTTTTGCACACATCCTGGCAAGTTGCTTAGCACAATGCATCAGAGGTGCTCCACATGCAACTAACTGTGTCCGGGACCACTATACACATTGTAACAAGCGACAGAGTCAACATCATACACCACGGGTAACATACCTTCTATGGTGGTATAGTGGACAGTGGGCCTCAGCTACTACTGATGTGTGACTGACACTACCCCACACTTCACTGGGATAGCCACTCATGTACCGACACATCCATGAGTCATACCCTCCACTCTGCTGGATCAACACATACACACCACCTCCAAGACCTACATTACCCTTGGCATGAACACTACCACCATGTGACTGGTGTTACACACCGGGGGTTATCCCCTCATTGGTGGATTCTGAACATATGCTAATCTACCTTGATAGCCACATCCATCACAGCATACACAGTACATGTGTACTACTACACCTACTACAGACGTCTGCTGACAGCGGTAGTTACATCATGACACCCGTGCAGATGGACAATGCACATACAAATGCTGACACATACCCCAGTGCACTTAATTAGCATGTACACAACTGTATGGATCATGCTATTCCACACAGAGCCATGATGGTACACACCAGATAACAGACGCCACTCTGGTGGTCATGTTCCACGGACATATGATGTACAACAACAGGTGTAGGCTTTTGCACAGTGGTGTACATTCCCATGTGTGGGGTGGCTCACTGGTCAGCCATAGTGGGGCCACAGGGTCCCTCATCACATACTCCAAGACTAGCTATGTAAACATGACTGCCACACATTCCGGGGTGTACCACCAGGCATTATGATGGTATGTCAGTATTCTATGCAACACCCACATCTGCTGTCACATACAACAGTCACTCAAGAACATTGCAGACCCAGGTATTGTTGGCAACATGCTGGAGGATGGATTCTATGCTGACAGTACACCCTCTCACTCACTACAGGGCCACAATCCATACATGAACATTGTGGTGTCCCTGTGGTCACACCTACACAGTACTGACCTACACTCTATGTGTCCTGGGACACTGGCCCCATGTCACCTTCCAACGTCCCAGGGTGTGATGTCCACCAACCTCTGAATGACTTGTCTCCCCACTAGGCCACCATATTCAGTAATAGCCTTGTTTCAGACATTGTAGACCCTGAATGGCACACAGCAGCATTTATCACACTACACACAGGTGGCACCACATTGCACGAGTGGGACTATAGTCCTACACACCTGACTGGACTGTTCTGCGTGGCTATGAGGCACATCATCAAGGACGTCATTCTCAGAGACATTGTTGGTCTCCCGTCCTCTGCTGCCACCCGGGTTGGGCTTGTTAAGGCCAGAGCATGGCCCCTACACATGGTGGACTCCTTTCATACAGTTACCAGGGCAGTTGCTGATGGTGCGGAGTCCACACATCCTACATTGTCCTCTCATTGCCTTTCAGCACCATTCCCCATCCTGGTATTGACAACATACACATCCACCTGCACATCGTACCCTGTGTCTCAGGATGTTATGCTATGTGGCTCATGGACAGGACACACAGTGAGGCCAGCATACCACAGTACCTACTACATGTCAGGTACTTTGGCATACCACAGTCCTCAGTCATAGGGCCCCTCATGTTAAGTATATGCTTCCCTGCGGAACAGGCTGGCACAGGGGACTTTCCCTGCCTAGCTTTAGAACCCCTACATACCAAGTGCCATGATTGCTCCACCAGCTGATACTGACTTCAACCATATGGGTGTCGCTGTGACAGATACATAATATGACTATCATGGCATCAAGCTGCATGACACAAGGTACATGCACATCACCTTTGCATTACACCATTCACCCACTGACTATCACATGGATGGTAGTCCCCTACATACATATCACATTGTACACATTTGCAGTACACACATATGTCGCACCGACTCCTGTGGTTACCGTATTGCCACTGTGGCGTGGATATCCTCCTACGTGGCCACACCTATCTGTACTGGCTGTGTAACTGGTACATAGGCATCCATTGTACCTCTGAACTCAAGACATCTACACACATTCAAGGGTACACCACCCCATTTAGGGTGTACCTTACACAACAGCTACAGCTTTACATGCCACAACATTAACACGCCATGACATTTACTGAGCTCCTACAGTTTAAATTTGCGGCTGCACTATGGACACCACATCTGTACACATTTGCATACTACATACTCAGGGGTGACCTCTGCTGATCAGACAGGGCCCATGTCCACAACTTTATTGATGGATATACACCTCATACACAACATAAGCAGAGGCCACTGTGAGCAACATGCTCATGGATATGTGCACACACACCACAATGAGTGGGATGTGCTTCTGGGTTACATTCCCAAACAGGGCACTCACCATGCTGTGGAACATAAGTCCTCTGTACATCATGCAGGGTCACTCAGTAGCACTGTTCATGTGATATCTCCCTTGGTGGTTGGGAGACACATGTAGGCCTGGGATCACTGCAGTGGCTGTACTGTGCAGTGGTGCAGGTGACACCTGGCTCTGCTCTTCACAGGACACTATCCTGGAGAGGTGCCACTAGTGTGAACACTGTAGTTGCGCTTACACATGGACTTGACAGACTGCATAGTACCCCACTATGCACCTGTGCAGCTATTACATGTCCTTTGTGCATGGTTACTTGGTAGCCCTTACATTTAGATTAGCTATCATGCTATTACTATGTCCCATACCTACAGGCCATATGTATCCTGTTATTGTACATACCAATAGACGATACCTGTGGTATGCATGATAAGCCTGTTATGCTGTGTAGAATATCTGTCATATCTACCTATAATACTATACATTACACATATTTCACATAGTATCTTATAATGCAAAGCATACTTGCTCAGCGGGACAACCTTACATATGTCATTAACGTTATTTACCCATACACATGTGTGCTGTGACAGTATATCAACATATACTATCCCCTGCTATGGCATGTCCTTGTTGGACATACCCTATCACTGACGGCGGGTTGTATGGCATTGTTCTGTTTAATGGCCTCATGTAGCATCCCTTCTGGTGTCTGTGCTGTGTACCTTGTGTCCCACTGCTGGACGCACAGATTCTACAAGCATTAGTATGCTCAGCAAGACATCACTACATCAATACCTTTCCCCACTTTATGCATTGCGGACACGTTTAATTAATGCAAACCAGGCTATACATACAGTAATACTAATTAATACAGATCATGCTATACATAACCTTACATATCGGGCGTTCTACATACCTTGTTGTCATTACGGCGTTTCATTTCAATCTCTCTCACAGTGTTTCAACTGTTTTTCGGTATGAGCATACGGTTTGAATGTCTGGCATGTCATCCTTATATATGTCGATACCTGAAACATGTGGATTCTTCCCGACAATTGGTCTTCCTGAGTGACTAATTACTTGCATATCAGCTGTGCAGCTACTCCATTCGCCAATTACGTGGCGACAGTGGGGTATAACTGGATTCTCCACTTGGGCGTTGCCTATTTGCCCTACCTTCGGGGAGACGGTCTGTATTGTGTTTTTGTTATGAGTAGCTGCAACTGCTACGCATGGAGACAAGTATAGTTTGGATTCATGTCCCCCGTGGATTGTGTGTGACAGGTAGAGTATTTGGTTCAACATGTGGGTGTACCTGTCATCCCGACGTCTGTTAACGGAGTATTGCAATCAATACCTGTAACATGGCTGTTTGTTCCATTATACAACACCTGCAATTATGCATGTCGCCTTTAATTGTGTCTCTCACATGGTATGTTGAGGGTTCTGCAGATGTAATTGACTGACTGGATGTTTGTGCTGCTATTACTGTTTGTATTGCTTTAGTTTCTAGTGTGGGGGATGTCGGTGGTTGTACGTAACATATACGGTTTGTGGGCATTGCATTTCTACATATTCCATATATATGTGTGTGGGCTCCGTCCCTGATTAGAGAGCTAACAGTTAGTAGACTTATGTTACGGGATTGTACGTTGGGCCATTGTTAATTGGTTTCTATATCGTCTGCAGGTGAGCTTGCTACTTGTATACCTCCATAATTGCAGCGATATATCAGAGGATATGTGTAGGTGACAGCTATCCCTTGTATTTCTGTCCCAGATATTTGCAGTCATTGTGGTTGTGTTGTTAAAAGAGCCTGTTTACCATGGGTTGCCACCTTATCATATGGTCATTGTTGGACACTTGTGGGACACAAAGCAGTGTTTACAGGCCAACACGTAGCCATGGTCAGTACACAGGTAGCACATACTTTTATTCTCACTACATACCTATTGTTGTGACTTTGGTTACTTATCATATTGCATGTATCATTTAAGTTTTTTACGTACAGGCATAACTATTAAATATAAAACTATGCCCTTTGTACTGTTTTATGTCAGGACACACCTGCCCAGGGTGGGGATGTCCCTCCTACTGTGGTACAGGTAGTAACCGTATGCCTACGGCTAGCTATACCCACACCTACCATACTGGTCTGCCTCTGACTTGGCACCAACATACACATGTTGCGGACACACACACACATTACAGTCACACAGAAACGCACACAGCACCCTCAACGCACACTTACACAGACTACGACACTCACAAACACAGTTGAACACAGTACCTACGTGGGCCGCGACACCGTCAGCGGTGACTAACCGTCCCTTCATATCATCATACTATTACTCACGGATGTACTGTTCCAGTACTGTGTTCTATCAGTCTTTCAGCCTCGTGGTTACGCATGTCGGTATGTTACACATTCCATGGTTGGCGGTATCCTATTTATTTGTACCTCCAAGATGTTATGAATGTCGTTGAACTATCTATCATATTTGCAGATATCGCTGAATCCATCTATATCACCATATATCCCTCTATTGCCCTTTCTATCTGTATTATATCATATATATATATTATATATATGCATATGTGTACATATATCTATCTATATATATATATATATATATATATATATATATATATATATATATATATATCTGGCGGGGAATGTGACAGGCACACAGCACCACCATATGCTGTAAGACTCATGTACTGTTCAGGTGTTGGCATTCCGTGTGGCACTGGCTGTTGTGTTTACAATGTTTGAGGGCTGCCTATGTAGGAGTCACACATTGGGCCACCTATACATTACAATTTACAGGTGGTCATGTTTGTGTGCCATCCATTTTACTGTGTGCGCAGGTGGAGAGGTGTCAGTCCATAGGGGCCTACATGGTCAGTGTATGTGCTATACGTTCCCTCTTTGCCAAGGTGTAGGCATATTGGGCACGCCTCCATCTGCCTACTGGGGCTGGCACAGTGTGTTCGTGGTCTGAATCCCTCTGTGCCCGTACTGGCCTTGGCAATTGCGGTGGGCTATGAGGGCCTTCACCATTTTGTCCCTGCTGCAGCTGCTTCCGCAGGATCATATTATGTAGCATGGCACATACTATGACGATGTGGGCACATGTGCCTGGAGAGTACTGCAAGGCTCCACCAGATGTATCCAAGCACCGGAACCATGATTTCAGCATCCTAAACACACGCTCTATGATGATTCTGGTTTGTGTGTGTGCCTCATTATGGCGTTCTTGCATGGGTGTGTGTGCATTTCTGATGGGAGTCATCATCCACGGCTCCAGTGCATAGCCAGCATCCCCCACGAGATGGCCATGTGGGATGTCCCCCCTGACAAATACCTGATACAGCTGTGAGGCATGCCAGATATGGGAGTCATGGTAGCTTCCAGGGCTGCCAGCACACACATCCATGATAATGCCTTGGGTATTGCACATGACCTGGCAGTTGATGGAGTGGAATCCCTTGCAGTTTATGTAGCGCATAGCCTGCTCACCAGGTGGTGATTTGATTCGTATGTGCGTGCAGTCTATCGCACCAAGTACCTCCGGGTATTGTGCCACACGGTGGAAGTGACGCATATTGCTGGCCAACTCCTCCTGAGTTCTGGGGAAGTATATCTGCTCATTGGCATGTGGTAACATGGCATCCAGGAACTGGTGTAGTACCCTGGATGCTGATGCCTGTGAGATACCCATTATATCACCAGTTGGCCTTTGAAAGGTACCTGTGGCCGGTATTCGCAGGCTTACACATACCTTCATGTCCACTAGTATGGGTTCCCCTCTGTTGTTTCTGGTTCTCAGGCGTGGCTGGCTCAGCTCCACTATTTGCTGTAAGATGTCCCTGTCCACCCTGTAACGCTCTACTATCTCCAGGTCATGTTGCCCCTGGTAGATTACCCTTGGTCTGAACACTCTCCTTCTCCTCCGAGGCCTGCGGTGGTTGTCGGCATCATCCTCCACAACATTGTCAGTCTCTAACACATGCTGATGAATCACAGCTATGGCAGCTCCCAACATGTACATTTTAAAAGTTCCCCGTGTGTTTACACCTATGGTGCAGTGTTTGGGAATACACAGGTGTGTGTTGGGTGCTTACACACTTTATACTATTGTGCTGTGAACACCGATGATGTCATAGGGTGTGTATGTACGTTCGTAGCAACAGGTTATGTTATGTGTTTTACTGCCGGAACTACTACTGTGGTGCCTTTGGTGTTGAATTACATTAGCCTGCCGTGGATTACCTTTTGACCTTTCCTTTACATTTCTGCACGTTGCAACTACCATTTTCTGGCGTGCATCCTGCAGCCTACTTTCATTTGTGCTTTCCTGGACCTGGCGTATCTTGTGTTATGTGTGCTACTGCTGGTCTGCTGTCGGTTTGCTTTGCTCTGCAGTGTCAGGTCTCCTATCTTTGCAATCCAATACCTCCCCTCCATTGTTTGCATTCACATGCCTCCCCTATCCTGTTTTGCAGGTTTCTGCAAGCGGACTTGTCAGCTGCCGTCGATTGGCCTTCATGGGTTGATTGGTGTTGATTGCTCATTAGTACTCCAATTACCCTACATCCGCATTTACTTTTCTTCCCCTGACCTTCCTGTTTCTGCTATTGTTTGCGACGTGTGCGTCCGATTACTGGGTTTCAGGCACATTTTCATCCTCATACACATGCGCTTTTGGCCACCATGTGTGCTCTCAGCTAAACGATTCCTCCCCACCCCTATCCTGCAGCTTTGCTTAGCAACGGACAGGCCAGATTTGCAATGCTCCAATGTGCTTAGTGCTACAGTGGCACACCCCTCTGCTGATGTCATATATCTCCTCTGAGCCACTCCTCGGTGTTATACCGCTGCGCTGTATGGTACAGCCTTCCTCCGGCTGGACATTTGAGATTCAGTATTATCTGTCTCATTTGCATGGCATTGACTACTAATTCATAGTTACCGCGCCGAACACTATCGCAAGCCCTTAGCAACCCTTGCACATTGGTTGTGGTGTTCCATGCCTACCATTGTGTGTTATGCTGTAAACCTGATTTCTATTACGTTGCGATTTTATGACATTTTTATATTATTTCTTTATGTTACAGCTTCCGCACACATGCCCTGCGGTTCTGCTGTGCGTTACTGTGGACATGACATTAAATGTTGTTATTTATGTGTTGTGCATCTTTTCTTATGCCATTGGCTGTGTATTTCGCCATTGGCATATGTTCACGTTGTGATACCTGGGTCTGGCCCTCTTCTACCTCCAATGTTATGTTTGGGAAAATGTAAACCGTGTTTTTTGGTTTACATTTCCGTGGGCTTACTGCACCACTTCATGAATCGCTATATGCCTTCATTTGCATGGTGCAACACTGCACATGGGGTGATTTGCATACCTACGCCGGGGGCTGCACAGATCTGGCGTACGCCGGTAGTGCACGTGGAATTAGATCGTACCTGAATCGCCCGGCGGCCATATTTGGCATTATAACACCTACGCTATGCATGCGCCTGGTGCAAGCTTCATGAATCCCGGGGATTATGTAAAGGGGGTGTTGCAGTGATCAGCCTACAAACCAAAGACACTGCCTCATATTCTAAGTTCTTGCTTCAGTGTAATATTTTAGGAGTAGGACAGGATGATGTGAACATTCCCAGGAAATATATATGTGCCACTAATAAAACCTGCCCCTGGAAAAGACATCCAGGCTTATATTGTAGTCAATGTGAGTGTATTAAATGGAGACTGGTGGATACAGTACAAGGACCTTGAAATAGCATGGGATAGGGCAAGCATAAAGAGGAGCATTTGACCAGTGCAAGCAACAGTCTGCCCAGAATTTTACTATGCAGTGTATCTCACAGATAAAGTTGCTCCCTGCATTGGCTGTATAGGTATCCATATCACTGCCATTTTCAGTGGAAGTACCAAAGCACCAGCCTTCTTGCTTCTGCAACGATCTCAGATACACCCAAGGCTATATTTCACCAAGGGATGGAGTTTTCTTTCTGGAAGGTGAAAGCAGACATATCATGCATTTTTATACTAAGACAGAAAATGTTTAATTATGACCAAAGTGCTGCTAATTCATATTTTTCCAGCCACAGCTATGATGCTTTAAGTACCCAACTCAGATGATACCTGGACAGGCAAACATGGATTAACTGATGATATCTCAAACAAAAGTGACGTTTACAATGCATGCTGCTGTGTAAAATAATTCCTCTACAATTTACTGTAATTTCTAGCCAGCAGACATTCATGCAAGCTGCAGCAGTACAAGTGGCAATTCTTACCCTACTGCAAACTTTACTGTGTCCATTAAATATGGAATCAAGCTAGTGTTACCAGGTTGTCAAAAAGTACCTGGTTATAAAGAAAATGTTTTATCAGTTCCCTGATAATCGCATAATTAAGCTGCTCACAATATTCCTGATATGTAGGCAAATAAAAGACATGCAACATACTCTCTATTAGAGTTATTTACAAATGGCACCACTGTCTAAAAACTGAAGGTTGAAGAAGAACAAGGTGAGGTACTCAACACTGTACCTTGCTTTTGCACAAAAAAAAAAAAAAAATCCCAGAAGTCAGTGGCAAATGTTATCTCAAATAAAACACAACAGAATTCTTTGTCTAGTATTAAGTTCTGCATAGTCTCTCTTCTCAATCCACCTGGGTACACCTCCTTCTCCCAAAGTGATAGGCTTTCACTTCCTCCATGGCTCATTGGTCATTTGAATGTTAGCCAAGAGTCTAAAAAAACCTTTAAAGGTTTAATAAACTAGTAAAAAGGCTACAAAACTGGTAACGGAAAGCGAATACAGGGGGCTTTGAGCCAAAGTAATCCAGGAGAAAATCCTTATCTTGAACGCAATTTTATTAATAAAACAAAGAGCGTTTTCGCTTCTGAAACAAACTGAAGCTTCCTCAGAAGACAATAAAAATGAATTTGCGCCAGAAATTTTAAATCACCAAGGGAAGTGTGTCAAATGACATCACTTCCTAAAAGACAATTACGTCAAACATTAATCCAACATTCAACTGGTGGTGAAAAAATACCTTAAAAATATTCACTAAAAATTAGTTATTTAACCTTCAACCTCACAACAAGATTTTATTAAATCATACTAATTAAAATGTAAAAATTTTAAGTTATAATATGTGAAAAAATGTATAAACCATATATATAGAGGCAACGCAAATGAATCCGTGCCCCTTCTTCACAGTAATAGTCATCCACAAGGTCATCTTATCAGCCTAAAAAAATTTTCTTTAAATATGAACACTAAACATTGTGTTCATATATAAAGAGATTAAGATGAAGAAATATATGTATTAGAAATGAAAAATTTGTAAAATATAATAAAATAAAAGTATTATTTTTATGCAAGGTCATATTAAGAGATAATGTTAAAAATAATATTAAAGAATTTTTTCACTTGCGCAAACAAGTGTGTAATTAACCTTAAAAGGCTATATATGCCTGAGCAGTCTTATCTCATGTGACTTTTAAGCTTCAAAACTGCGGAAATATTGCAATTCTCGTTAAGGCCTGGGACATAGAAGGCATCAAGTTTTATCTGCCATTCAAGCTCACGTGTTTCTAACAAAAGAGATAAGGGGCCACCCCTAGAACTAGATGATAAATGGTCAATGCCCATAAATTGGAAAGTATGACCAGTATTATGAACAATGTGTTTGGCCAAAGCATTCTCCGTTTTTTTATTTCTAATGGCATAAACATGCTGGTAAATCCTTTCTCAAAATTTTCGATCCGTTTTGCCTATGTAGAAAGCATTACAGCATTGGCAAAGAGCAACATAGACAACGGATCTAGTTTCACAGTTGATCCTGTGTTGTATTTCATACTTTTTGTTCTTAACCTTAAATGTTTGTCCTATTTTGATAGTGTGACACCAATTACAGGCACCGCACATAAATGACCCTTTTTGTCTAGCAAAAGAAGTTGAATTTTTATTGCTTTGCACTAATTCTTTTAAATTATTACCCCTTCTGTAAATCACCCTTGGTCGATGTCCCAATTTCCCTAGGAGAAAAGAGTCACTACTAATAAAATGCCAATTTTTACAAATAGTAGCCCAAATTTCCTTAGATTCAATGTTATATGTAGTAATAAAACTAGTTGAAAACTTTAATTGTCTAGCAGGAGGGCTAATGCCTGCCAAATCAACAATTTCTGTCATATCAGTCATGTTGGGACTAGTAGTAGTGACCCCTAATAAATTCACATTTAGACCAAGAAGGGGTTTGAAAAAGCCCGTAGACATTTTAAAATCAATCTCCTCGATAATCGCATCTACTAGAGTGACCGGGTAATCTCTATTGGTGAAAAGTCCTTTCAAGAAATCACATTCTTTTTGAAAGGAAGTGTATGTACTACACATATGTACCGCCCTGACAAGTTGGCCTTTTACTATAGCTCGTTTCTGTTTGTAAGGGTGGAAACTAGAAAAATGGAGAAGAGAATTACAAAACGTAGGCTTCCTAAAAACAGAGGAAACTAGTTTCCCACCTTCTAGATCTTTAGCCAACTTAACATCCAAATATTCAGTTTCATCGACTGAAAATTGGTAAGTGAATTTAAGAAACGTTGTAGTCGTATTCATATAATTCACCAATTTTTGGGCTTCAAGGGCATCACCATTAAATAAGATGAATATATCATCAAGGAACCGGGTATACATGATAATATGATGTTTGAATTCTGGACATTCCAAGATAAACTTCTTCTCCCAGTATGCCATGAAAAAATTGGCAACACTGGCCCCACATGGTGAACGCATGGCCACCCCCTGTTTTTGAAGGTAGATTTGTTTGTCAAAGATGAAGTTTGAACTTAGGACAATGTCCAACAATTCTATTACAGCATCAATGTCCTTCTGTGTAGCATTAATCTCCCTGAGAAATAAAACAATCCATTTGATGGCTTCTAGATGGGGAATGGAAGTATAAAGGTCAACAACATCGATGGTTAAGAAGTTGTTGGATTTGTCAAATTTAGTATTACCAATGTTCCTCAAAAATGACCAAGAGTCTTTACATACCACGAGGATGACCTTAATATATTTAGCCAAAATGTTGTCAATAAGTCGGGCACAAGGATGGGTCATGGAGGATCTACCATCCACAAGAGCCCTCATCGGTGGATTCTGTAAGTTCTTGTGGATCTTAGGGATCCCGAGCATAACAGGAGTTTTTGGAAATGAAATATCAATAAAGTTATACGTGTCAAGATTGATTTTACCAGCCAGGAACATATCCCTGAAATAGCCTCTAATCCTCTTATAGGTGACATTCATCTCATTTAATGAAGAAAGACCATAGGCTGGAGAATCCAAGACGAGCAACATTTTTTCTATATAAGCAGCATTGTCCAACACAACAAGACCACCCCCCTTGTCAGGCTTGATAACCCTGACAGGTAGTTGTCTGAGGTTGCTCAGAGCCATAATTTGTTCCTTACTGGTGTTAAATTTAAATGAATTCAAATTTGGATGGGTAGAAGTACCAATATGTCTCATGTCAACCTCACAAACTCTTTCAAAAGTTTGTAATCCAGAATGTAATGGAGGATTGAATGTACTGGACAATTTCAAATCAAAACCTATATCATTTGCATCATTAGTGTACAACAAGTCTAAATTCAATTTACAGACAAAACATTTCAAATCAATGATGGTATTTGTTAAATTAAAGTGTCGACTAGGAATAAAAGTGTTCCCCAAAGCCAACAGTTCAATCAATTCAGGATCTAAATGGACATGGGAGAAGTTGTAAATTTTAAAGTCTCCTTTACTATTAGACTGTATTACAGGGAAGACTTTATCAATGTCCACTCCAGTGGTGGATACAGTACAAGGACCTTGAAATAGCATGAGATAGGGCAAGCATAAAGAGGAGCATTTGACCAGTGCAAGCAACAGTCTGCCCAGAATTTTACTATGCAGTGTATCTCACAGATAAAGTTGCTCCCTGCATTGGCTGTATAGGTATCCATATCACTGCCATTTTCAGTGGAAGTACCAAAGCACCAGCCTTCTTGCTTCTGCAACCATCTCAGATACACCCAAAGCTATATTTCACCAAGGGATGGAGTTTTCTTTCTGAAAGGTGAAAGCAGACATATCATGCATTTTTATACTAAGACAGAAAATGTTTAATTATGACCAAAGTGCTGCTAATTCATATTTTTCCAGCCACAGCTATGATGCTTTAAGTACCCAACTCAGATGATACCTGGACAGGCAAACATGGATTAACTGATGATATCTCAAACAAAAGTAACGTTTACAATGCATGCTGCTGTGTAAAATATTTCCTCTACAATTTACTGTAATTTCTAGCCAGCAGACATTCATGCAAGCTGCAGCAGTATAAGTGGCAATTCTTACCCTACTGCAAACTTTACTGTGTCCATTAAATATGGAATCAAGCTAGTGTTACCAGGTTGTCAAAAAGTACCTGGTTATAAAGAAAATGTTTTATCAGTTCCCTGATAATCGCATAATTAAGCTGCTCACAATATTCCTGATATGTAGGCAAACAACAAACATGCAACATACTCTCTATTAGAGTTATTTACAAATGGCACCACTGTCTAAAAACTGAAGGTTGAAGAAGAACAAGGTGAGGTACTCAACACTGTACCTTGCTTTTGCACAAAAAAAAATAAAAAATCCCAGAAGTCAGTGGCAAATGTTATCTCAAATAAAACACAACAGAATTCTTTGTCTAGTATTAAGTTCTGCATAGTCTCTCTTCTCAATCCACCTGGGTACACTTCCTTCCCCCAAAGTGATAGGCTTTCACTTCCTCCATGGCTCATTGGTCATTTGAATGTTAGCCAAGAGTCTAAAAAAACCTTTAAAGGTTTAATGCAATGCCTTCAAAAAAATGTGAATAACAGGGACCAAATTTGTAAATTGTGAAAAAGGGTGAAAGGATGAAAAAATAGGAACATTTTCCAAAAGTTATACAGTTGAGAAGTATGAATCATCTAGGTCATTCAGTAGAATGGCACTTGGTTGATTCTCCCAACATATTTTGTTGAATTGCAACAGAGAAAAGCACTTTAAAAGGGTTTATTGCTTAAATATACTACTCTATGATTGTATGACCATAGAGAAAAGAGAAAGGACGACACAGTGAAACACTGCTTAAGTCACACTAGCAGTGAATATCTATAAACATTTTTTCCTTGCTGCTTTTGAGAAAATGGCCGAAAAATAATGTATGTGTATGAGACTGAATCCTTTGGCCTCTAACAAAGTTCATGGATATATAATACAGGTATGGTGTCTTGTATGAGCCATACAGATGGAAAATAAATGCATTTGAATTTGTCAAAATGCTCTAAGCCTCATTATTTATATATTTTCAAATGCAATCTATTAAACTGACATATTAGCCCAAATCCATGGAATATATTGTTGATATCAGTGCAAAACATTAATTACTGTGTGTGTAAGGTTTTATTGAGAATATCTATGCTGTGTAAGCATGGATAAAGAAATGGATTTTATTTCACTGCAAAAGATTCACCATAAAAGGGTAAATATCAAAAGGAAAAAAGTCATGGCTAAAATCAGGAAGAGCAACTCCCCTAAATATAAGAACTCTATAGTTAAACTACACAGGAAACTTAGAGAAGGAATTAAGTTCAACAAGGCCAATTACAAGATCACGACAGCCTCATGGACTAAATACAACCACATTGCCTTCTACTGCTATGTCTGAAACCTGAAAGCCAGCACACATCAGTGTGCCGAACTGGTGGTCATTGGTACCACCTTCACTGAGCAGATCAACATAGCGAATTTGCTGGCTGACAAATTCAACTCAAACTTCACCCCAACCACCTTGCCTCCCTCTAAGCAAAACCTACTAGCATACCCTCCCCCCCAAATATTAACAGGGAGCAGGTACTGGAGGCATTCACTGGTGCCAAAAACACAGCCCCAATGTGCCCTGACACTATCCCAGAATGCCTTCTAAACCTACCAGGACCACTTGTGTCACTTTTCTTTTTGTACCATGAGAATGGACAACTTTAATGGTTGTCCTACTTCACAAGGGTGGACCATCAACTGAGCTCAGAAACTCCAGACATATTAGTTTGACTAGTCTAATGTGCAATGCCATGGTACAATTTATCATGGAAATGATTAACAAAGAGATGGGCAACCTTCAGACACTGGAACCAACCCAGTCTGCATTTGTCAAGGGAAGATTGAAGATCAGTCTCTGAGAAGGTCACCATGGCAATGGATGAGGGCAAAACAGTACATTCTGCCCACCTGGTCTTGGCTAAGGTATTCTATGCAATAACCAACTCTGGTATAGTTGACAAACTCACTGAACCAGGCATAAATCCCTACAGAATTCAATGGATTGCCAGCTGGCTAACAGACTGGACTCAGGAAGTTAGGTTTGCTGATTCCACCTCAACTAAGAGACCGGTCACCAGCAGGTTACTTTATGGCTCAGTGCTGTGACTGCTCCTATTTGGAATCTACTTCTTGGAGGTAAAAGCTAATGTCAAGGGTCTTTGACTGACCACGTTCACAGATGACTGCAAACTGGGAGCTAGCAAAGATTCCCTTATGACACAAACATCTTTAAGATGGTCTAACACAGACAAATGACTGATGCCAAACTCATGGATTAAAACTCAATGCCAAGAAATGCATTATAGTGTATTTTGGGAAACTGGCACCCAGGCTAATTACTCCACAGATAAGACACCGCTAAGAATTGACCCAGTACTCAGAGATCTAGGAACATATGTAGACAGTATTCTGGTCTTTGACCAACATGTAACCAAGGTAGTAAGAAAGTAATTTCATGTTGTCCAACTCATAGGTAAGGGCATGGCATCCTGGTCAAAGGAAGTCATACTGCCACTTTATTCATCCCTTATCAGACACATTGAGTATAATGTCCCCATCAGCATGTACCTGACCACACATATGCAACAGTTGAAATACCCACAAAGGTTATTTGCCAGGAGAATTCAGGATATAAACAAATTGTCCTATATGGTTCATCTTAAGGCCCTATATCAATAATTTGTCTACACAGATTACTGAAAGCCCATACATACCCCTATTTAAGAGTAACCCTGATCAATGCATGGGAAATTGGAGCCCCCATTTTTCTGAAAGACAGATGCAGAAAGTAATGGCCAAACTAACATACCCCACATAACCTCTACAAACTTCCCATCTAAAATACCCCATCCTAATAAATGCCCATGATATACAGGGACACAATTGGGTTGGATTGCACAGCTAGGCTTAAAGGCCCTGATGGTCATTATCCTCGTATATAACTATGAACCTATGAACCTAACACTTGGATGGGTGTTTGGAGGCCAAAAAACTATGGGTGTGAAGTCATATGTAAATACATACACAGACACACAAGTCACATACATACATGTATGCATGCATGGTTGAACAAGCACACACACACACACACACACACACACACACACACACACACACACACACACACACACACACACACACACGCACACACACGCACACACACGCACGCACACACACACACACACACACACACACACACACACACACACACACACACACACACACACACACACACACATTAGCCCTCCTTTTACATAAAATGTATAAATTCTTGACACTTCTCAGAAGTATAGAAATGTACTATGGCTCTCCCCAGAATTTGTCTCATCTGCAATGATTTATGCATATCAGTACTATTTTAGCCTTCAGATTTAAATAACCTTGCTCCCACTTGCTTTTCTGATTTTCTTCGTAAAATTTTACGTTTGATGGCACATACTTTATTAAATAACTAAATTAAACTTATATAAAGATTCCCAATGAGAAACTGATGTCCAGGAAATACGAATTTTCAAATCTGAAAAATAAAAAAGTGCCTCTTTGTTTGACCATCTGCTATGACTTTTAAAGGATAGTGATGTGATTTGTCAAGCTCAAAGGAAGAAAGGTATGGCCTCCATTTTAATTAATAGTGGAAGCTGTGGTCTTACTGATGTGTGCTTTTGGTTAATGTAATAGTAAGAGAAAAGAGTGTGAGAACTTGCCAAAGACGTTTTTGCAAGGTTTAACAAGTATGTGTCTCTACTTACCTTGTTTAAAAAAACAACCATTGTATTGTTACACTGAGAACTCGGTAACAGATCATCATGTTTTGTTTCCTAAGCAGCTAGCCTCCTAGACAGAGACATGAGATGACTTTCCACTCCACGAAATCTGCATGATCTGTTCATGCAAACTAATCCTGAACTCAACATCTGTAATCCATCTTCTGAGCCACTCAATGGACGTCATCTGTTTCATCATTTAAACAGTGCATAATGATACTCGATTTACACCTATCTGCCTTATATCATGACATCCTTTATAAATGTACATTAGTGTCAGAGGAGGGTGTCTTCCCACAGACACACACACACACACACACACACACACACACACACACACACACACACACACACACACATAATATATACTAAGGTAGGAGGCGTGTAATTGGTACAGATAATATTACATACTCAGGGGTGCTGTGAAGCACAGGCTTGAATGAGTAGTCCCTTAAGATTACAGTGCATGCAGTAATATCTGTACCATGCACAACCACAAGTACCTTACTGCTCTTATAAAATAAGCATCTGTTGAGTGCCATTGAAAGGACAAACATGCAAGTTTCCAAAAATGAGGTTAATACAGCCTATAGGAAGATAAATATTATTGTTGTTGTTGTTGTGTCTTTCGGCTTTTCCCGCTTAGGGGTCGCCACAGCAGAACTCCGGTCCACTAATGATTGGTAGTTGATTTTTACATGCTGAGTTACCAGCCCTGACGCACAACCTTCAACGAAGGTACGCCCATTCACGCATGTCTCCACGTAGAAGACGCTCTAGCTGAGAATCGAACCGGACAGCGACTTACTATGAGAAGATTATTTATTTCAGCAAAAGATTACAAGTTGTGATATATTTTTTGCAGAATAAGAACCTCTATATTCCAAGTATATTTGGAATACCTAAAGTTCATAAGGATGTGTTACCCCCCCCCCCAGTTTAGACATATATAGTCTCAGCACAAAACTCGTCATTTTTTATTGATAGAGAGCTTAAACCAGTATTTGGGATTTTTAAATACATGACAAAGGATTCATGGGACCTGCTAGAGAGGCTTAAGCATGAATTATGTGATAAAGAATTATATGTTTTGACCGTAGATGTATTGGATTTGTTTACCTGTATTCCTCAAGAGACAGACAGGTCTTGATTTTTATTTCACAATTCCCTCATTGCATGCTGTTTTTTTAAGTACTGACAGCATTAGCTTATTAGTTGATATGATGAGGCTGGTACTAGATAACAGTTTCTTCTTTTTTTGAAGGGGAGGCATATGAACAGATAAAGGGAGTAGCAATGGGGCCTAGTTGTTTCTCAGTTTTTGCAATCCTGGTTTTGTCATTGCAGGAGAAATAAATATGTATTTTATTACGTCTGAATATTACCAGTATTGTAAAAGTTATGTCAGATTTTTAGATGACATATTTATCCTGTAGAAAGGCCCACGAAAAGGCACTGATAAGTTTATAATGTACATTAATAGCACTAAAGAATGTTTAATGTTTACCCACCATGTAAACTGTAGTGAAATACATTATTTGGATGTAACTGTTATGAAGGGGGAAGAAGGCTTTGTATCCATTTTCTGAATGCTTACTTTTAGTAACAACTATTTACATTTTGATAGTTTCCATCCTTACAGTCAGAAAAAGAGTTTAGAAAAGGGACAACTCATTAGAATATCCAGGATGATGTTGGAAGATCAGATGTTTGAGGTAGAAAAGGAAAAGGTGTTAGTTATGTTTCTTGCTAGGTGATATTCAGAAAGAATGTTACTGAATATTAGTAAGGAAGTAACAAAATACAGGCATACTAAGTATTTCCTGTATTATGGAACAAGTTGGTTAAAAACCAGAATGACAAAGAAGGGATAAGGAATTTTGAAAGGGCTCTAGTGCTGACTTAACTACAATTAGGCAGGTTGTATTATTGAAATTATTAAACAAAACTGGAATATATTAAAAAAATGAAAAAAAATAAAACTTGTGCATGAGTGCAGTATGTCTTTAATACTGGAAACAATATAAAGGGTATGTTAGAAATGGCCAAAACCCCAACCAACATAATGTTATGAAAACAAACAGAACTGGAAAGTATGGTGGTTAGATTAAAAAAATATATGAAACTAATGTGATGACATGCAGTAATCCTAGGTATTTAATAAGCTTGCAGTCCATGGGACCATTGAGGAACCTAGCCAAAATTCCCAGTTGCCCTCAAACGCTGTATCGTTCAATGACTTGCTCAAGGTCACACAATGAAGAATTGAGGGTTGAGGGAGTCAAATCCTATACCACAAGAACTGCACCTTAACCCTCTTTGCCAAATGCCAGGCAAAACATTGGCCAGTACCAGTTCCTCTTTACTACAGCCTATCATGTTGAAAAGGGTTATCACTTGCCCGGTTATGTTAAGAGAAACATTTACTTTAGACATTCAGGCTGTATTTGTAGCTAGTTTGAATGGCAACATATGTAATACTTTGTGCACCTCTGCATTAAAGAGTAATTTGTTGGTGACTGACATACTACCATTTTTATAAATGGGTTATAGCTGATCTCTACCATATGAACTGAGATATCATGTGAGAGATGGTTGACTTTTCCCATCCTCAAATAAGGTCAAGGGGAAATTATGGAATGACTATCACTGTGGACATGAAGGTTTATATATATATCATTAAACAGTATTGTTACAGGGACCTTCCAGCTTCCAAATGTTGGACAAACTAGGGATGTTATACCCACTGGCCTCATGAATCCTGCATATTTTCTTAGACAGAATAGTGAAGATTGTGGAGAAACAGATGTGATTATCATGAACAGCAAAGGAGAGAACCATCTCTATGTGGGCATCCTACAACATGGCATGTTTTGCTGAGGTTCTGGAAGCTGACTGCACCCACATTGCCCTAAATGCTTCACCTTGTTCACATGCTTCTTTGTATATCATGTGAAGTCATGTGCACCTGGCTAGTCTACAATGTGTGGGGTCTATGTGAGGGACAGGAAGCTGGATGGCATTATGGCCTGCCTTTCCAGCAGTGTGTGTCATTTGAGAAGGTATGTATCATGGACTGAGTCACTGTTGAACTCTGGGACCATGACTGTGATATGTGAGGTGAGCCCTTAGTGGAGCTGGACAATCATTGTACATATCTATAGGACCTTCTATGGCACAGGTGGAAGGTGATGGTAGAGTCAAAAAAATGTGTGATCTATCTCCAAGTAAGTGACCATTGCTAAAGTGGACCTGCTTATCCACAAAGTGCCAACATCCCCAACCTTGACTATGCTGGCCATGTACAAAAAGCCAATGAGATCCAGTAATGCTTTTCAAAAGGGATGTCACTCACTGCAATGGTTGGATGCAGTTAAGGGGGCCATGGATTTCCGCACACAGACTGTACAACAAGCTAAGCACCTAAAATATGATCCAACTAGCATCTGACCACCTGTGTCTGGATCATAGACCTCAACTTTTGCTGGACTGGTGCCTAGGTTATATCCAATATCATGTAATACCCATGCCTGAGGCTGAAGATGGATAACCATGAACCTCTTACCAAAACAGTGCATGAACACACCAGAGGTTACATACTTGTGGATACTGGCAGTTTTTCTGATGATTGTGTGCCATGTGTGGATCGCGCATGGACAGAATGCCCTTCACAAAATACTCATGATATATGTGGATCATGCTGGGTATCTGCAGACCCATTGTTACAGAGGAGAAGAAGAACTCTGCACTGTCATAGCTCCTGGTAGTGCCACTGCATCCTCTTACTGCATTATGTAGACAGTGACATCATTGTCAGCATCTGCAGCTGTGCTGAGCTCTGACATGTAGAGACACACTGCTGGATCCCCTCCTGTTGGAAACTGGTGACATTACAGATTATATAAACAAGTGAATGATGTTGCATGTGAATCCCACACCGAGTATCAAACAGATAGCTGCATGCCAGCAATTTACACTGGCTATGAGGAGATGCATACCTTTTAGTGCAGAATGCACCTGTTGCTATCCTGAAGTCCCTGGATAACAGAAATGCATGATGATATATGCAGTTTTGATTACTGTTGACTTGCAATGGCATGCCACACAACTCAGCTGGCGCTCCCCCTAGAGACACACAGCCAGTTCTCCCCTGTGTTGCAGATGTACAGAGTAGAAGCCCTATATATATTCTGAGAAATCGCATCTTGGACTTAGTATGTCTATAACTCCGATCTTCTGACCATTCAATCTCCACATTTTGGGACTTGCAGCAGGGGGTCCCAACATTTCAAATGGTTACCCAAAAATCTTCCTTCATTTGTTGAACTAGAAGTACTGAAAGTGCCTGATGGAGGACACCTATAAGTGCAAATCTGATTCCTGTTGAACACTTGCCAGAGTGCTCAGTGATACCACAGACATCACCCACTCTTGTGAGCAATGCATGCACAGGTATAGTGATCTGAGGAAGTACTAACCTGGCCTTTACATCCTATGGTAAGAAAAGAATAAGAAGATGCAACCGGCCTACCATTGTAAGGATGATTTACTCCTTTGCCATGTTACAGTAAGACCCTACTCTATAACTATAGGTTGTTCATGGTTCATGGTTACGATGTACTCAATGGGTGTTTTCTGTGTTTTGGAGCACTGGAGGAAATTGCAGAGAAAGCACTTGAATTTCAGAGGAGATAGACCAGACTCTCCTGATGTTGAGGTACGTTTACTGTACTGCTGCTATGCTGTCTATCTCTGCTTTTTTGTGAGTATTACACCACTGTGCAGGTTTGAATTTCTGTTTATTTACTTTTCTTTTTTTTTTTTACATTTGATCACTGGGATAATCTGATTGGGACTGAGACTCCTTTTCTGCAGAGACTGTGGGAGAAAAGCTCCAGAAGAACGGCAAGTAGATAAAGAATGGAAACAAAGTTTACATACTTTACATATTATTATTGCTTGCAGGATGGATACATGGTTTTAAATGCATTTATAACTGTATTACTCACCTTTCTTATGCCAGTTATTCCTGACATTGCTATCTCCATGTTAACTGTACTAAATGTAGGTACACCAGTGGAGGTAGTCTCCCCCCCACTCTCTTAGAATGGTAGCATTTTATTTTTTAGTGCCTTGTAGGTATGTGACTACCATTGCATAGGTGAAGATTGCCTTGGTCAGATTGCCATTTTGCTGTGCCAATTCCACTGTCCTACACTGTGCCAAGCATTCTGGGCTAGCGCAGGTGTGACAGCAGTCATTAAGCAGTGTACCTCTGTACTAAGGTATGTGCAATATCACAGTATTTACTTGTTTGTTGTATATTCATGTTTTGCTAAGCATGTTCTATGTGATATTGTGCCAGCCTGTTATGGACATCCCTGCATTTTGCCATGCTGTCTATGACAACCCACGCATACACTGTTTTTCTACAAGGCTATATATTTCAATGGTACAGTGTAGTTATTTTCCTGTTGTTTCACTTCTATATCACCAGCAAACATCCAATAATATATCTTGAAAATCAACATCAAAGTCATTGACTGTTAATTATTTTGTTTGTGTCTTTCGGCTTTTCCCGGTTAGGGGTCGCCACAGTAGAACTCTGGTCCACTAATGATTGGCAGCTGAATTTTACATACCAGCTTACCAGACCTGATGCACAACCTTCAACGAAGGTACGCCCATTCATGCATGGCTCCACGCAGAAGACGCTCTAGCTGAGAATTGAACCGGACAGTGTCTTACTGTGAGGCAACAATGCTACCGCAGCACCACCACAGCGGTTGACTGTACCTTTCAAAAATTCTATTATTTATTTATTCAGTTGCTTACTTATGTAAGTACTTCATTGAATGAATGATTTCAAAACAAGTTCAGCATTTGCAGTAGTTTTTCAGACCATTTGATGTAGCCCCTTTAACTGGCTTACCACTTTCTTACAATAAGCCTTTAAAGCCCCTGTGTTAAGTCTTAGGACTTCATGAACAGCAAGCTACTGGCTTGCACTCTACTAATCAGAATTTGTGCTGCATTTTTCCTTTCTTTTTTAGTGAGCATTCTTAGGGCTGGATTCCGTAAAGTTCACAGCATCTGATGTATTACACCGATATCAGCAGAAAAGTTGTGGATAACTATGTTATATGTACATATGCCACAGTGAACTCAGAATACCATGGCACACAAAGTAGTATCTCAGCAGTAATCCCACACTGTAATCCGCTCTCAGGTACTCTGTAAATAATGAAAAATTACCGTCCAAGAGTGATGTACATTAACAAAGTTATGGAAAGGATCTCAGAATCTAAACAGACAAATATAAAATATCTGTGTAACTCTAATTTTATTAAGTAATGCAACTATCACTTATGGATTCTAATGGAATCGGTATTTTTTTTTAATAAAAAAATAAATAAATAATAAAAGTGAAGGCAATCACGGTCACATCACCACAGCTCACATTAGCTAACACTGGGTGCAGGGCATGTGTGGGGAACACAGGTAATGCACACACCCAAGGAAATTGGGAGATAGGAAAGCAGACGTGGAGTAACAGTGAAGAAGACAATATACAAGAGTTGTGTTGGAATAGGAAATTCTGAGGGAAAGTCATAGGTGCATGGGTTGTTTTTTTTCAGTGAGGATAGGCCACATTTTTTTAAGAATAGAAGGAAAGGTCAAGAAGGGGAAAGAGGAGGAGAAAGTCATCATAGCAGCTATACCCATAGAACTAATATCACAACACATGGCAGGCAAAGTTTGTAAAAAACAGTAAGGACAGGTAAGTTACACAGACAGCACATTACACAACATGGGCAATTGAAAGTTGTTAAACAGGGTGGGGATGTATACCAACCATAGTGAAATGCAGAAAAACACATCTACATATGCACTATCACATTATGACATGTTGCAAACTGTGTGGCGGTCATACCTGGATGTGTATGACCAATGGTAGATGTGTGTTGTAGGTTAATAAAATAGGGATCACAGTACACACTGGATAAATAAAGCCATATCCAAGTAGTCTGTCAGCAGTGCAAGTGTATGCCAAGCAACATCACAGATGAGCAAATGCATATCTTTGAATGCTAGATAACTTTAACAAGGGCCAGAACAGAACCTCTGACAATGCATGTGAAAGGCAAACAAGCAGAGTGCCAAACAGTATTACTGCAGCAAAGCAGCAAACTGGCTACTACATACACAATTAGGTGTACACAGCTAAAAACAAACATGCAATGGAATTCAAATATGTCCCACACATATGCCATGCTAAACGCATCACACAGGTGCAGGCACATATGTATGATTGTCAGGCTTCTAACTCTAACTTATATGAAAGCAATTCAATACACACACACACACACACACACACACACACACACACACACACACACACACACACACACACACACACACACACACACACACACACACACCAATGATGTAAGAATAATATATGTTCACAAATCTAACAGTGCAGCTATATAAAAAATATTAAGTTGTGCACATGAATTTCAAGAATGTACAGTGGTTAACGCACAAGTATAATGAGAACAAGAATGTAGTGCAAGCAGTTGCCAGCAACTTGTGGTGCAGATGCCCAGCATCTGTATAATGACCATAGATTTAGCATGTTTACCTTGTAAACAAACTAATATATAACATTGAACAATAATTGTAACAAAAGCAAACTATCTGTAAAATATAGTATGCACCTACAAAGGTGGAAGGGAGGTGGGTAGCCTTTGCCCACATCAAGGAAGACAGCAATAAAGCAGGACAAAAAGGTAATGTTACACACTGCAAATGCATGTGTACACTACATAGAGTGCTGTTCAAGCCAACCCAAAATGCATTTATGTAAATGGTAAACGTATGTGACATGGGTAGACAAAATTGGGCATGTATAAATCAAACATACACAGGGATGTGGAATCATGTAACATCAACAGGCATAGGTAGGCAAGCTAAGAATTTCCATCACATACATATATACTGTCATGCCAATGGTGAATAAACAACTACAGTTATATGTCATGGACCCTGCTGATTAATGAGCAGAGGACAGTCCTGTTATTATCATTACAGCTCATCAACTTTAAGTCAGTGCTGCTCACATGTGGAAGGCACAATGGTGTTTCTGTATGGATCGCACTATGTGCAGAGACATGTACATATATCAATGAATGTATACATAATTTGTCAAATGGTGTGAATTTATATGAAAAACAAATGGATGAGGAAATGTAGCATAGATCAAACAAGTCATACTGTACTGTTACTGATTAAATTATCATTACCATGGTGTATATGTGAACATTACACTAGCAGTCTATGCAGTCAGTAAAGGAAGACTGTCCATATGTATGACATACATTTATATGACCCAACATGGCATCAACATTACCAACACATGCTACACAACATGATATCATGCCAGTGGGTCAGCAAGACACCTGTCATCCAAAACATGTGGCAAGGCCATATCCTTCTGTTACCCATACTTGATATGGCAATAACCATACCACTGTGGTAGTACTGGACTATGGCAAACATGTTGTTCGCAAGTTTCTGTCACTAACAATTCCATCCCCACCCTAGCCAAGGAAACCACGGTGAAGAACTTCTCAAAAGCAAACTTCACACTTCTCAAAACTGAGGTGGAATCCTTCAAAGCCCCCGGGCCAGTGGAAAATATGGCCCAAAATGCAGAATCTTTTGCAAAAGCATTCTATGGACACCTACAGGAATGCATGGAGCATGCTATCCCAAATAAAACCAAGACTCACTCCTCCAAAGGCAGGAGACCTGTCTGGTGGACCCCGGCCATAAATAAGCTATACAACAGAAGGAGAAAGCTACTAAATGACAGAGCAAAATCCCAAAAAGGGAAGGTGTCACTGATCAGTACTAGCAAGAAACTATGATCCCTCATAAAATCATCTAAGGCCAGCTTCGAAAGAAGAATTGCACAAGACACTAAAAATAATCACAAGTCCTTCTTTAGTTATGTCAGAAACCTGGGAGGCAACTCCCAGATATGCTCTGAGTTAGTGCAAAATGACAAAAAATACACTGAACCCACAGACATTGCCAACATCCTGGCAGAAAGGTTCAGTGCAAACTTCTCTCCCTCTTCCCCCCTAAAAGAGCAAATGTCTATCCCAACAGAGTGTAGCCTTCCTGAGATCACAGATGCAGAGGTGAGAGCTGCCCTCTCCAAAGCAAAAAACACGGCATCAATGGGACCAGACGGTGTCCCGGGCTGCGTCTTACACGAGCTCCAAGAAGAACTAAACCCTCATATAAAGTCACTGTTCAATCTCAGCCTTACTACAGGATATGTACCCTAGGAATAGCGTACAGCAACAGTGGTCCCACTCCACAAAGTTGGTGCCACAACAGACCCCAGAAACTATCGCCCTATAAGCCTGACTAGCCTGGTCTGCAAAGCTATGGAGAGTATCATCATGGAAATCATAAAAAAAGACATTGGGAACCTCCAGACACTGGATCCTACCCAATTCAGCTTCGTTAGGGGTAGATCTTGCCTCTTGAACCTGGTCGACTTCTTTGAAACAATTACCAAAGCCATAGATGAAGGGAAGGTAGTCCACAAAGCCTACCTGGACCTCGTAAAAGCCTTCGACACAATACCCCACTAGGGCATCATAAATAAGCTCACCAGCTTAAATATCAACCCCTATGTCACAAGATGGGTTGCAAACTGGCTCAGGGATAGAACCCACATGGTCAAAATAGCAGGTGCCATGTCAGACTCTAAACCAGTTACAAGTGGTGTCCCACAAGGCTCAGTCCTGGGACCTCTCTTGTTCGGTATATATTTCTCCGAGGTACAGGCTAACACGGGTGGACTATGGCTGACCAAGTTCGCAGATGACTACAAACTGGGTGCTGTAATCGACTCTCTGGCTGACACAAGCATCCTCCAAAAGGGTCTCACAGAGACGGATAACTGGTGCCAGAGCCATGGCCTAAAGCTAAATGCTAAAAAGTGCATAGTCATCCCCTTTTGGGAAACAAAGTGCCCACAAATTACCACATAGGTGGTAATCCATTAAGTACGGAAGAAGTAATTAGGGACTTGGGGACCCAAGTAGATAGCAATCTCTCCTTTGACAATCACATTGCCAAAGTGGTTAGAAAAACCTTCTATATAGCCCACCTTATCATGAAAGGGTTTACATCTAGATCAAGAGAGGTCATTGTGCCCCTCTACTCATCACTTATCAGGCCCATAATTGAGTACAATGCCCTGTTTGGGATGTACCTTACCCGACACATTCAGCAACTGGAAAGACCCCAAAAGTATCTCACCAAGAGGATCAAGGGGCTCAAACAGATGCCCTATGCAGTTCGGCTAAAGAAACTCCAGCTCTACTCAGTTGTGTACCACCTACTCAGAGGCAATCTGTGTCTGACATATAAAGCCATGTCCAACCCAGAATTAATGGAAATGCTTCACCTCAGGAAATCCAAATCCCTTAGAGCTACATGCTCCAGGGACTTGAACCTCAGCACAGAAATAAATAGGACATGCTGGAGGGACAGATTCATATCCCAGAGGCTTCCCTCACTCTGGAAAAAAATCCCAATCCATGTTAGGCAGAGCCCCTCACTGACCCTCTTCAAGAGAAATCTTGATGAGTGGATGGGCAATCATAAGTTTACCACTGGGATCTCTTCTGTGTCCCTGCTTGACAGAGGTACAGTAAACTAACCTTAAAAGGGCTACATTCTGTGACCTACTATACAGAGGCACAGTCAACTAATCTAAAAGGGTGGCGAAAGCCAAACACACTCTGGCTAGGCTTATAAATGCCCTAGGGCAGATAGCCTAGTATCAACCTATGAACCTATGAACCTATGAACACACATGATTACAGTGCAATTGTTGCAGTAATAGTTGCATGTTAACTGCCGCAGTGCATGGACAGCTGAACGAGGAAGGAAAGTATAATATGTTAATGTGCAGCATGCACACATTGAAACATAATTGAATATCACATGACAATAACTCCAGTGTGTGCTTGGACCTGTAACACATAAGCATAGCAGCTAAATGGTGTGCATGAACAAGAGTGCATCAATCGTCCAATAACTGATATGGCAAACAGCATGGTGGCAGCATTATACAATTGGATCACATAGTCAATACTTACATACCTGAGGAGCTGTCCTGATGAGGACGACCATCAGGAATGATCTTTCAGTCTATCTCCATGAATGATTCACATATAGCCTGCACCATATCCTGAAAAAATTTCCCCATCATGTCCCTCATCTCTGTACAAAACACATCGGTCACCACCTCACCGATTTGCTCCCAGTAATAACCTCACTGTTGTTCCTGGTGCTTTCTCCTCTAGGGTGCAGCAGAGATGATGACACATAGAGGCCCAGCATTCTCATCATTTTCTTTATCATCGTCATGGTTGTCATCATCAGAGGACTCTGGCAATGGCCTGGCATGCGCTCATCATCCACATTCAATTGGTGGTCATCCAAGGGTTCCATGCTCTATCAAGATGAATCACAATACAGGACAGAAATTACATATGTATACTTTATGCTACCTGTCTGCATAAAATACCCATTGTGACACAATGAACAAGAAGAAAAATGTCCTCATGAAACGTTAAAATAGGTTATGACCATAGTCCAATGTGCCACCATATGCAATGTATGTCAGTAATCAAAACAATAACTATGAAAAGCAAAAAGCAGGAGGTATGCTGTGCCAATTTCAATGGAAATGGATGTTTACAAATGAGCTTGGCTGCTGGTAAATAATAAAACCTAAGTATTATAAGAAAATCAGAATGGTTACAAGAAATATTACTTTGCAGAATAAGGCTGCATGGGAATAAGTTTGGAAATTGGGAAGGGTTCCACTGTGATGTGCTGTGACTGCTGCTAGCTATTATGCTTATTGAAAATAAAAAGATTTAACAGTGACTGTGCATTGCTTTACTGTATTTGCTTAGTTTAAATGTTTGGTGGAATCATGAGTGTGTCACTAGTGGTGCCGCACCTCTTGCTGTCAAAGAATGATGGAGTGCAGCTCAGCCAAAGAGCGTGAGGCCTGAGGAGAGAGACAGAAAAGTAAAACATACGGTCTGTTTATTCAGGAAGAAAAATGAGCTACAGCAAGTTAGGAGAGTTCTGGTGGAATGGACACCGAAAGAGGAAAAGAGCGACAGCGACATCAAGTGATAGTGAAATGAAGAACAGCAGCGTGGCATAAAGTGAACAAATTAGGAGGACACCATTTCCGACTTAACTTAGAGGAGTATGAATAGCTGATACGTCAGGAGGGAGATACTAGTATGAAGACCCTGGACTAGAGAAAGTAATAGTAGTGATGAAAAAGAAAGGCCAGGGGTTAATTACCGGTTAGTGTCCCAGAGTTAGAGTAAGGTGAAACCAAGGGTAGAAAGTCAAAATGGCAGCTTAGAAAGTCAAGCACAGCATATATAAAAAGAAAGGACTTCGATAGAATCGACAGCAAGACCATCCAACTAATTGCAATTATATCAGTTTTAGCAATGATAGTAGAGGTAATGTCCCCAGCAAAATAACAGTCATTTAAAGATATCGATTGCATTTCACTGTCATGTTTGCTGCTTATTAAACACATGATAAACAAGACTGCCCCATAAGTCTACAATGCATTGTCATCTAAAGAGCTGTTAAGGCAAGAAAATACATTTATAGCATCCTGAAACAATCACAATGCAGAGCACCTTGATAACGAATTCTGCTACAATATTACGGTTAAAGTAACTAGCTATGGTTAAGTCAGTAAACCATCCCTGAGTACTTATTCAATGGACAGATAAATAAGTAAGAATGTGTATGCTCAGTATATACGCAGTCGCAGCTCAGCAAAATCACTTTACATTAAACTTAAATGTATCAACTTTCTGTCTCAAGGTAAGCTAGACTGGGATTGCATGAGATCTAAAATGGGCACATAGACAGATTTAGACTAACTTAGGCATGTTCCAATAGTTGTAAATTAAAACAGAATCAAAGCTCAGCACAGACGTGTCACCAGATGAGTCAGGAGGGAAGAAAAGCTAAAGAAAGATGGCGCAGAATGCCAGGAAGAGTTTTAAAAAAATACAGAGCATCATGGGAGCAGAGACTATGTGAATAACCATGTTGGCCATGCTGGAGTTAGATAATACCAGCAGTAATGGTATTAACCCAACTACTAGCTTGCCCAGGAGCCAGAAAGTAAACTATCAGTAACTGTTAGATCCCGTGTAAAGTTTGGAGGTATGTTGCTCGAAAGAAATGGATGTTTACAAATGAGCTTCACTGCTGGTAAATAATAAAACCTAAGTATTATAAGAAAAGCAGAACATATGCAAGAAATATTACTTTGCAGAATAAGGCTGCATGGGAAAAAACTTTGGAAGTGGGGAAGAATTCCACAGTGATGTGCTATGACTGCTGCTAGCTATTCTGCTTATTGCAAAATAAAAACATTTAAGTGTGAACATACATTGCTTTACTGTATTTGTTTAGTTTAAATGGTGGAAACACGAGTGTGTTGCTAGTGGTGTGGCACCTCTTGCAGTCAAAGAATAATGCAGTACAGGTCAACTAAAGAGCATAGGACACTGCTTTACTGTATTTGCTCAGTTTAAATGCTTGGTGGAAACACAAGTGTGTCACTAGTGGTGGGGCATCTCTTGTATTCAAAGAATGATATAGTACAGCTCAATTAAGGAGCATAGGACATTGCTTTACTGCATTTGCATAGTTTAAATGTTCAGTGGAAACACAAGTGTGTCGCTAGTGGTTGGGCACCTCTTAAATAACCATTGATATCAATAAGCAGGTATGTTTGACAGAATTTTTGAAGATGTGTGAAAGATACAATGATAACAATATAATGATATGCTTCCCCTATGTGGAGTTGAACCTACTGGTGTCATACTTTTAAACTTGTTGGCTTTTGAATTGCCCACCCCGACTATAAATCTGATATTGGACACTCCTCCCGTTCTGCTAAGCACTCAGAGATCAGCTGGGAAACCCCACTTAGTCTTTTAAACTTGAATTATCTTTTGTTTCCTCCCTTCCCTCTTAAACAATGCACTTTATTCAACTGCTTTTACTGTATCTGTGTTTCTTTTAACTTTATTAATTTATTTTGCTTTTTGCTCCATGTTCTTAAAGTGTTCAGTTGCATTTAATGTTCTGCATTTATTACTGCTTGTTAGTAGCCTGTTTAAATTGTAACTGTTATTGTAAGCCTCTTAGTTTTGATTTAAGCATTTGGGCTTCAAACTAGTAATCTTACAAAAGGAAAGTTTCAGGTATACGCTCTTGTAGCTGGAGAGGTAGCCTACACCCTTCTAAGCTGGAAATTGCTGGTTGAAAGTTTATTGCATCTGTTATTCTAAAAATGTTTTAGTTTTGGTTTAAATGCTTGGGCTCCAGGCCAGTTACAGTATTTTACATTCATAAGGTTTGTGGTCTATACTGTTGTGGGAAGAGAGGGTAGCATCCACTCTTTTGAGCAGAGAATTGCTGGTGAATGCTTATTGTGCTTGTTATTCTAAATGTCTTTGTTCTGCTTTAAGTACTTGAACTCCAAACCAGTTATTTTACATTAAGAAGGTTTGTGCTCCATACTCTTGTGGCATTACTGTCTAGACAGCTTTTGTTAGCTATTAGAGCATCTAGTTTGCTCATTGCTGAGCACTGCCCATCAAGTTGCTTGTCTTATTAACTTGTAAAATATTTACGTTTTCCTCACTCCTCCCAAGTAGATCAATAGCTATGGATATATACTTCCTGACTCTCACTGTGGCCAGTCTGTTTGAGATGGGCATTTGGAGGCATTGTAGCAATTGGCTCATGTACATGTATAACCCACTTATTATTAACAAAACATATAGTATAAGGGAAAGGTGTAAATACACTTTAACTATGGAGGCAAGACTCTTTCATACAACCAATATTAATCCTATAGAGGTTGTCAGTGACATTTCCACCATGCCTACTACACAGGGTAAAGACACTACACATAAAACCACTCATACTGAGGTATTTACAGGCAACCTTCCTAAGGCACTAAGACCTCCTGCACACTACAATCAAAGAAAGGGTCCTCAGCCATCGTGTAAACGGACCATTTAAACACCATCAGCAGCAACACATACTAACACTGTATCCCATGCTTCCACTGCTATGCCCTTAAGGTAAACCAGCACACAGCCAAATTTCCTGGTCATTGGTGATTCTATAGTGAGGCACACTGATGTCCCGCTCACCAGACTGAGTAAAGAGAGAGTCATGGTTATTTGCCTTTCTGGGGCTAGGATTCATCAAGGCACTCAGGTCATTGAACCACAGGTATCAGTATGACTCTGTCATACTCCATGTGGGAGTTAATGACCTGAGACGTACCTCCCTTGAGTATATGAAGTGAGACTTGATCAAGCTCACTGATTATGTGCCTTAGGTAGGTATGAGCCTAGCACTCAGCAGTATACTACCTTCCCCAAGGATGATGACATGTTACCAATAGATAATTATTGATTTTAACATTTGGGTTAGCTTCTGGTGTCACTCCGCACAGTTACAATATTTCATGGCCTGGGAGGACATGGCTGACCGACCGTGCTGCTTTGCCATGAATGGTCTGTACTTATCCATGCTAGGCTTTTGGATACTGGCAAAGACTTTTTCCAACCCCATAGTACCTTTTGTCGGCAATGCCAAGATAATAAACCTACAGACTTAACTGAACCTATGAAGGAATATTTGAAGATGGTACTGCTCAACGCTAGACGTCTTAAAAAGAAACTCCATTCCATGCAGGCCTTCCTCTTCTTGGAGAGCATAGACATCTGTGTAGTAACAGAGACATGGTTTAAAGTTGCTGAGGGTACTTCAGCAGTGTAAGGTTATATATTTCACACCTTTAGACCATCTACTGCACAAGAGGGAACTAAAGGTGTAGGACTCTCAGTCTATATTAAAACACAATCTCACATCCAGACTAGTGAAAGTGTATGACACTGGAACTCACACATGTGCAACTCACTATAAACAGGCTGTCATACCATATCCTTACAACCTATATAGGTCCCCCTCCATACCCCAAGAAACCCATGCTACCTATCTCAATGTACTGGAGTCCCTCACCATTCATCCCACTATGGTATTCATAGGTGATCTTAACTACCCTTCTATAGATTTAGAATATTACACCATTTTTAATGCACAAGCCTATCGATTCTTAAACTTTTGTTAATACCAACATCCTGAAACAGTTGCTTCATTCTCCTACCAGGAGTGCAAATCATCCTTGACCTGGGGGGGGGGGGGAGTCAATGTTCCTCACCCAATGTAATATCTTTGCTTGCCAGATCTGACCATAGGACAGTATTACTTAAAATAAAAATTAAATCCAGAGATCCAGTGGCGCCAAAAATCATTAGGAACTATTCCAAGGCTAACCTCTCTCTACTAAGCAACACCCTGGCTAAATTCCAAGCACCCCCGAACTCAATAAACATCATAGCATGCAATGAACTATTTACAAAATTTCTGTACAGCCATATTGATAGCTGTATAATACTAACTGTACCCATTCATATTAAGAATAAAATAAACTCAAAAGACAAGCCACCTTTGAGGAATCACAATATCACTCTGATATACAACAAAAGAAAAAAGTCTTGGCAAACATAGGAGGAACAAAGATATATATATATATATATATATATATATATATATATATATATATATATATATATATATATATATATATATATATATATAGAAAGCCCCCTGACCAATCTAAATAGTCATCTAAGAGTGTTAATTAATACTTCAAAGGCTAAATTTGAAGAAAAAAAATAGCTTCTCAGGCAATGGACAACAACAAAGTTTTGTACAGTTATCTCTGTAACCTCAGATGAAATATACAATGATGCATAGAACTTATTGTAAATGGCATCACCCACACTGAACTGGAGGACATTGCTAACCTTTTGGCTGACAGGTACAGCTCAAATTTCTCCCCCCACTCCCTCCAGATAGTCTGAAGGAAATGTCACATAATAGAATCCCTCCAACCATTATTATGGAATAGGTCATCAGTGTACTTTCCAAGGACAAACACACTGCATTGATGAGCCCCGGTAACATCCTGGATGTTTATTAAACAGAACATGACTTCTCTGGTCCACTTGAAACACTTTTTACCTGGAGTCTTCAATCAAGTTTTATGCCCAAGGTAGGGAAGATGGCTATAGTCATTCTCCTGCACAAAGGAGATCCAACCACTGATCTGGGTAACTACAGACCCATATGTCTTACCAGCCTCATATGTAAGGCTATGGAAAGCATTATCTTGGATATGATAAATGAGGACATAGGTAACCTGCAAATGCTGGACCCATCACAGTCTGGCTTTGTTAAAGGAAAGTGATGCCTATTAAATCCAGTGGACTTTTTGAGAGGGTCACCAAGGCATTGGATGAAGGTAAGATTGTACACACAGCTTACCTCAACCTGACCAAGGCTTTTGATACGATATTCCGCTCAGGCATTATAGACATGCTCACTAATTTAGGTATAAACCCTTTAATTCCTTATTATTGTTCCTTGTCTTCCTTGTCTCCTGTTCTGGGATGGGTGTGGGTCATTGTTATCCTACTTTACTTACAAATTGCTACTTATTACATTTTTACTGTGATATGTTATTAATTGTTCTCTATCTATATGAACAACTGTTTCCTGCATTGAGAATGAAGCAATGTAATTTCATTCAGCTACACTGCTGTGTAGTTCTGAATGACAATAAAGTTTTCTTTGACTTGACTTAACTTATCACTCCCTGCTTAGCCAACTGGCTCACTGATAGGAATCAGGAGAAAATATGTGAGGTCACCTCCACCAAGAGGCCAGTCACTAGCGGAGTCTCCAGGGCTCGGTAATGGACCCACTCCTTTTGGCATCTATTTCACTGAAAAGGAAGCAAATGCTGAAGGATTAAGGCTGACTAAGTTAGCAGAAGACTGCAAGCTGGGGGTTATCGACTTTCCTGCAGACACTAACATTCTTCAAGAAGGTCTATCTCTGACTAACAAATGGTGTCAAAGCCATGGTCTTAAACTCAGTGCTAAGGAATGCATAATTGTACCTTTGGGAAGTCAACCATCCTGGCTAAATACCATGTTGATAATACATCCCGAAGAGTTAACCCAGTGGTTAGGGATAATGGTACACACATAGATAGTAGCCTTACCTTTGACCTCCCCATGGCCACAGTTGTGAGGAAACCCTTTTATGTTGCACAACTTATTAGTAAGGACGTGGGTCCAAAGAAGTCATTACTCCACTGTACTCTGCCTTTATCAGACCAATCATAGAGTACAGTGCTTCTTTGGTATGTACTTGACCAGGCATATGCAGCAACTAGAGAGATCTTAGAGGTTCCTTACAAAAAGAATACAAGGTGTAACAAGCCTGCCTTATGCAGAAGCCCTTTCCCTCTACTCAATCTGCTATAGATTGCTGAGGGGTGATCTATGCTTGGCTTACAAAGCACCCACAAACCCCACATTTGTGAATTTCCTACATATTCATAAGTCAAAGAGTACCATTAATACAAGGTCTAGGGACATGAATTTTGTCTGTAACTTAAAAAGAACATGCTGGAAAGACTGATATGTGTTCCATAGACTGCCCCTCCTATGGAACAAGCTTTCCATCCATGTGAAGCTGAGTGGTCTATTACCCAGTTTAAGCACAACCTAGAGCAGTGGACACGGAATAGGAAATTTATACTGGGCATGGTACCTATGTCCATTATGGACAGAGGTAGCTTATAAATGCCTGACCCTCATTGTCATATTTGGATACAGAACATCATTATTCCTTCAGGCAAAACTTGACTTGTCTTAGAAAGGCCCCACAGTTCTTTAGCCTAATAACAGTCTATGAATCTATGAGCCCACAGTATGCCACATATATGCATGCTGGCCTGTTTCTTTATATGCCAAACTAACAGTCAATACCAGTTTCTTTTTCAAAAACAGTCACTGTGTGTGTGTGTGTGTGTGTGTGTGTGTGTGTGTGTGTGTGTGTGTGTGTGTGTGTTCATTATTTCTGCAGACAGCAGACGAATACATTAACATCATACACAACTGCTATAGGCCATCATGATCTACACAAATAACAGCTAGCAACACATATTTCAAATGAAAAGATATGTGTAGGGAGCCGGATAGGCATTGGTCCTTGGTTAAACAAATGGGACTGTAATAAGAATGTTCACTTTAGGAGTAACGGAGTAAAGACGCTATTTATGAGTTAATATTCACAGACAGACAGGTAGACTAGATGATACTGTCACGTATTACAGATAGCTATGAAATGCATGGTCATCAGTGACATAGGTACTATAGGTGATACACAGCTATTGTGGATGTGTGAAATGGTGTCATTATATGTTGGAAAACAGATGTACATTTACAGTGTTCAGTACTATGTACATTATAAACATTAGTAAATAAATAAACCTCATGGAAATAAAACCCATAGTTATATGGAGAACAATCATCACATCCTCTTAATTATCCAGATGAGCTAATTGTCAGAACAGCTACATAACGGTTTTAAAAGGCATGTATCTGATATATTTGAGACACAGCTATATCTCTAAATTCCTTAGGAATGTTTGGGTATATGGTGGATTGTGATACTTTCTGTAGCCATCTACTGGCTGTTGATACACCTTGACGACCCACTGATAAAGCTCCTCTGCATCTCTCCAATGCAGGTCATTGTAGCCATAGCAAACCTGCATGCTAGTCTGGTTGTTTCCACTATGTCATTGATGGTGCGTCACAATCCATTTCCAAAGGTCTGTCAGCACAAAGTTCCATAGTCTGGCTGTCATGCGATGCTCCACTCCAGCACAGACCATCAACAGCTGGCTGCTCTCCTCCTCAGTCCAACTGGGAGTCCAGACACATCGAAGCCTCTGGGAGGTAACCATCTCAATAATGTTGAAAGTGTTGACAATCCATTAAAGAAAAACATAGATCTGAAAACTGCTTACCGAGTTCCTACTCAGTTCTCAGGTAGCAAAGGTCTGATTGTAAATGTATCAAATTAAATATTTAAAAGTGGCACTTATGCCATGTTATCAGATCATTGAAGATAATGGGCATGTGCTATACATGGTCCTGTCTAACGATATCTGTTGGTTGCTTGCAAGTAACACCTTCCTGTTACACCAAGCTACTGGTTGATGCACCACATTTTTAGAACTTACATGGGCGTACGCAAATGGGATTCTAAAAAAAAACTGAATTTTAATGAACCTCATTAATTATGTATGGTGCAAATGGTACTTAAAAGATGTATGCACATAGCTGCTCTTACTTTCAGTTATACCCGAGTCATAGGTAGCTGAAAAGGTCATTTGGTACCTGCTAATGTTGCTGTTTTTGGAAATAATAGCTCATTATAGACCTATGTTAACATTGCTCATTATCAAATGTATCTCTTTAGATTGATGCATTTATGGAAAATGAGTGCCTTACGAAAATTTTTTGTAACTTACTAGAGTGGTGTGTGATTTACATATATGCATACAGGTTTTGACATCTGTAATTTCCCATATGCAGATGTAAATAGCAAAACTGAACAGTACATAAAGACAGATTTACACATTTTCCAAAAATCTTGTAGGTTACTCCATACACTCTGTGCTATATGTATGGAAATCTATGGATTCTGACATTCACATGTTGCAGTGTATTATGTATTCCTTTTGCTGTTATGGATATTTACTCACTGATGATTCTTAAAATGAGTATTTGAACTACTGGGTCAGTATAAAAAAGGACCCATCCTATCTGTGGCATGCTTATGTATCCTGAGGTTTTCTGATATGGCTGGCATTCACTGACCAGTAATGATTGTTTAAATATAAAGTCATCATGTATAAAATATCATACGACAGATGATTGCAGATTAGTTGTCTGTTTAGGCTGCAATTGCATTACAGCCATAGCCATCGTACATTTTGATTGTACATGTTTGTGTGGTATATTAATGTGAAATGGATGTAGACTGTGGCTCCTGTAGCACAATGCTGTTGTGTTTGGACCTCTGTTCCCCAGATACACAATGTAATGGGGTTGAATCCCACAAGCAGTCTCTATAGATATCACTAGTTATGTTGCTTTTCCAAGTGTTATGTGTGCAGGCATTGTTGTATGGTTCTATGCGTCACACTAAGTATTTCATAGAATTGTGCATTACACAGAATGCATAGTGTTCAGAGTGGCATACGCTATCCACATAATCATCTCTATAATTGGGACCCACATGAATCTGTACATGTGCATATCACTGTCTTTGAAATGGTATACAGACCTAGGGGTAATAATTTCTCCCCACAGGAAAACAAGACTATAATAGATGCCCTGTGGCAACATGGACTCAGAATCCTTGGATGGGCAAGGAATACAATATGGAGGAATGAAGTCTGGGCTGACCTCACCAACATGAATAATGCTGTGGGAGGTCCCAATAGATCCCATGAGCCCTGTCACCAATACTGCTCTGACATAATCTTCTGTGCAGACACCAGTGTGGGATGATATGAAAGACTGAAGGATGACATTGGTGGTGGCCCACCACTGAATCCCCTAATGAGATCACACTATTTCTTGCATCCCTGCATACGGTGAGTGGGGAGCATCACATACCCAGGGATGGGACAGAAGCAGGTGCTCTGTGCTGCACATGTATGTGCTAGTTTACATAACATTGATGCCTATATAGTAAATCATCACACATTTCTATTGCATGCATATTCATGTATTGTCAATTTTGCTTTTTAGCAGCAGAATTGCTTCATTCACATGGGTCCATACAAGATGATAATGGCCAACATAAGTATAATGACATGTAGCCATACAACAGCAGTATAGACATAACAGTTCAACAAACATGCCTAATGCTGTCTGCATTAATGTTCACAGGTCTATCTATTTCTGCACAACAGCAGAAAACAGCAGGTGAGTGTCTCCATAGATTGTTACTGTGACCACTAACCTGTTATTGCCTTGGCCTCATGTCATGCCTCTGGTGTTTACTGTCATATTGACATTTCCCTAACATTGTAAACTACAGATACAGTCTCTCTGAGCAAACCATGCAGGTGCAACTGCAGACAGACTAGGTATGTTACAACATCTTCATAGGATGCAGCAATGTGTAGCAGACCTATGTTGTATGACAGTAATGTTGCTGGTTTTCTACATAGAGACATCTGGCCAACAGGTGCACTGTACAACTCATGAGTATCAGCAGCCCCTATTACTGTGTTGTATATGTCATCCTGTCACTGTTCCATTAACTGCATACATGGCTGTATTGTCTCTCTTTACTTTACCATTGCAAGATCAACAGTACAACAAATGAACTTATAACATTGGGAGGTTGTCAGTGTTTGCTATTACCTATCTTTCATTACTGCTATTCCTGTTGTACTTCTCCATTAATAATGTGTCCTTCTACCCATTAATAGGACAGACTACATCATCAGTGAGTGCGCAAACAAGTGGTATGTCTATGTAATGCCTACTGCATGTTTTAATGCTGTTGGAATGGTACATGCTGGCAATGATATGATTAAGAATGCTATCTTTATGATTTTGTTTCCCTTCAGCAATAGTATTTCTTTCCTGTACAACAGCTCCAGCTTCCCATGAGGACTTGTCAGGTATGTTATGGCCGTTTTCCTCACATACGTCAGGTATGTTGGATTATGTAATATAATAGGCAACTCCTTGTTATATAGATTCTGTAATGTTTGTGAGCGCTTTCATGCATAAGATACATGCACTTCTTCAGACAAACTAATAGCAAATGCTTCAGTACTATTATAGTCCCTCTAACTTTTCACATAATTGAATCATTGATTTAATTAGTTAATTAACCATCCCTTTAAAAAAACCTACTGCAGTTGAACATTTCTCAATGGAAAAATACTAAGTATATATATTCAATCTTGACCTTGACAGAACATTGAAAAAGCAGGAATTTTTTCCTAAACAAAGTATATACTTCGTACCCTTAACTTTATTTTAATTTATAAACATTAACAATGTATTTTCATCTAAAACACACCCGCTAAAATACTAAATGAATTATTATTTTGTTATGTATAAATATTATACAAGGAAGAAAACTTTACAAACTATTTTTGATGAAATAAAAATACATTACATTAAAAGCAATATACATTATACATTCATTACCTTCATCTCATAAGAGATTTTAATTTTAACAGACATTTGATGGAACACATTTCATTTATGCCTGGATGAATATAGGCACTAGTTTTGAGCTGCCACAATAGCTCAGATTCTTCTAGTTTGAGGTGCCAAGGGCCACCTCTGGGATTCAACTCTATCTTTTGCACTACTGTGAATAAAAAAACATGAGTTGGGTTTTCAGAAATATGTTTCGCTAAAGCATTTGTTAATACTCCCTTGGAAATTGCATACAGGTGCTCATATATTTGTTGTTTTAAGTGACGTTCCGTCTTCCCCAAATAGAACGCAGCACAGTTTTTACAACTAGCGAGATATACTACGCCTTGGCTATTGCAGTCACACTTGTTGTTCATATGGTATTTTACATCCCGAATTGTAAAGGAGGTACTTGTCTTTATATATTTACAGTATCTACAATGGCCACATCTATACATTCCATTATTCAGTTTTTGTTCCTTAGGTGTGCGTTCCAAAAGAACTTTTAGGGAAGGAGCCTTCTTAAAAACAACTAATGGTTTTTGTCCTAAATTTTTACTCATGTGAGCATCCTGAGTGATAAATTCCCAATTATTATTAAGTATACGTCTAATTTCTGGTGACAGTATATTAAATTGTATGAGAAAACAAGTACTGTAATCCACTTGTTTTGAACCTACATTAACCAATGGGCATACTTCACTAGTCAAATTTTCATTCGTAGTAAATGTATTAATCTGGTCTGTTTTTAGAATTGGTCCTAGAAGGCCAGTCTGTCTTTTATGGGAAACCTCAACTATCACAGAGTTAATAAATTTGTTCGGGTACCCTCTGTTTAAAAACATTGAGGCCAAATAATGACATTCTTCCTCGAATGCTGTTTCTTCGGAGCACATTCTTGAAGCCCGAACGATTCGGCTTTTCACCACCCCTCTCTTCTGAAAGTAGGGGTGGCAACTAGTAAAATGAAGAAAAGAATTACTATAATGAGGTTTCCGAAACACACTAGTGCAAAATATGCCTTTTTCGAAATCTTTTCGTATTAAAATGTCCAAATAATTTATGGAAACCTTATTAAAGCTGTAGGTAAAGGACAAAAAAGGGGGTAAATGAATTCATAACTCCAATCAAATTTTGAGCCACTTCTTCATCTCCCTTAAATATTATAAGGATGTCGTCTTGGTACCTTGTGTACCATACGGCCTCATATATAATGAATGTTGGAACAAAAAAGTATGTTCCCAATAAGCCATTACTGAATTTGCAAAGCTGCCCCCACAGGGGGAGCCCATTGCAACACCTGTAAGCTGTAAATACAGATCTTTTTTGAACATAAAGAAATTATTACTCAACACCAATTCTAAAAGACTGACAATCAGATCAATGTTGTTCCCTGGCACTCGTTTATATAACAGAAAATCCCTAACCCAATCTATACCAATGTCTTGCGGAATCACCGTGTATAAATCCCTGACATCAGCTGTCAGGAAATTAAGATTGGTGTCAAAGGGAATGTTATTTAAAGATTCCAAAACGTGCCAGGAATCCTTACAAATTTGAGGCTCGGTCTTGAGTGTATCTTTCAACTTATTGTCCACCCATTTAGCACATGAATAAGTAATGGACTGAAAACCATCTATGATTGGTCTAAACGGGGGACTCTGAATGCTTTTGTGGAGTTTAGGGACTCCGAAAATAACTGGCACCAATGGAGCTAGGATAGTTAAGTATTGATATAAAGCAGTATCAATACTGCCCTCAATGAATAAGTCGCTTAACACATTTTTTATTTTAGCATAAGCTTGGTTTAACTCTTTTAAAGAGACCTTTCTATAATTATCAGTTGATAACATAGTATGCATCTTTTCTTCGTAGTCTTTTTCGTACATTAACATGGCTCCACCCCCCTTGTCGGGCTTCATCACCCGAATTTTATGAGCTTTGACTATTGCGATCAAATTATTGTCGCTTGCGTCAGGAGTTTTATTACGGGCAAGTTGGTTGGTCAAGCCCCTTAGATGAATTTCAGTAATCCTTTCAAACAAAAGAATGTTATTATCAAGGGGGGGGGGTTGTATGTGCTAGATATACGTTCACTACAAAACACATTACTATTCTGTCCTAATATCAGCTTTAAATTGAGCTTTCGTGTGAATAATTTAAGGTCACATAGCATACGAGCAACATTAGGCTTCTGTGGTAAAACAAAATTAAAGCCTTTTGCTAGTAACTCAATGAAATCTTGAGAGACCTCAAATTTAGTATAGTTATAAACACGGAAGTCTCTACTGTTGCTGAAAATAATTTCAGGTTGACAGTACATTACTTTCTGCGCCAGTTGTACGCCTTCTTGTTCTGCGTTTTCTTGCCCCAATTCGCATTCTTTTTCTTGGCGTTGGAATAAACGCGTTGAAAACCCTGTGGGTTTTTATGCTCAGTTTGTCCTTGATTATTCCGCTGTTGACCCTGTTGGTTTTGTAGCCGTTCGCTACGTCGGGGTAAATTAGTATCACTGTCACTAAGGGACGTAAATTCGTCCAAAGTTGTTTCTAAATGTTCAGCATCATTTGTCACGTTGGAATTATTATTAATATTTGTTGTTATTAGCGGAGTAGAGTCATGTGTTGACTTGCTAACAGGTGGATCCGGATAAGCAGTTCTTTCCTAGTATGCCAGTTTATCTATATTGATTTTTCGTTTTTTTGTTTCACTTAGTTTTTTTAACAAAATATCTATGCTTGTGAAAATCCTAGCATATTCGTATTCATAACGGCCAAAAGATAAATCATTTTTTATTTCCTGTTCAAGGTTCTCCAACTGCTTTTTTAGATTGGACATTTGTTTTGAGTATTCACTAGACAATATATCTAAAAATGAAGACCTTGATCATTAAAAAAAGAAATTAAGCGTAGGTGAATCTCTGAGTGTTTAATTAAACCTACAGGGTATTTCCATTGTCTGAGTCCCTTCAGGACTATCTTTAAATTTATACACTCCTTAAAATACATAGTTTCCAGCTGTAGTTTTTTGTATTTAAGGAGACAGTTGTCAAAAAGTTTCAGTTTGTGGACAATGCTGTTATACATAACAAAATAATAATTCATTTAGTATTTTAGCGGGTGTGTTTTAGATGAAAATACATTGTTAATGTTTATAAATTAAAATAAAGTTAAGGGTACGAAGTATATACTTTGTTTAGGAAAAATTTCCTGATTTTTCAATGTTCTGTCAAGGTCAAGATTGAATATATATACTTAGTATTTTTCCATTGAGAAATGTTCAACTGCAGTAGGTTTTTTTAAAGGGATGGTTAATTAACTAATTAAATCAATGATTCAATTATGTGAAAAGTTAGTGGGACTATAATAGTACTGAAGCATTTGCTATTAGTTTGTCTGAAGAAGTGCATGTATCTTATGCATGAAAGCGCTCACAAACAGTAAAGTATTTTGGGATTTTTACTTCGACTGGCGTCTTTTTGTTGAATCCACTTTGGCAGTTTTTTTCTTGGTTATTTGAGCTTTGCTTGTCTGTGTTTTTTATATAGATTCTGTGGCAAATACACAGACATGGACAAGACTTCATGTAAAGTCATCATTATCTGTAAAATTGCATGGAGATATATGCGTCATATGTCATTAATGATATACAGCATGTGATGTAAGCACATTGTCTCTTCTTTTAGCATATCAACTGCCTTTATCCTCCATTAGCCTATCCACTGATCACAATGCGTGATTAGATGTGCCTCAGTGTGATAGAGTGGCCTCTGGCACACAGGACACTGACATGGTGATACAGTTCAGCTCAGACGGTGACAGTCATGTGGATGCTGCTGTTGCCTTAGATGTGGAGGAAATGTTGTCCAGCCATTTTGACAATAAAGGGATATCAGATGGTGGATAGAATGGGGCATGTGGGCAACAGGCTCATATTGAGAATGCTATGAAGTTGATAGCTCCTCATAATACATTAATACTGCCCATTGCAGTAGATGTAGGCATGTATTTGATGTGCACGGGCATGTGTCAGAGGGTGCCTGCCTATTCCTACAGGCATATGAATGTTTCCAGCAATGTCATGGATCTGGCATCCATGCACTTCCCCATGCCACAGACTGTGTTGCACAATAGCTGGGTGTGTTGCATGAAGGACATAAGTGCAGACATGGTGCGGTTATGGCACCATTGGTTACAAAGAATCAAAATATGTTATCTGTGGCATGGTCTGTAGAATCCCTAGCCATAACAGTAATACAGCAGTAACTTAGTACAAGCAGGTTTCTACATGCCCTGACTGTGTTTACTTGATTGCCACATGGGTGAGGCAGGCCATCTGTCAGCACAAAAATCCTTGCCCATTAAGCTTCAATATCTATGCTCCAATGTGCACACACTTCCACTGCTGGCCCATCTGATGTGGGCCTGACAGTCATGACCAGTCTGTCAAGTCACAGTCATGCTCCTTCTCACAGTGTATCTCCACATGCTTACATCACCCCATCAGTCTCCTCTGTGGAGCAATCTGGGCCAAGTGTTCCCATAGATGGTAGGGGCAAACCAGACTGTGGTGTGAGCCGTCAGCACGGATGCCCTAGACTGCATTAGAATAACACTGACAGTTGATCCACTCTGTCCATAGTGTCTATCTCACCTAATGGCAATAATAATTGCTGTGTAGAGCACGGACCGTGTCATCTCTCTGTGTTCATTGATAAATCTGATGCTATGGGATTCCAACAGTTTTACATACCATAGGTGACTCCAGTTATAACATTAATTTATCCATACTTTACACTGATATATTTTGCTATTGATATTAACAACAGTTCTGCATTATGTCCTGAGTTGTTTTCCTGTTTGCATCTATTTATAATGAACAGATAGGAATGTGTTTCTTAGATGTCTGTCCCTTATTGTCTACTATACACAGATACACCAATATGAGTCATTATGCACACCTGTGTCAGTTGTGCTCTGAGTTGATGACCCCTGTTGTGATAGATTTGAATATGTTCATATAGTTATATGTTATGATTGTGTTGTTATGTCCGATGCACATTGTGTACATCTAGTGGGTAATTGCCATTAGAAGTAATCTGTGCTTCTGTGGTGAGGCACCCCCTGAACATCAATGCTTAATGTGTGTACTTCTGTACATGTGACTTGTCATGACTTAAAGTTATGTGTCAGACGCTGCCATGTTGCCTCGGCCTGCATTCATCATCACACCCTCCACCTCCCTTGCCTTTATTTTCTGCTGCCTGTGTCCTCCTGCTCCTCCTCTGATACCTGTGGGATGTTATACCTGCAGTTGGAAGACTGCCATGTGCTGTTGTTAGCATATCATGTATCATGGTGCACACAGTTATCATCTGTGTTGCCTTCTCAACTGTGTATTGTAGTGCACCACCAGATGTGTCCAGACATCTGAATCTAGCTATCAGTACACCAGTGACACACTCAATGGTATTTTGTGTTGCCATGTGGGCTCTATTGTAGGCCTGTTTTGCAGAATTTGATGGTTGTCTACACATGGTCATTAGCCATGGCTCATGTGGATAACCAGTCACCTGTTGTGGAGAGAAAACACATATATTGTAAGCATGGATGTTGTTGGGAGGGATGTCCTTAGCTTTCATCCTAGCTGTGTTCCTGTACTTTACCCAGTAGTAGTCCCTCAGGTACTTCACCTTGCTGGAATGTAGCCCTCAGTCCACTTTCCTCCATGTGGCAGCATCATGGGCACTACCAGGCTGTGTTGCCATGATGCGTGTTATGCTGCTATTTGCTGCACACACCACCTGGCAGTTCAGGGATGGCCACCCCTTTCTGTTAATGTATCTGCTTCTGGATGAACGTGGGTCTTGACAGGAACGTGGGTGCATTTTTTTGAACCAAGTACATACAAGAAGCTTGCAAGGGTATAGAACTGGTGCATAACGGTTCTCCACTCCATGGGGGTAGATATAAAGTGTATGTAGTCTTCCACTTTGTTACACATGGCTGGCAGGAATTTTGATGGAATACAACCAACAGGTGTTTGTTATACTCTTTAAGCATCCCCCCACGTGTCTTTGGAATGTCTCAGATGCAAGTACACACATGCTGAGACACACTTTTGTTTTAAAAGGGATGGGGTTGCCTCACAATGTGCACACAGACATTTATGGGGCACAAATATTGCACACAGCCTGCTCCAGCTATCTGTCTGGGCAGTACCTGTCAATTGTGTTGATCTGACAGTACTTGGGTTAGGAACAGACCTGCTGTCACTGTAGCTGGCTGCCTTCTAGGGTGCACAGCTTCATCCTCCACCATGGTTTGCAGAACTGCAGCCTGTTGCAGTTCATTCACTGCAGGTAACATTTTTTTTGTGTGGTATCATTATAGATTCTGTCATATTCCATGGCAATAGCTTCCATTTCTTGTTATGTGGTTTATTATTATGGATTCTGTCGTATTAAATGGCAATGGCTTCCATTCCTTGTTATGTGGTTTTGCATATGTAAAGGATTTCCAAAACATACTTGGCATTGCTGTTTGTCACATTTATGTTGCATTAGGTGCACACAATATGGTTTGGAATATGTTGAGCAGGCATGGAATTTGCAACCATCGTACTCTGAATAGTAATTACTCGGACTGCGTGCAGCATATCTTCTGAAACTGTGTATGCATCGGGTGTGCTGAGGTCTTCCTTCAGCATGCTGTGCTGTCTGCAAATAGCTTTTGGAATCTGACCCTTCCTACTTTTAGCCATCCATTAAAATTATTTTAAGAAATAATTAAAAAAGAACCTTCCACTGTGCTCAAGGTTTGTTTTTTATACAGGTAAGCAGTAACTTTTACAAGGGTTCACTCGTGCAACAGAAACACTTGCTATCAGTTTTTTTGTCTCTAATGTCAGTATGCTACAGTAGAGTAAGCATCTTCTTTTACAAGCAAAAAAAAAAAAAATCAGCAGCATGAATATAAGGTCTTGTTTTCCACAAAATATTTTAGTGCTGCAAATGGGCTCCATTTTGGGAAATGCACTTAAAAAAAGCAGAAGAAACAAAGCAAGTGAAAATGGCTATTGAGAATTCCAAAGGGGTATGTCAGCTTACAGACTGAGGCTTCTGAAAAGCAAGAGAGCTTGTTTATGAAAATAAAAATTCCTGTATAAAAATGAGTTGGAAAATTCACAACTGTGATATGCAATTAACCATTAAAGATGATTTCTGCCTTATAGTACATGAATGTGCAAGAAACATGAACACCGGTGCTGAAGGTAATATGAGATAAGCATCTATTAATGACTTTTAATCACTAGCTAAGAAAAAGCAATGACAGAGGACAATGAAATCAGTGGAGTACCAACACAGCAAATTAACACAACACAATAGTCTGTGAAAGCCTGAATGAGAAACTGATGTGTGCTAGAACATTGTAATGCGAAACCCTTTGTCCACTACCTATGGCTGTCACCATGTCACTGTACCAGAATGACCAATAACACCTGCCATAACATACATAAATATGTTACTGTAAACTGTACTGTACCTAATGCACTTCTTAGATGTTTTCACCAGAGGATACATGCATGCACATGTGATGAGTAATGTGGAGAAGTCTTAAATATAGTTGTATTTTCAGAAACTTCCAAACAAGACTACAGTAAATAAAACCACTGTAACAAACAACACTATACACAACTAGGTACAGGCTAAAGGAAGCACTATGGATCCTCAATGTTGGTTTCTGGGGTGGTGCCATTTTACTGCCTGAATGAATGATAGAAGTGGGCAGTACAAGAAGTACTGGAGGCAGGTCTATATTGTAATATCGACATCTTAGAATGTCGAATCCCACTTGTTCGACACGAAAATGTCAAACTCCAAGGTTCCCGAACAGCCAAATCACCGATTTCTTTCCAATGGAAAGAAATTGGTTGGCTGTTCTGTTACACCTGCTTTTTCCCCTGACTATAGTGCAGTCTCAGAGTTAGAATATTTAGTTAGGGGGGTGTGGGGGGCACAGCCCCCACATTGGGGGGGTGTGGGGGAATGAAGCCCCCCACTTAAATATGTTTGTTTTTGTGTGGCATTGGTATTTGGCCAACCAATTTCTTTCCGTTGGAAAGAAATCGGTGATTTGGCCATTCGAGAACCTTGGAGTTTGACATTTTCATGTTGAACAAGTGGGATTTGACATTCTAAGATGTCGAGATTATAATACAGACACCTGGAGGCAGTGGACAAACATTGCAGTCATTGTTATGTTTCTTGATGTATGGGAGGCCATGGACAGACATTTCAATCATTGCAGTCTATGTCTCTTGATGTCCTCATAGACACAAGTGCTAATTAATGCCTAAGGAGAATGTATAAGGCTGATCTCCAGAAGGCATACTATGGAGGAGTGAAGGTACTATGCACGATCTGCCATACTATGCATGATCTGCCTGCAGACTTGGACTCTAGTGATAAAAACAACAAAAAGTGCTAGAAGGTTTAATAAAGTTTTATGTTTTGGACCTGTTTCCTTTTTGTTGTACAGTTTCAGTGTATTTGGTATTTTATGAACTCCCATGATTATAGAAAGCCACTGAGATGGTGCCATGCAGGGCATGAAGCTTTGTATCAGATATATTGACCACCTACCATTCACTAGCATGTCATGGCTGCTGTGTGATTCCCACTGGCTGTTCATAGTTGGTTAGTAGTATCCGTAATGGTTTGCACAAGCCTCTCAAATGGGGCAAGGAGGATATGGATGGTGCTCTTCCTGTAATGCACCCTCTTCCCACACAAACACAATCACTTTGTCCCTTGCTTTTCACACTTATTTTGTCTTCACCCTGTCTTCAGTGGTATGATCTGATAAATACATTGACTTGCAACATTAACCATTTGAAATGTTGAGACCCCATAGACCAAGCTCTGAAACACAAAGATTGTGTCTGAAAAATGAACTTATATATACTAAGTCCCAGATGGCCATTTCTGAGAATATTTCCTTTTCTCCAAGGTATGGTGATCTTTGAGATGGTATTATATATATATATATATCAGTTCATGATGTTGGGGGATTTGGTCTTTTTCCAGGTTTTTGGTGGTGGTGGTGGGGGGGCAGTTTTGTTGACACTTGACAATTCGAGTGCTGACATTTCAATAAGGAACCCTTGCAACATATGTGTGACAGTGGTCATCTTTTGTCAATTGTATACAAAAACATTCTGTATGTTCAAATGAGCTCACACTTGACTGTCTATAACATCTGTGCCTGTATGAGATTGCATAGAACAGCCAGAATAAGCACTGTTTTCCCCTAATCATAGCAAAAAGTGTGTCTTAATATCTCACTTACATATTGTCATTCTATACCATAACTAATACAGGTCACTTGTGTGCCACTGCCTTTGTAAATCATATTTTGTTCAGAATGTGTTTGAAGCAGTAAATACATCTGATTTACTGGGGTAGACATATCACAGGATCATAGGAAGTTACTAGGCTAATGGCTCTAGGACCCTTACAAGCCTAGGCAAGTTCTAATTCATATTTCCATGATCAGCACCTATTGCATCTGTCCAAGAAGTACACAGGTGGAACCACCGGGGTGAATTTACGGTCACCCATCCAATCATCCAGATTGTGTTTGAAGAGGTCCAATAAGGTACTCTGTTTGACATGAAGTGAAAGTCTGTTCCAAAGATGTGGTAACCTCTGGGAGACAAATCTGTCCCACCACCAGGTTTTATTAATGTCACATACCAGGTTAAGGTTTAACTCCTGTACCATTTAACTTTTGGATATGAAGCATTTCCAATAATGCAGGGTCAGAGGTTACCTTATTTGCAAGGCAAAGATCACATCTGAGTAGTCTGTATTAAAGAGAATAAAGTGACAGGGATTTTAGATGATCCTCATAGGACAGATGGTGAAGACCTTGAATTTTCCATGTGAGGAACCTTTGTGGTTTCTCCATTTGCTGCAGATGCTTAGAAAGGTACATACCAAAAGGGGCACTGTACTCAATTACTGGCCTGATGAGAGTAGGGTACAGAGAGGTAATAACTTCTTTTTTTCTGGAGGCAATGCTCTTACTTATGAGATAAGCAATATAGAATGCCCTTCTTACTACTGTGGACACATGGTGGTCAAAGGTAAGGTTGCTGTCAACCTATGTGCTCAGGTCTGTCAAAACTGAGTGCATACTTAAGGTGTTGCTATTGCTGTGGTAGTTATCAGGAACATCAGTTTTACTGAAAGGAATGATAATATATTTTTTGCATTGCGTTTAAGACCATGACTTTGGCACCGATCATTTGTTTGTGTATGACCCTCTTGTAGGATGTTGACATCATTTGGAGATTCTATGACCGTTCCCAGTTTGCAGTCATCAGCAAACTGTCAGCCACAGACCTTTAGTTTTTCATTGTACTTCAGAGAAATAGATTCCAAAGAGCAGAGATCCCAGGACTGATCCCTGTGGAACTCCACTGGTTACAGGTTTGCTGTTGGAGGTGGTTTCCCCTATTTTGACTATATGAGTTCTATCAGTGAGCCAGTTAGTGACCCATCTAGTGATATAAGGGTTGATACCTATATGGGTGAGGTTGTCAGTGATGCCTTAGTGGGGGAAAGTGTCAAAAGCCTTGGCTAAGTAAAAGTTGGCTATATGTACAGATTTCCCCTTGTCCAGGGTCTTGATGACTGTCTCAAAGAAGTCTACCAGGTTTAACAGGCATGATCTCCCTTTGACAAATCCAAACTGAGTAGGGTCAAGTTTTTGCAGATTGCCTATATCTTTGTTGATAAGGTCCATGACGATTCATTCTATGGCCTTGCAGATAAGGCTATTCAGGCTAATAGGTCGATAGTTCCTGGGGTCAGTGGAAGCACCAACTTTGTGCAAGGGAATAACAGTGACTGTTTTCCATTCAGCTGGCATGAAGCTGGTGCTTAAACTTTGGTTGAAAAAAAGTACCCAATGGCATTGCTAATTCATGTTGGAGCCCATGTAGGATGCAGCCTGGGATGTTATCAGGTCCAGTAAACTCTAACGGCAGGAACTTCCAGATACAACAAAACAAATAAACAAGAAAGTCCCAGGAGAAATCGAATGCTCCACACTTTATTCACTTAGATGCAAGTAAAATAAACGCTATTAAAACATGCGTTTTCGTCTTCACCGAGACTTCGTCAGATAGTACATGTGACTTGGTCAATAGGCAATCTTATATACAATTAATTAATTAATGAAGCACCAATCATGTTCACTCATTCTTCTTTTTTAAAAAAAGTGTATCTAATACTTGGTATAAGTGACATCTAAAACATTAATTTTATATAACCTTCACTACTTTAAATAAATATTTAAAAACAGTTAATATATATATAATTCATCTAAATACATCTTTATAAATTTAAATACTTTCTTAAAACATCTTAAAAACCAATCCTAAAATATTCTTTGTATATAATGTTATTTAACCTTATGTATGTAATTAATTATTTGGGATTCAAAAGTTTAATAGCATACTGCCATCTACTGGCGATTTCCAAAATTACTTTAGTCAAGTTTTTGCAGCCCTTAACTTCAATAGTGGTTTGACAGAAATATACTCATTCAGCCCTGGGGTTTTATTGGCTTCCAAGTATATTTGCCACCACAATTCTTTATAATCAACAAGTTCCTCCCATGGTCCACCCCTTGGGTCTCTTTTTATTTGATCTATTACAAAAAATCTGTATCTAAAATCCTCACATACCTGCGAGTGCCTGTAAAGTGCATTAGTTTCTTTTCTACTTTTTATGTCGTATGTGTGTTCGTAAATCCTCTTTTTCAGAGTTCTCTCAGTTTTTCCGACATAAAAGGACGTACAGTTTGTACATATTACTAAGTAAACTAAACCTTGTGATTCACAGTTAAAGTACCCCTTACTTTTTACCCATTTTTGTCTACTTTCCAAGAATACTTTATCTTTGTTTAGTACAAACTCACATTGCCTGCACCTGCCACATTTGTATGTGCCCACTTTCACTGTGTTGGATCTCTCACCTTTCTTAAAATTGTTACCTGTCTCCAAAATACTTTTGATATTCATAGGATTTTTGTAAATAATTTTGGGTGTCATGTCCGGGAGCCCTTTTAAGTCCGTCAGTATTTTAAATTTGTCCCATTCTTTTTGGAATATCCCCCTAACCTTAATATTTAAAGCATTATATTCTAATACTAAGCCGTGTTGGTAGTTATTTCGATTATCCATTAGGTTCCCCTCAATGTTCTGTGTTGTTTGCTTCTCCCCTTTTATAGGTGCAAATCTTCCTGTTCTTCCTAAGGTTACTTCATCTCTTAATTCCTTTATAAAAGCTTTTGGGTAACCTCTATCCAGGAACATTTTTTCCAGTCTATCACACTCCCTAATGAACTCATGATCTTGACTAGACATTCTTGATCCCCTCACCAACTGTCCTTTAACCAAGTTTTTCTTACAATGTCTTGGATGACTACTTTCATAGTGTAAAAATGAGTTAACGTAGATGTCCTTCCTGTATACTCTTGTCTCAAAGGAGTCTCTTTCTTTCATAATTTCTACATCTAGATAAGAGATACTTTCATGGGAAATATTATGTGTAAATCTTAAAAAGGAATTGGTTTCTCCTAAATATTTAATGAATTCCTCTAATTTGTCCACAGTTCCTTTCCAAAAAATAATAATATCGTCCAGAAAACGTCTGTACATTTGTACATGGATAAGGAGAAAGAAAAAACGGCTGCACAGGATGACACTAGCCAAACGAGAAAACTGGTGGGGCAACTCACAGCCCTTATTGATCTACTGACTCCGCTTTGTTTAACTCTGACTCAGGGAAATTACAACCCGGAAGGCGTTACGGATGACGGTGAACCAGGAAGGAGGCAACAGGGCGCGAAACGTAAGCGCTGTAGGAGAGGGGTCGATACAACTAATACAGCGGAAAACGGACCGAACGGTCAAACTTTTGACCCAGTCAACACACCGGGAATCCTGCAAGACGATGGTAGCGATAATGAGGATTACCTACAGGAGATACAAAGCGGAGCTAGTGAGAAAGGTACTTTAAACATCTCCGACAAAAAAGAGATGACTTACTGGCTAAACAGACAACATGTTTTTAACTGCACATACAGTAACCACAAGCAGGTTACGAATAATGATACTTTCAGAAAGAAATTGGATGACATATCTAAGTTAATGTTTAAATATAAATCAGTTATGATAGAAAATGGTTATCTTAGAGAATGTCTACAGAGGAAAATTGTTCCCAAAGGGTTACGGACTTGGAAGTACCCTAACAACGTGCAAATTGGGTCAATTTTCCATAAACAACTGTTGGAAGTATTTAATAATTGTGGCATGGAAATTGTGAAATGTATAATAAGTGAGAATGAAAGAAATTTAGAAACATTGTTGGAACAAATTAACATTTTAGATTCACAGATAAAGGATGACTTGGTCTATGAGATAAAGGAAGAGCGAAATAAGTACATTAACTTGAAGCAAAATATAGATAAAAAATGTACTGATTTGGTAAATAGAAAAACAGAGAAACTTAGAAGGGATATCTTAGAGTATGAAAACGAGTTAAGCTACCCCAAACCCTTAAAAAATACTAGGCCTTTGGAGAAATATAGCGACGGGTATAATAGAGAGTGGACAGAAAACGAAAGGACAAATAAGAAAAACAATAGATATGATGTAAATAATTTTGACTATGACACTGAATTCCCCCCACTAATGAGGGAACACACAGAATTTGAGATGGATGAGAGAAAGAAACAAAATTTTCAAATGAGGGGGGGGGTTAAGAGGAAGAGGGAGATACAGACAATATTAAGACCCGAACCTGAACAGATTAATGAAGATCAAGACATTACACAAGAAGGGAACATATGGACTTTTAATGGGTTTACTATTTACAATTACAGTAACATGGAATTAAGTAAAGAACATTTTTCACTTATGGAAAAAGGTTTCAAATTTATTCCCAGAGTAAAAGGGAATAAAGTACAAACATTACTGGACATGAAAATATTCCTTAGGAAAATGAACTTGGAACTGCTATATAATAAAGAAGGAATAGGGTTAGACCATAATAATACACAAGCAAATAAGGACCAACACATATTGAAAAATAAATCTACCTTCAACCCACCCATACAGGCACAATTAAAAAACTTTGAAAAAGTTATGGAAGAAGCTATAGATAAGGTGGATAGAAGGATTGGATATAAGGACAACCTGGACCCAAAAGAAAAAGAAAAGTTAATGGATTTGAGATACGAAAAAAATATTAGGGTCATGAAGCCTGACAAGGGAGGGGGGTGGTAGTAATGGATGTTACAGAATATGATGGTAAAATGAATGAAATTCTAATGGATCAAACCAAATATAAAGTGGTTTCTAGAAATGAGATAAATTTAGCTTACAAAAAGATAGACATTGTCCTAGAAAGTATGGAAATGGAAGATTTAATAGAAAGTAAAATGTTACTGTTTTTGAAAAAGGAAAAACCCAAGACTCCAATAATATCTGGAATCCCAAAAATACACAAAGACAAGGTCAACCCACCCCTCAGACCCATAGTGTCAGCGGAATGTTCCAAAACTACACCACTAGCAAAATTCGTAGATGTCAAAACTAAACACATATGGCTGGACAAGCAAGCAATACTCAGAGATTCATGGGATCTTCTGAGAAATATTAGTTCAGAATTGTTTGAAAGTGATTTAAAACTAGTGACCATAGATGTTGTGGACCTCTTTGGGTCCATACCATACGATGAAGGGACTAGAATGTTTGAAGAGGAGGTATTTAAAGACCAAACCTTAACACACAATGATAAAATAGTGTGCACAGGCCTAATGGACTTGATTCTAAGGAATAATTACTTGACTCATAATGGAGAATTTTTTCAACAAGTCCAGGGGGTAGCGATGGGAGCGGCCTGTGCACCTACATTTGCCAACATTGTTTTGGCAAATTGGGAAGAGAAATACATTTTCCAAACAGAATACAACAAACATTGTAAAATGTACAGACGTTTTCTGGACGATATTATTATTTTTTGGAAAGGAACTGTGGACAAATTAGAGGAATTCATTAAATATTTAGGAGAAACCACTTCCTTTTTAAGATTTACACATAATATTTCCCATGAAAGTATCTCTTATCTAGATGTAGAAATTATGAAAGAAAGAGACTCCTTTGAGACAAGAGTATACAGGAAGGACATCTACGTTAACTCATTTTTACACTATGAAAGTAGTCATCCAAGACATTGTAAGAAAAACTTGGTTAAAGGACAGTTGGTGAGGGGATCAAGAATGTCTAGTCAAGATCATGAGTTCATTAGGGAGTGTGATAGACTGGAAAAAATGTTCCTGGATAGAGGTTACCCAAAAGCTTTTATAAAGGAATTAAGAGATGAAGTAACCTTAGGAAGAACAGGAAGATTTGCACCTATAAAAGGGGAGAAGCAAACAACACAGAACATTGAGGGGAACCTAATGGATAATCGAAATAACTACCAACACGGCTTAGTATTAGAATATAATGCTTTAAATATTAAGGTTAGGGGGATATTCCAAAAAGAATGGGACAAATTTAAAATACTGACGGACTTAAAAGGGCTCCCGGACATGACACTCAAAATTATTTACAAAAATCCTATGAATATCAAAAGTATTTTGGAGACAGGTAACAATTTTAAGAAAGGTGAGAGATCCAACATAGTGAAAGTGGGCACATACAAATGTGGCAGGTGCAGGCAATGTGAGTTTGTACTAAATAAAGAAAAAGTATTCTTGGAAAGTAGACAAACATGGATAAAAAGTAAGGGGTACTTTAACTGTGAATCACAAGGTTTAGTTTATTTAGTAATATGTACAAACTGTACGTCCTTTTATGTCGGAAAAACTGAGAGAACTCTGAAAAAGAGGATTTACGAACACACATACGACATAAAAAGTAGAAAAGAAACGAATGCACTTTACAGGCACTCGCAGGTATGTGAGGATTTTAGATACAGATTTTTTGTAATAGATCAAATAAAAAGAGACCCAAGGGGTGGACCATGGGAGGAACTTGTTGGTTATAAAGAATTGTGGTGGCAAATATACTTGGAAGCCAATAAAACCCCAGGGCTGAATGAGTATATTTCTGTCAAACCACTATTGAAGTTAAGGGCTGCAAAAACTTGACTAAAGTAATTTTGGAAATCGCCAGTAGATGGCAGTATGCTATTAAACTTTTGAATCCCAAATAATTAATTACATACATAAGGTTAAATAACATTATATACAAAGAATATTTTAGGATTGGTTTTTAAGATGTTTTAAGAAAGTATTTAAATTTATAAAGATGTATTTAGATGAATTATATATATATTAACTGTTTTTAAATATTTATTTAAAGTAGTGAAGGTTATATAAAATTAATGTTTTAGATGTCACTTATACCAAGTATTAGATACACTTTTTTTAAAAAAGAAGAATGAGTGAACATGATTGGTGCTTCATTAATTAATTAATTGTATATAAGATTGATGTTATCAGGTCCCATAGATGCTGTGTTTTTTGGCCTTAGAGAGGGCATTTATGACTGCGGTGGTGGTGCTGCGGTAGCGTTGTCACCTCACAGCAAGACGTTGTCCTATTTGATTCTCAGCTAGAGCATCTTCTGCGAGGAGACATGCGTGAATGGGCTTACCTTCATTGAAGGTTGTGCATCAGAGCTGGCAACTCAGCACGTAAAAATCCACTGCCAATCATTAGCAGACCGGAGTTCCACTGTGGCGACCCCTAACCGGGAAAAGCCGAAAGACACAACAACAACAACAAGAGAGGGCATTTATGACCTGCTGTTTAGAGATACAAAGTAGGGGACAGGTGGTACGGATGACATGGGGTACATGTGGTAGGGATAGTGGAGTGATGTTTTCACAGAACATGCAGCAGTATATGCCTATGGATGTGTCTATAATCAGAGCTACATAAACCTGATATAAAGCACAATATTTTTGGACCAGTATATGACAGACAACAAGATATCCAAGGTATATGAATGTAACCTTTGTAGGTTTATTTGCATGACTCTTGGCAATACATGCAACTGACAATGAGCATATTTCTGAAATTCTAAAATAATATATGTGTACAAAGCCAGCCCACCTAATAAAATATATGCATTAACCACACCGGTAAGTGTGCAATGTACAGATAGTGTATGCACAGAACATCTAAAGACAATAAGCTATGTACCATGCATGTAGCATCTGTCACTGTTGTCATCAAATGTATAGGCAGCGTGGAATTGTAGTGATGTATAGGTAAAAGGATGTGCCCTGTATGTCTGTCAGCCCCACCTGCTCAGTCACACTATGTGGGTAGTATTAAAGGATAGTATGGTGTAGTAATCAGATAAGAGATATTGGCATCTCAACCATGGTCAATTAAGTGAAAATTTTAGGCAAAGATGCACAGCAGGGTGCAGTTACATAAGAATGTACTGCACGTTAATCAATGGCACCTGACAGTGTATAGAATAGTTTAGTGTAGTGTAGTGAAAATACATGGATTGTAGATTTTTAAGTACCGTATAAAAAATGCTGTTCTACATTAAAGTGCATTGGTAACTTTACTGAAACAACGCTCTGCAAAATACTCTTCAATTTGGATATAACCCACTTAACATATGTAATATCAAATTATGCAGTTTTTCGATGCAAAAAATGTGTTGCTTTTGTATTTTACTTTTCTGATAAGGATAAACTCCTAAACATTTTTCTATGAGCTGAAACCCCCCTGCCATGGCATAACAGAAGTCTGAAACAAGTATCCTCATGATTCATAAAGAATCTCATCCCTCATAATAAGGGCTGACTTAAAGAGGACACTTTTCTGCAATGAACAGATTTCTGGATCAGGGACACATTAGTCACAATGATAATTTGCATGTCTCTGTATTGAGATTAACTGCCACATGCCTGTACCTGTGTTGTCAAAATACCTCTGATGTCTCCTTTTGTCTTGCCCTAGTAAATCACAAAGGATTTCATTCAGTCGTTATCCTTCAGATAGTACATGGTATTGCAAAAACTGCTAGACTAGCAACTAAGAGTTCTGGGACGAATGCAACAGCTGTCCCTGATTTTATCTTGTCATGCACTACGAGCTTGAGAGGTATGCTTAATGTTACTTGTCCCACCCACTTCTTCATCACACATTGTTTCAGAATGCCTGGTATCCCTAATATATATATATATATATATATATATATATATATATATATATATATATATATATACATATATATATACATATTAGATAATTAGATAATATTAAAAAAAGAACTACACAAACTGGAACAAATAAAGCACAGGGAGGAGATGGAATTACTAATAATGGCCTGAGAACACTTCAGCAAGCACTTATGATTAAATTATAGCCATTATTTACTAGGTTGTATTAAATATGAGAAGATTCTTAGTGATTAGAAATATGCACTTGTTAAACCTGTCTTTAAGCAAAAGAAAAGTAGGACAGACCAAGAGTCATGCAGACCCATAATTTACTTTCATGTTGTGGAAAAATAATTGGGAAGGTTATATCAGATAAATTATTGCCAGAATTGCAAAGGTTGGGACTTGAAACCATATACCAACATGCATATGTTGAAAATAGATCTATTATCACCTGTAATATGATGTACTATAACAATATAATAACAGCTGTGAATGAAAAATTGTGCTGTGATGTAATTTATATGGATTTAACTTGAGCATTTGACAGGGTCATACGCAAAGCACTGATCAATAAATTAGAACAACTAGGTATTGATGTACTTTTGTTAAGATGGATAGCTGCATGACTTACAAATAGGATATGGCAAGTATTATACAACAATTGGGCAGATGACATTTGGGACTGCAGTCAGGGTTTCCCACAGGGCTTTATCCTATACCCATACTTGTTTAGACAATCTTTCAGATCTGTCTTTTTCATCTGAGGTGTTCTTCAGTCTGTAAGCAGATAACTTAAAATGGGTAAACTTATTACATGTTGTTACTGATAGGGCATGTCTGCAAAAGATCTTGACTAAATTGACAATTTGGACAAAGGAGAATAATATGCTGATAAATACATCAAAAACTAAGCCTAAAAGATTTGGGAGACATAAATTGAAAGGTGAGTGCTTAATACAGCACACACTGACTGAAATTCCAGCTTTGAGTTTTTCTAATCATATCATTCAATTGCTTAATGATAGTTATAGAACTAAAGGATGTATAAAAAGTTTTAAGAAGTCTAGGAAACCAAAAATGATGAAGTCATTGTTTGTTAGTTAAGTCCAAACATGAGTATGGAATATCAATATGGAAACCTTAGAAGAAAGCATGCATGAATAAACTGAAAGGAGTACCACAAAAATACTAAGGGCATCCATGGATGTAAAGAATTAAGTTATTATGAAAGACTAAACAAGAGGGAGGAGCATAGGGTGACATACAAGAGTGGAGGACGATGCACACAGGTGGATTATATCTTAAGTAGGAGGGCCAGTTTGAAGGAGATTGGAGACTGTAAAGTGGCGACCAGGGAAAGTGTAGTTAGCCAGCATAGGATGGTGGTTTGTAAGATGACATTGATGATCAAGAAGAGGAGGAGGAGTGTGAGGGCAGCACCAAGGACCAAATGGTGGAAATTGATAAAGGGTAATTGTGAGGTGGAGTTCAGGGAAGAGTTAAGACAGGCACTGGGTGGCAGTGAAGAGTTACCAAATAGCTGGGTAACTACAGCAGAGCTAGTAAGGGAGACGGCTAGAAAGGTGCTTGGTATGACATCTGAACAGAGGAAGGATGACAAGGAGACATGGTGGTGGAATGAGGAAGTACAGGAGAATATACAGAGAAAAGTTGGCAAAGAAGAAGTGGGATTGTCAGAGAGATGAAGAAAGTAGACAGGAGTATAAGGAGATGAGGTGCATGGCAAAGAGAGAGGTGGTGAAGGCTAAGGATAAGGCATATGAAGAGTTGTATGACAGGTTGGACACTAAGGAGAGAGAAAAGGACCTGTACCGATTGGCTAGATAGAGGGACCGAGCTCGGAAAGATGTGTAGCAGGCAAAGGTGATAAAGGATAATGAGGGAAACATACTTACAAGTGACGAGAGTGTGTTGAGTAGATGGAGTACTTTGAGGGGTTGATGAATGAAGAGAATGAGAGGGAGAGAAGGTTGGATGATGCTGGGATAGTGAATCATGAAGTGCAATGGATTAGCAAGGGGGAAGTAAGGATAGCTATGAAGAGAATGAAGAATGGAAAGGCTGTTGGCCCAGATGACATACCAGTGGAAGCATGGAGGTGGTTAGGTGAAATGGCAGTGGAGTTTTTAAACCAGATTATTTAATGAAATCTTGGAAAGTGAGAGGATGCCTGAGGAATGGAGAAAAAGTGTTTTGGTACCGATTTTTAAGAATAAGGGTGATGTGCAGAGCTGTAGTAACTACAGAGGGATAAAAAGGATCAGTCACGGCATGAAGTTATGGGAAAGAGTAGTGGAAGCTAGGTTAAGAAGGGATGTGATGATTACTGATCAGCAGTATGGTTTCTTGCTGGGAAAGAGCACTACAGATGCGATCTTTGCTCTGAGAGTATTGATGGAGAAGTACAGAGAAGGTCAGAAGGAGTTGCATTGTATTTTTGTAGACTTAGAGAAAGCATATGACAGGGTGCCTAGAGAGGAGTTGTGGTATTGCATGAGGAAGTCAGGAGCGCCAGAGAAGTATGTAAGAGTGATAGATATGTACGAGGGTAGTGTGACAGCGGTAAGATCTGCGGTGGGAGTGACGGATGCATTTACAGTGGAGGTGGGATTACATCAAGGATCAACTCTGAGCCCTTTCTTATTTGCAATGGTGATGGACAGGTTGACAGATGAGATCAGACAGGAGTCCCTGTGGAATATAATGTTTGCAGATGACATTGTGATCTATAGTGAGAGTAGGGAACAGGTGGAGGAGACGCTGGAGAGATGGAGACATGCTCTAGAGGGAAGAGGAATGAAGGTCAGCAGGACTAAGACAGAATATATGTGTGTGAATGAGAGGGAGGATAGAGGAATGGTGAAGATGCAAGGAGTAGAGGTGGCGAAGGTGGATGAGTTTAAATACTTGGGATCAATAGTTCAGAGTAATGGTGAGTGTGGAAGAGAGGTGAAGAAGAGAGTAAAGGCAGGATGGAGTGGGTGGAGAAGAGTGCCAGGAGTGATTTGTGAATGACAGGTACCAGTAAGAGTGAAAGGGAAGGTCTGCAAGAGGGTAGTGAGACCAGCTATGTTATACGGATTGGAGACAGTGTCATTGACAAAAAAGCAGGAGTTAGAGCTGGATGTGGCAGAGTTAAAGATGTTAAGATTTACACTGGGTGTGACAAGGGTGGACAGGATTAGGAATAAGTATATTAGAGGGTCAGCCCAGGTTGGAAGGTTTGGAGACAAAGCCAGAGAGGCAAGATTACATTGGTTTGGACATGTGCTGAGGAGGGATGCTGAGTATATTGGGGAAAAAGATGCTAAGGATGAAGCTACCATGTAACAGGAAAAGAGGAAGGCCTAAGATACGGTTTATGGATGTGGTGAGAGAGGACATGCAGGTGGTTGGTGTGACAGAGCAAGATGCAGAGGACAGGAAGAAATGGACGAAGATGATCCACTGTGGCAACCCCTAACGGGAACAGCTGAAAGATGATGATGATGATGATGATGATGATGATGATGAATGACTAAAATATCTGAACTTATACAGTGTCTCATATAGATATTTAAGAAGGGACATTATTCAGATATATATGGCATTTAGAGACAACTATCTCTGGGAATGCTTGTGGTTATCAAAAAGTAGTAAAGAAATACATCAGACAACCTACGTAGAAGACTCAATAGAAATGAGAACTTCACTAATTGATTCACTGAGAGAGTAGTTAATGCATTGAATAGACTACCAAAATCACATTAAAGCAAGCTCTACTTTAAGTATTTTTAAGAACAGCCTAGACACTTCCTATGGTAACAACTGTATTGGTATATTGGCAGGCTGGAAGGGCATTATTGCCCATACTTGAAATATGTGCATGTAAGTATTTATGCATATATGTATGCAAAGCATAAATCAATACCAGACCCTGACTTAATTTTAGACCCTTTCCATAATGGCTAGAGGGGCCAGACCAGGGAAGTACTTACAATTGTCCATCCAGTCATCCAGGCTAGCTTAAAAAAGGCCATGGAGCTATTCTGCTTTACCTTTCATGGAAGTGAAGAGGTATTCTCTATGGAAAATAGAGAATCCAGTTAAGAAGTCCTGTTTATAATTCAGTGGTAGTTTAGGTCTCTTGAGTGGGTGTTATGGGTAGTATTAGCTTTGTGGACTGGTATGCAGTTACATAGGACCAGATCTTTTGAGAGTCTGTAGACAAGGAAAAGATCAGCTCTCACTATTCAGTGGGAAATGGAAAAAAGTGAGAGCACTTTAAGGCAGTGTGGGTAACTCAAAGAGGACATCCCCCTGATGTTTTGGTAAGAAAATGCTGCGGTCCCTTGAGCAGGTCCATATAATTAACTAAGTACACTACAAAAGGGGCATTACATTCAATTATAAGTCTGATGAAGGGGGGGGGGGGCAATGGCTTCCTTTGACCTAGAAAACATGCCCATGGCAAATAGTTTGGCTGTATAAAAGGATTGTTTAACAACGGTGGCCACATGGTGGTCAAAGGATACTTCATAATCAAAGAAGCTTTCCAAGTCACTAACAACTGACTTGATTTTTAGGGGGCTGTCACCTGTGTGATAAGAACAGGACTGCTCTGGCTTACCAAAGAAGATAATGGTGGATAGTTTGCCATTTAGCTAACAGGCTGGGTTCTGCCTTTGAGCCAGTAGTATATCCAGCGGGGAATATAGAGATGCACATGTAATTGGATTAGCTTATCACTGATAGTGACTGTGGAATGATTTCAAAAGCTTTAGCCATGTCCAGGTACACCCTGTGGACTGATTTACCTGAGTCTAATGTCTAATCAGGTTTAAGAGACAGGATCTGCCTTTGATAAAACTAAATTGGTACGGGTCCAGGATTTGAAGACTGCCTAAGTCCTTGTTTATGAGGCCCATAATGATGCACTCCATTGCCTTACAGATAGACTGCTTTTAGGACTTGCTCAGAGCTGATTTCAGATGAATAGTGTAGGCTATACTTGAGTAATCTGGGAAGGAATAAAGGATAAAGTTTGAGCAATTTTTCCTCTAATATAGTGGCGATCTATTCAGGGGTCAAGTTTGTTATGATATGTTTTGTCATTTTGTATTAACAGAGTTCAGTGTTATTTCTTAAATTCCTGAAGTAGCTGAAGAAGGCTTTATGTCATCCATATAGTGGGTGGTGATTCACAATTCCTACTTACTTTTGGAGGATTTGATTTTGTTCTAAATTTCTTGTTGCTTATTTTGAGTTTCTTTCTAGATGATGGTGTGCTATGTTTGCCTTAACAGACTGCAAGTTTATTTCTCTTATTGTATAGTTTGTTGACACTGGAGTTTAACCAAATGAGTTTGCTCTTAATGGCATTATGTTTATGTTTTATGAAGACCTAAGCATCAATGCTAACTTGGAGGTGGGAGGAGAATTTATTCATGAAAATTGCAATGTTTGAAGTCGGTGAGGATGGTGTTTGAATTTCATGAGTTCATAAGCTTAAATCTTGTCACCATGCATGATCACTTTCAACAAGATTTAATGTGTAGTTGTCGGCAGGAAACACTGGCATTCTGTTTGATGGACTGTTTTATGTAGATGAGCATATTGAGATTATGTAATGCACTGGCAGTTTAGTCTTTACTGTGTGCATATTGTTACCCAGTGAATAACAGAATGTGTGTAACTTCCACATTACTTATTCTTCTTTCAGCTTTTCCCGGTTAGGGGTCGCCACAGCGGAACTCTGGTCCACTAATGATTGGCAGAAGATTTTTATGGTGCCAAGGTGCCAGTCCGACGCCCAACCTTCAACGAAGGCATGCCCATTCACACATGTCTTTTGAATGCCACTCGACCGTGGGGAGGACATGCAGACTCCACACAGAAGGCGCTCCAGCTGAGAATCGAATGGTAGAACCTCTTGCTGTGAGGCGACAACGCTACCGCTGCAACTTCCACAATACTAATGTGCAAATATGGTGGTTTGAATCCTCAGTCTAGATGATGTCATGCATGTAAGTTAAGCCTGTGAAAATAAATAAATATCTATGCATTTTCTTCTGTGTTGCAGTGAATGGGACATAGGAAAAAAGCAAAACTTTATTGAACTGGAGACAGAACTGTTCCTGAATACCCTTTGTATAGATGGGGCCTTGTCTGACATGACAATAACCAGTCTCTCAGGTAATGCAAATAGCAGAGGTAGTTGCTGCTATAAATGCCATCAGCAGTCATGGCAGACTCATTACTGAATGTCAGGTACAATGGTACAAAGTACAAAGGAAAGTTGAAAGCATGGGGACATCTGTCTGTTGCAAATTAGGTGGAAGGACTTTGCCCTCAGGAACACAACACACTGCACATGACGACCTGATAATACTTTTTGCATAAGCTGAGTGACATAGTCAGAGCCAAGGATGTGCTTGGACAATTATATTTGCTATTTTACATAAGTCATAAGCTGTAACCTTATATAGTTATGGCATATTTCTATGTAAATCCTCTTTCTGCCTCTGTTTATGCACAACAATGCATTGGGGATCACAGGGGAATGGTAAGGACACCAGGCCAAGTAGCCATGGCTTTGACTGTTATGTTGCCCAGGGGACTCATGATGTTACTACTACCTTACTATCATAGATCTCAGCCTCCTAGCACAAAGAATCTGGACAAAGCCAAAAATAATGAGGAGGCAAAGATGTAAAAATAGGGACAGATTTTAAATATTGCTCTTATAAACTTATAAATTTGCTAGAATAAAAGGTCTGGTGTTACGATGCATTTGATGAAGGATATGAAGTCTGAAACTCAAATGCTTGTCATTATTTAGTGAATTCAGTCCTCACTGATTTGCCACAAAAATCGAGAAAAAACACACATTTTATGAGGAACAGACCAAAAATATGGGCCAAAAATCAGAAATTCTGTGAAGGTTTGAACAGTTGAGAGGTATGCTTACAATTTCTACTTCACTGAGTCACACCTTGATTTGCATGGTGTCATGGTGATGCATGATGAATCTGTTTGCCAGAAGTTACACACTCTGAATGAATTACAGCTAAATTAGAATCATCAGACTTTACTCTAAGGGGGGGGGGGTATGTCAGCTCTGGATAATGGTGTTCAGCGGCACCTTGGATGTCAGTAGTCTCTGTTTTAGTAGAACATCATTGCTCACTGATCCTGCAGATGTGACAGGGTAAGTGCAATCTGCCCCTTCACAGATGACAGCTGAACCTGTTCTGTCATCACTATAGCAGCTCAAGCACCATAGACACTCTGCTGCAGGTGGTGTACTGTGCATGTTGCTGCAGATGATACCCTCACACAGCATGCAAATGCATTAAAGGTAAACAGAGATATAGGCCCTGAAAGCTAGAACACTACATGGGCAGGACCTTACTGTGGGAGATCTGGCTCATGACTATCAGGTGTAAGCACATGGTTCATCTTTTGTATATGTACAGTATTAACTTTTCCAGGTGTGTAGGGAAGGTCATACAATGAATAGTGCTTTCCATATGCTGTCACACCTGCAGTATGTTTTGCACCCTGGAGAGGACACCTGGTAGTGAAAGATTATTATTACCATTATTGTCTTTGACATTTGCCAGCATATGGTAAACACCCTTACCATGGCCTAATGGTATACCACCATCTGTAGGTAGCCTGTTATCTAGAATGGGTGGGGCTGCTGATGACAATACCCCCACCGCACCTCATAGAGAATGACTGCCATGAACATCAGTGGCCCTGAGTGGCACATACAGAGGAAATGCATGGAGAGAAAAGGTCACAAACAGCAGGCAAATGTTGTTATGGTAATAGAGAGCACTCCAGACGTGACCATGTGTAGAAGAGATATTAGGGTATGCTCCTTTATGGTGTGTGTTAACCTGTTACTTAGGATATGTCTAAATGACAATTTTGATTGCTTGTAATATGTTTCCATGTATGTTAATGGATGCTTAACACATTATGTGGCTGTATGCATTGTAATTTAATATTAACTTTATACAGGCTATTGCAACATTTACTAGTTCACTGTATCACATATCTGTCAGGCATTGGCCTGTCATTCCTCTTAAGAAAACCATCATGATACAAAGGTGGTTCCATGTTATTCTGTTTATATTTGTGCAAAGTAGCATCACTGGGTGGTGGGTGGTACTGCTGAGTGATGCAAATTAGATAGTGAACAGTGCAACAGGCTGAAAATCTCTGATAGGCCAAAGCAGGAATGCACTGTATGGATCCTCTTGAGTGGCCAAGGCAAATGGACCTCATTCCTAGGTGTGCAAATGCACATTCTGCTATACTACCCCTCCTATGTGCCCAGCCGTACATTACCTGCGGTGGTTTCTGCAGTGATCTGATGGCTATTTATATACATTGTTCAGAATGGCGCTCAGTGTCACGCAGGTGCTGATGGTGTGGTTGAGGCCTACTTTTAAAGGCTTGGGAAACAACAGTAGAGTGCTACACATTGCAATCATGGCTTTACCTGGAATTTTGGGGATACACAATTAATATATGGCCCACATGGTAACATACCACTTGGAAATTTGTGGGGCAATATCTATGACTCACATATACATACACACATACACATACACACACATATATATATATATATATATATATATATATATATATATATATATATATATATATTTGTTTGTTTGTGTCTTTTGGCTTTTCCTGGTTAGGGGTCACCACAGCGGATGATTGGTAGTGGATTTTTACGTACCGGGTTACCAGCCCTGACACACAACCTTCAACGAAGGCACGCCCCATATGTGTGTGTGTGTGTGTGTGTGTGTGTGTGTGTGTGTGTGTGTGTGTGTGTGTGTGTGTGTGTGTGTGTATATGCATATACACATGTATCATTGGTGGATGGCTTCCTAATCACAATACATCTGGCATCCACTGAGCCAAGTGTACTAGACAAGTAGCAGAAAAAAAAACCCAAAACACAAGAGAGGAGTGAATCTTGAAAATCTCTCTTCTTCTTAAAACTTCTTTTTGTAAGAGGGCAAGCCCCCACACCCCCAGAACTTATATATACCAACTGTGAAACTGACATATAGGTTCATAGGTTCTTAGGTGATTACTAGGCTAACAGCCCTAGAGCCTTTACAAGCCTAGCCATGTTAATCCCAGGTATACCCATATTTGTTCATTTTTGGGTAGTTAGCAGAATGAACTTATGAACAGACTGGATCTGTGATCAACACCTGCCACCCCGTCCATGAGGGACATGGGTGCCACCCCAGGGGTGAATTTGTGGGTATCCCATCCAGTTATATAGACTGCATTTGAATAAGGTCAGTGAGGAGCTCTATTTTACATCAATATGGAATCTATTCCACAGAAGTGGCAGTCTCTAGGAGACATCTGTCTCTCCAGCATAATCTGTTAATGCCACAAGCTAGGCTGAGATCCCTAGAGTCAGTGACTCTTGACCCATTTGACTTGTGGATGTGCAGCATTTCTATTAGGGCAGAATTGGAGATTGTCCTACAGGCCAGGCACGAGTTACCTCTCATCAGCCTATAAAATACAGAGCAAAGTGACAGGGCTTTCAGCCTGTCCACATAATTCATGGTTTGGAGTCCCTGTATTCCCTTAGTGAGAAACCTCTGAGGTCTATCCAGCTGCTGCAGGTGTCTGGTGAGGTACATGCAAAAGGGTGTATTATACTTTATTAGTGGTCTGATGAGGGTTGAGTACAGTATTTTAACATTTGTTTACCAGAGAAAGCCAGGATAACCAGTAATCCACAAACGTTTATTGATAAACCACAGGCTAAGCACTTTCGTCTTGTAAAAAAGACATTTTCAGAACCTGACTTTACAAAAGCAGTGTGAGTTCAACTACTGATACAAATCAAAGTAAAAAAGACACACCCTCACTCACACATCTCTCAGGATCAATCATGTGACCCCACAACTTAGAACATTAAAGACACATTACACCAAACTTTTATATTAAAAACCACAATTTCCTTACATTAATAAATATTCTTTAAAACACAGCCCTTTATGCTATTTAAATCATTTTATATTTTTTATATTTTATTCAATATTAATTTTAATTCGCTAGCTATGGAGATGTTTTCATTTAGTCCTGGCAAGGTTGTTGCATCATATTAAAAATATTGAACACATTATTTTCAAAAATTGGCACATATTAAATTGTGATAAGAACATCAAAAACTGGGTAGTAAGACCCCTACATTTACATACAAAACGAGAAGTAATCTTAAAACCATTCTAGAAAAAAAAAAAACAGTGCAACACGACAGATTGTTTCCTACAACTAGAAAGTGTGGCAGATGTAATCAATGTTATTATATTCATTCTCATTACCAGGGTATCTCAAAGACAGAATAGTTAGATATGCAAAAGATGGCAAACACAACTGCACTTCAGAAAGAATTATCTGTTTTGTTGTATGCTCATCTTGTCAGTCTTTTTATATTGGAAAAACCAACAATGCACTGAACAAGAGAGTTTGTCAGCACTTATATAGTATATCACAAGGAGACAACACAAGTGCACTTGCACGGCACTCGATGTCCTGTAGCAATTTTACTAAATTTACGTTTTTTGTTGTTGGTCAAATATCACTACAAGTGTTTCCAGGTGACTGGAAAAACAAACTGCTGCACCAAGAGATTTCGTGGCAGCTTAGGTTTGGTGTCTTTAATGTTCTAAGTTGTGGGGGTCACATGATTGATCCTGAGAGATGTGTGAGTGAGGGTGTGTCTTTTTTACTTTGATTTGTAACTGTAGTTGAACTCACACTGCTTTTGTAAAGTCGGGTTCTGAAGATGTCTTTCTTACAAGACGAAAGCGCTTAGTCTGTGGTTTATCAATAAACATTTGTGGATTACTGGTTATCCTGGCTTTCTGTGGCTTCCAGTTTTTACTTCAAATTTTATTTTTGACTGGAATTGGTGTGTTTCGTGTTTGGTATTGATTTGTTTACCAGGAAAGTCTGACTTGGAATGCAACAATTTTTAGCAGAGGCCTGGGGAGAAACTTTCCAGACACATGTATTTGCACTGTGGGAGGCAACCAGAACAACCAGAGAAAACTAACATGAATGCAGGGAGGACATACAGATTCTGCACAGAAGGGACCCTAGCCATGACTCAGACCAGAGAACTCCTTGCTGTGAGGTGACAACATTAACAGCTGCACCACTGTGCCAGCCGGTTGAGTTATAACATCCCATGACCTGGATGCTATGCCCTTGCTTACAAGGTGTACTATGCGGAAGACTTCTCTTAACACTGTGGAAACTTGGTAGTCAAAGTTCAGACTGCTATCAACCTGTGTTCCCAACTCTCACACCACTGCTTTGGAACTCAGGAGGTGCTGACAATATTGATTGTAATTTGTATGGAATTCAGTTTTGTCAAAGGGAATAATTTTTTTTTTTTTTTTTGCATTTAGTTTTAGACTATGGCTTTGGCACCAGTCATTTGTTTGTGTTAGCCCTTCTTGTAATATGTTGACATCACTGGGGGACTCAATGATTGCTCCCAGTTTGCAATCATCAGCAAACTTGGTTAGCCAAAGGTTGTCTACTTTGACCTGGACTTTTGTGAAATAGATGCCAAGCAGTAAGGGGCCCAGCACAGACCCCCTGTGATACTTTACTGGTGACAGGTCTACTGGTAGAGGTGGAGTCACCAATTTTGACAGAGTGTGTTCTGTTGGTGAGCCATTTGGCTACCTATCTAGTAATGTAAGCGTTAATCCCTATCTGGGAGAGTTTATCAATGATGAAAGAGAGGGCAATTGTATCAAAAGTTATGGCAAGGTTGCAATAGGCTGTGTGCACTGTCTTACCTTCATCCATGACTTTGGTGACATTCTCAAAGAAGTCTACTAGGTTTAATAAGCATGATCTACCCTTAACAAACTGTGTTGGGTCCAGTGTTTGGAGGTCACCTATGTCCTTGTTGATAAGGTCCATGATAATTCTTTCCACAGCCTTGCAGATGAAGCTGGTTATACTTATGGGTCTGTAGTTCCCAGGGTCAATTGATAGCCCTCCTTTGTGTAGGGGAATTACTGTTGTGGTTCTTCATTCTGCAGGAACATAGCCAGTTTTCAAGCTATGATTAAAGAGGACACCAAATGGGTCCACTAGGTCTTTAGATTTAGTAAACAATCGGAGATATTATCTGGTCTCACTGATGCCGTGTTTTTGGCCATGGCAAGTGCAAAGGTGACCTGTTCTGTAGAGATAGGCAGAGGGCTGGTGTTAGGTATACTTTTTGGATATGGTAGGTTGAGATAGGGGAGTGAAGTTTGCACTGAACCTGTCAGCTAGCAGGTTGGCAATATCTTCTGGTGTAGTATGAGTGATCCCATCTATAACCAGTTCAGCACATAGCTGGGGATTCCCTTTTAGACTGTGGATATAGTTTAAGAATGCCTTATGATTACCCTCGGCTAGAGATGTGATTTTAGTTTCATAACTTGCTTTACAAGACTTTACAAGATTTCTGATTTTCCTGTTTAGGCTTAGAGGGAACTCTTCCTTTGTAGAGTGACATCCCTCTTGCTTTTGGAAAACAGTTTCTTCATCTTGTTATATAATCTGTTTCTATTTGAAGTCCACCATAGTGGCTTGTTTTTATGGGAAGACCTGGTTTTGATCCAGTCAGGTAGAGCAGAGTTTATGCAGTCACTTAAGTGTTTATACAGGGCATTTGCATACACTTCTGCCTAGTGATCATTGGTGTCTGCAATTGTGGGTGGTATGAAGATTTTGATACCATTGCTTAGTATGCTGTAGTTAGCTTTGGTAAAGTTTTTTTATAATGTTTGTTCCTTTTAGGGTGTCAGTTTCAGTAGTTACTTCAAATGAGACTGATTTGTGGTCTGACAATACAGTGACACCCCCCCATGTTGGTGAGTACTATGTCTAGAGCATTAGAGCCTCTAGTGTGGGGTGCAGACTATCTGTTCCAGAACATTTGGGCTGATAAAGTCAAGGAACCTCTGAGTGAGTGTGTTTTTGCTTGTGTATGTCTCCCAGTCTATGGAAAGATAGTTGAAATCTCCCATGACTAAGGTGTTGGGCTGTATGGTGAGGGATTCCAGTAAATAGAGGTAGGTGGTGTAATTATATTGGTTCATGGCAGAGGCTCTATAGCTAGCAATGATGTAGTACGGTACTTTTCCAATAGTTAATTGTACATGGAGTAGTTTGAGAGAGTCATGCTGTCTAACCAGTCTCAATGTGTATTTGGATCTAATGAAGATGGATATACTGCCACCTTTGGTTCCTTCACCTTCATTTTTAGGTCTGAACATGTGGAAGGCATTATAGTCTTGCACGTCTGGGGTGCTCTCAGTGGCCTTGGAACATGTCTCAGTAACTCCACAGATGTCAGCATCCTCCAATCTGAGGAGTGCTTCCAGGGGGTGCAGTTTCATGTTTAAACTCCTAGCATTAAGCAGCACGACCCTAAAAGTTTGTCTCGATTAGATTTATTTATGTTTGAAAATTTGTTGTTTTGACATTGCCTAAAAAAGGCACCATAGGGGAGGCAATGGCCTTTGCCAGTATAATAAAGTCTAGTGGGGACAGGTGCAGACCATTTCTAGCAAAGCAGTGAGGCCTGTCTATCATATCCTCCAAGGCTGACAGATACTGGATCCCTCTGGACTGACGTCAGAAGCTGAGCCAATTGTTCGTCAGTCATGTTTGTTTATATTGTGGCATCATCCTGTGTGAGAGTAGGATACTGTTTAGGGCTAGGGACATACCTATCTTGGATATATAATCAGAGAGTCCCATCATGTCTGTCTTCCTATAATCCAGGGAGGTACGTCTTATGTCATTCACTTCAACATGGACTATGGCATGGTCATAACAGTACTTCTTGTTGAGTGACTTGAGTGCCTGCATGATTTGTCGGATCCTGGTACCTGATAGGCAGCTGATCGTGACCTTTTCCTTCTCCATTCTGGTGAGGGGATATCTGTGTGTTCATTGGTTCATAGGTTCATACTACGCTATCTGCCCTAGGGCATTTATAAGCCTAGCCAGAATGTGTTTGGCTTTCGCCACCCATTTTAAATTTATTTTGCTATGCCCTTTTTCGAGGTTAGTATACTGTGCCTCTGTCTAACAGTGACACAGAAGTGATACCCGGGGTAAACCTACGATCTCCCATCCACTCATCAAGATTCCTCTTGAAGAGAGTCAATGAGGGACTCTGCCTAACCTGGACTGGGATTTTATTCCAGAGTGAAGGGAGCCTCTGGGTTATGAATCTGTCCCTCCAGCATGTCCTATTTATTTCAGTGCTGAGGTTCAAGTCTCTCGAGCGTAGCTCGATGGGATTTGGATTTTCTGAGGTGCAGCATGTCCATTAATTCCGGGTTGGACATGGCTTTATACGTCATGCACAGATCGCCTCTGAACAGGCGGTATGCCACTGAGTAGAGCTGGAGTTTCTTTAACCGGGCAGCATATGGCATCTGTTTGAGCCCTTTGATCCTCTTGGTGAGGTATTTTTGGGGTCTTTCCAGTTGCTGCAGGTGTCTGGTAAGGTACATCCCAAAAGGGGCATTGTAGTCAATTATGGGCCTGATGAGGGATGAGTAAAGAGGCACGATGACCTCCCCTGATCTAGATGTGAATCCCTTCATGATTAGGTGGGCTATATAAAATGTTTTTCTAACCACTTTGGCCACGTGGTTGTCAAATGAGAGATTGCTATCAACTTGTTACACTACGTAGTCACCTATGACCAAGACATTAGATATGTTTTGCCTTAAGGGCTTATTTGTTGAGACACGGATATGTGTGTGTGTTGATATGAGTAGTAGCTTCTTTATGCTTAGTGATGAGTGGGGGTGGTGTGCATTTGGGAGGTCCCTGTTATTTTGGTAGGTATTTAATGAGTACCTCCATGTATGTGGGTTTATGTGTGACCTTATTTTGTGTGAGAGGTGAGGTTTGTAGGATAGATGATGCATGTGTACTGTCAACCTGTTTGATTTCTAGTTTATTTTTGTGTGAGAAATTTGACTCCAATTCCACACTGTATTTGCATCTCTCACATAGTGTGTTAGTTTGCTTTAAGAGTAAATGGTTGTTATTATACATGAAGCAGTTGCTACATTGCCTCAAGATGGACATATCATTCAAACTGACAGGAGAAATGAGAAACTGTCCGTCCATTATGGCAGGATTTTTCTGAATGATGTATTTTGGAAGGAAGTGGGCTAGCTGGACTTAGACACAAACAGCAACGGAGATCATTCAGAGAAAAAGGAATATTCTGAGAAATGGCATGTCAGACTTGGTATATATAAGTCCATTCTTTTGACCATTCAGTCTTCATATTTTGGGACTCATTCTAGCAGATCCAAACATTTCAGATCATGACTGTGTGGAAATGTGGGGAATGTACTCATCAGCAGAATTCCTGTCAGTGAGTGCAGATACATAACCCCATACCGGGCAGTAGACAGAACCAGATCATGGTCAAATTGGCCCTAGGCAGGGTAATGGATTGGATTCCCACACACAGCACCCCCCCATCCTCTTGCAGGCATTTCAGTGTGCCATTAATTGGCTGTTTCTCCCCATTTACCATAAACACTGTTCAAGCCTCTTAGCATGCATACTATATTCTGCTTTACTTCTGCAACGATTACAGATCTTTGGATTTAATTTAAAACTTTTATTTCAAATTTTATAGCACAAACACTGATAGATATTTGCTAAGCAAAACAATGCAGTCTCACAATGAAAACTTAACACTAACAGTAAACTTCTCTGACCTTGAAATTCTGCATTCATTGAAATGATATTGAAACCCACATTCAAAAAAAAATGCATTTGACCAATGACAAGAGATAGCTTGCACCTGTCACCCTTAGGCTTTCAAATACTGGCCAAGGCTTTTGCCACCCCCATAGTGCCTTTTTTAGGCAAAGCTCAAAAGACAAACCCACCACCATAAATAGCACAAGTAACCAAAAACCGAGGGTAATGCTACTCAACGCCAGAAGTCTAAACCTCAAAATGCATGCACTCGAGACACTCCTCAGTATGGAAAACATCGATATCTGTGCAGTAACACAAACCTGGTTTAAGGCTCTGGAGAGCACCCCAGCACTTCCAGGCTATAACTCATACCATACTTTTCAGCCACAGAACCCAGACTGAAACACAAAAGGTGGGGGTGTATCCATATTCATCAAGGATACCCACACCTCTAGGTTAGTGGTGCAGCACGATGCCTCAGAGATCATCCATGTGCAACTAACAATGGGCAAAACTGCAATTCAAATTGTAGCTTGCTACAGATCACTCATCATGACCCAGGACCCTCTTTCCATGTTTCTGGAGACACTGGAAAATATGAAGTCCTACCAAACGCCCTAATATTGAGTGATTTCACTTACCCAAACATTAACTGGGAGAACTACTCAAGTACCAACTCTCTTACCCAACACTTCCTAGAATTTATAAACTGGAATGCCCTGGATCAACTGGTCAACACCCCCACCAGAGGTGACAACATATTGGACCTGGTCATCACCAACATGGGCGACCAGTGTTCTTCACCAGAGGTCAAACCCTTGCTGGTTAGATCAGACCATAGACTAATCACTCTGGATATCCATATTCTGCCCCCACCCCCAATCAAGGAAATCACCGTGAAAAACTTTTCAAAAGCAGACTTCACATTACTTAAGACCGAGGTGGAAAGGTTCACAGCCCCCATGCTAAAGGACAATGCTGTCCAAGCTACTAAATCCTTTACAAAAGCACTCTATGACCACATGTAAGAATGTATGGATCGTGCTATCCCAAGCAAAACCAAGACTCACTCCTCCAAGAAAAGGAAACCAGTCTGGTGGACCCCTGCCATAAACAAGCTATACAATAGAAGGAGGAAACTAGTGCAGAAAATAGTAAAATCCCAAGAAGGAAAGACATCCCTGATCAGTATCAGCAAGAAACTATGATCCCTCATAAAATCATCCAAGGCTAGCTTTGAAAGAAAAATTGCCAAGGACTCCAAAGATAACCACAAAGCTTTCTTTAGCTATGTCAAGAACCTAAGTGGAAACTCTCAGATCTGCTCTTAGTTAGTGCAGAATGGCACAAAATAGACAGAACCGATTGATATTTCCAACATTCTGGCAGACAGGTTTAGTGCAAACTTCACCCCCCTCTCACCCCCTAAAGGGTCAATAACCATACCAGAAGAATGTAGTGCCCTGGCAATCACTGACACACAGGTTAAAACAGTCCTATCCAAAGCCAAAAATACAGCTTCGGTGTCCTAGGCTGTGTCTTACACAAGCTCCAAAATGAACTTAACCCCTCACCTAAACACACTGTTCAAACTCAGCCTCTCTACAGGCTACGTACCCATAAAGTGGCACACAGCAACAGTTATCCCGCTCCACAAAGGTGGATCCACAATGGACCCTGGGAACTATCACCCTATAGGCCTGACTAGCCTGGTCTGCAAGGGTATGGAGTGCATCATCGTGGAATTCATTAACAAAGACACTGGGAACCTTCAAACATTGGACCCTACACAGTTTGGCTTTGTTAAGGGAAGATCATGCCTCCTAAACCTGGTGGACCTCTTTGAGACAGTTACCAAGGCTTTAGAAGAGGGAAAAGAGGTCCACACAGCCTACCTAGACCTTGCAAAGGCTTTCAACACCATTCTCCATTCTGGTATTATAGACAAGCTCACCAGCCTGAACATAAACCTCTATGTCACTAGATGGATTGCCAATTGGCTCACGGATTGAACCTACATGGTGAGAGTTGCAGGCTCTATGTCCGACTCTAAACCAGTTGCAAGTGGCATCCCCCAGGGCTCAGTCCTGGGACCCCTCTTGTTCGGTATATACTTCTCAGAGGTACAGGCAAGCACAGGAGGACTATGGCTGACCAAGTTCGCAGATGACTGCAAACTGGGGGCCATAATTGACTCTCCAGCTGATACAGACATCCTGCAGAAGGGTCTCACTGAGATGGATACCTCGTGTCAAAATCATGGCCTCAAGTTAAATGCCAAAAAGTGCAGCCATCCCCTTTGGAAAAAAAAAATGTACCCGCGAACTACCACATATGTGGTAGTCCACTAAATGCAGAAAATGTAATAAGTGATCTGGGGACCCAAGTAGATAGTAATCTCTCCTTTGATAATCATATTGTCAAGGTGGTTAGAAAATCCTTCTATGTGGCCCACCTAATCACAAAAGGGTTTGCATCCTGAACAAAAGAGGTTATTGTGCCCCTCTACTCATCACTTATCAGTCCCATCATAGAGTACAATGCCCCATTTGGGATGTACCTTACAAGACACCTGCAACAGCTGGAAAGACCACAGAAGTACTTCACCCAGAGGATTACTGGCCTTAAACGTATGCCCTATGCAGCCCGACTGAAGAAACTCCAGCTGTACTAGGTTGCATACCGCTTACTCAGAGGTGATCTCTGCCTGACATACAAGGCCATGTCCAACCCAGAATTGATGGACATGCTCCACCTAAAAAAAAAAAAAAAAAAAAAATCCCCAAGAGCCACACATTTTAGGGATCTAAACCTCACCACAACAATAAATAGGACGTGCTGGAGGGATAGTTTCCTGTCCCAGAGACTCCCCCCCCCCCCCATGCTTTGGAACAGGATTCCAGTCTACATTAGGCAGAGCCCCTCACTAACACTCTTCAAGAAAAACCTTGACGAGTGGATGGGAAACAGAAAATTTACCCCGGGGATCATTGCAGTGGCTTTGCTGGACAGAGGCACAGGGAACTAATGGCTCTGCTGGACCGAGGCACAGGGAACTAATCTAAGGGGGCAGTGAAAGCTAACACATTCTGGCTAGGCTTATAGATGCCCTCGGGCAGATAGCCTAGTACTTACCTATGAACCTATGACAGATTCATTTTACCTTTGGACTGTTTTCAAACCATAAGCCCCTTGCACACATTTTTAAGACCATGCATACAATAATGTCTTCTTTGATTCACCTTCCTGATTGTATTAAATTATATTCCTTGCATAATACAGCACCACTTGATAGTGTTTGTTTACCAGGAATGTCTGACTGGGCCAGAGCCCATTTTCAGTAGAAGCTCTTTGGAATGTGGGAAAAAAAAACAGGGCACCCAGAGGAAACCCACACAAACACAGGGAGGGCATGTAGACTCCACACAGAAGGCAACCCAGCAAAGAATCAAACCAGAGAACTTATTTCTGTGAGACAGCTATACTAACCACTGCACCCCCCCCAAAAAAAAATTGTAGTTTTAAACATTTTTCCAGTAAGCAATGAAACAAAACATATGAAACAGTAATGACAAAATTGCCCATTTCAAAAAGTTTCAACCATAAAAGGCTTCTCAAACTTCTGTCACTACTATCCACCAATATCAGTCAATATGCAGAATCTCAGCAGAAGTCATCTGAATAATTCCACATTACTCCAACAGACAATGGATGGCAAACTGACAACAGGTTCATAGTCACTAGGCATCTCATTAAAAAAAACACCTACTCAGGACTGCAGCACTCCCCACTTAACATACAGCACAATATCAGCAAACCATTGACATGCTCTAAGAGGAGAACATACAGCCTTCTACGTTAGAAGGTAAACACCCTATCTGTTGTGCTACTAACACTGATGTCAAAGTTAACAGCACAGTAGTGATGACCATTTGTTAAGCAAAATTAAGTTGCACATCAAAACATACTTAGCATGAACAGTTTTAAACTTCTCCTCTCTTGAAGCTCACAGTTTCTTAAAAATGCACTGGAGCTCACAATTCTTTGAAAATGCACTGTCTGAAATTCATACTTTTGTAGTTTGGGTAGAGGATTTAAGCTATTGTCTCCTGTAACTAAGGTACAAGGTTTGAGCCTGAGAAAATTAACTAACCTGCCATCCCTAACTAGGGCATTTCACACACACACACACATATACCAACTTTACCTCTGTGCATAATTTCATGAAAGTAGGTCCAGACAGCAGGAATGTCTTGCCTCTTAAATTCTGCACAAAACAGAAACAAGCTGCAGGAATATTTTATTGTATTTAAACTCTGTGCATAGAATGTGGAAAGGAAGAAGCAAGTAACAGGTGCTCCAAGCTCCTAGGTATTACAATAGATGACTGTTTCAATTTCAATACTCATATTTCACTTACTACTAAAAAAGTACACAAAACTCAGAGCTGTCTACAGAGCCAAACCTTACCTAACACCCCAAGCCAGGTTAGCCACAGCTAGATCTCAGCTTCTCTCTACACTTCTCTATTGCTCTAACACCTTCAGCAACCATTGTTTGTTTGTGTCTTTCGGCTTTTCCTGGTAAGGAGTCACCACAGCGGAACTCCGGTCCACTAATGATTGGTAGTTGATTTTTACATGCTGAGTTACCAGCCCTGACGCACAAGCTTCAACGAAGGTACACCCATTCACGCATTTTTCCATGCAGAAGACGCTCTAGCTGAGAATCGAACCAGACAGCGTCTTACTGTGAGGCGATAATGCTACCGCAACACCACCACTGCGGGATAACATCTTCAACAACCATAATGTAGAAATTTGCTGTAACAAAATTGCTAAGTTTGCCACCAATCAAACCCATATAGTCCACCATTGATCTGCTCTTCTACAGCTTAACTGGATAGAACTCTCCAACCTGTTAACACTAAGCCAACTTACTCTCACCCATAAAATCATATGCTACCCAAACAGCTGCCCTGCAATTTCTACCGAAGTCCAACTACAGGTGAACAGCAGATCCCTTTGATCTTCCAATAGACCTCTGCTGGAAATAGCACAATCACATAACCATGGTGACTCCCTCTACTTATACAAAATAGCCAAGTCTTGGAATGTCCTGCACTTAAGCTTACAAAGCCCTCCCTACTGTTCTTCCTTTAAAACAAAAATAAATGAATATCTAAAAAGCAAGTAGCTCTGCCATTGCAGTACCCCTGGATAACTCCTTTCTCCCACTATGTCCTCAACAACACCCATCTATTCCCTTTATAGCTGATTGTTTTCTATTTCTTCAAAGTTATAGTTGATCATCTCTCAACAGCTTAGATTTGATTTACTTTCAGTACTTCATACTTTCTCTTTGTTACTCACTGTTAAACTCTACATGTGCTCAATTCTCTTCATTAGGCATGCTCACTGTTTCTGTCTCAATTTTTCACCCAGTTATTCAAGATTTCTGTGGTGTACATGTTCAGTTTTTCTTACTATGATGTATTATTTCTTATTTAGCTTTTCACTATTTTTGTAATGTAATGTAAAAATGTTTATGAACATCTATGTAACTCTATATTTGCTATCTGTTTGTGGAGCTTTTCTCCCTGGGTCTCCTCTGAAAATGGGCTACTAGCCCAGTTGGACACTACCCAATAAACAAATGTAAATAAATATATAGGTGTGTGTGTGTATGTGCCGATGCATGCAGGAATACACAGACCCAGAAGGTGTTTTAAAGAACACCTGTAAGGTTTTGTTTTTTTTTAAATTAAAAAAAAGTAAATATTGTAGTTGCAGCCTGGCCAGTGGGCCACCTCCCAGCCAGCAGGGGCCATCCCAGTCAGCGGGCCCTAAGTGAATCCTTAGGTTGCCTAGTGCTGGATCCAGCTTTGGCAGTAGACACTTGGAAACTGTTACAGGATCTAGTTAGATTATGCCTGAAAAATCCCAGCAATACCCCCAACTGGCCTGTGGAAGCTTCCAGCAGGCAATATAGTCATTGACATTATTATTCTTGTCTGAAAGATACTGGCCAACCCTTAGATCCATATACCTCTATTCCACTGCACAAATTGTACACATGTTGTATTCATGTATCCGTAAAGAATGGTGTAAGTGTTCCTGATAAGAGAGCACTACGTACAGTGATCATGGCTGAACATACAACCTAGCATTACTGTGATGCACACCCGTGCCTATGACTGATCCTGTAATGCTTGCTGCTGTCATATTTTCTGTAATGCATGTTGTTGAATCCATAATATTTAGTAACTGTACACAATTATGACTGCATTAATGTTTTGGCTATGGTATGTGATATCAATTTTGGCTGTATGTAACTGCTTTGCTTTATGAATTATTAGTTGTCTTTCAGGTGCCATGATCTCAGACATCTCAAAGGTCTTTATGATTAATGCATCAGATAAATATATCTACAGCATGGTAGTTGTGCATGAGGGTGATGAACAGCTTAGGGTATAAAACCCTCTGGGAGGTACAGACAGACATGTCTGAGCTCTATAAATGTCACAAATGCAGGCAAAACTAGTATACTAAGTGGAATAGTTTCTTATACATGAATAATGCCTAGGTACAAAGAAGAAGTGACTGAATTCAACAATTCATTAAATAATTGATGTCATTCTAGGGAGCGGCAGTATGAGTCAGCATGGAATTGATGTTTGACAGTCCTACTTGCTTTACAAGAGATATTCTGCACCTCTCATTCAAAGGTTTTCCAAATACAGGCTAAAATCCTTGGTGTCCCCTTCTTCCTTTGTTTAGAAAACTTAAGATAATGAGCATTCCCTACACCCCAAATGCATCAGTATCAAATTGGAATTAATTATGATGGCTCTACCCAATATCAGAACTCTAAACAACAAGCTGCATGATCTTGCGTCACTCCTGCATTAGGAAGCCACCCATATATATGGCATCACTGACACATGATTTAAACTCCCTGAAAGCACTCCCTCCATGTCTAGATTTAGCATTTTCCATGCTTTCAGATTGTAGAGCAACTATGGTGGTGTGTCCATATTTGCCAGACTCATATCACATCTCAACAGATTTCCAGAGACCAACACACTGAAACTATATCATACTCCAAATCATATTAGGGTGGCCACGGTAGTGCAGCAGTTAGCATTGTAGCCTCACAGCAAGAGGTTCTCTGGTTTGATCTTTGGCTGGGGTTCCTTCTGTGCGGCGTCTGCATGTCCTCCCTGTGGTTGCGTGGGTTTCCTCCGGGTGCTCCGGTTTCCTCCCACATCCCAAAGACATGCTGTAGTTGGATTGGACACTCTAAATTGGCCCTAGGTGTGAGTGTGTGCATGCCTACCATGGAAGGTTGGGTGCTGGGCTGGCAACTCGACACCATAAAACTCTACTGCTAATCATGAGTGGACAGGTGATCTGCTGTGGCGACCCCTAACTGGGAAATGGAGAAGAAGAACCATCAGTTTATTGCTGTTGCAAGACTCCATCTATGATCCTGGAAGTTCAAGCCAGATTCTTAAACACAATCTCCTCATAAATAAGAACATCATTATACTGGGAAACTTTAACTAGTCATCAATTGACAAGAGTGCCTACATGTCCAATGAAGGATATGCACAGAAGGTTTTAGATCTAATAAATAAAATCTCAAAGAACCAAATATTCTTGATCTTGTACTTACAAATGCAATGTCATCCTCTACAACTCCACTAATAATTCCCTTGATAATTCAGAACGGCTCACTATGGAAACTTCATTAAAATAGTGTTGATTTGATTTCAATGCTTCTAGTCATCACAATGTCCCCAGGTATTACAGTACATATACACACACACACACACACACACACACACACACACACACACACACACACACACACACACACACCATATATATGTGTGTGTGTGTGTGTGTGTGTGTGTGTGTGTGTATATATATATATATATATATATATATATATATATATATATATATATCTTTGTCTATATATATATGTATATATACGCATATATATGTATATATACGCATATATATATATATATATATATATATATATATATATATATATATATATATATATATATCCATCTGTCGATATATATCTCCATATGTAATGGTTCCACTCAGTTTAGGTGACTGCTACAAATGTTGACAGCTTTCCTGTCTGGCGGTTTGGTCAACAGGAAAGTTGTCAACAGAGCTACTAGATTGCTATAATACCAAGCCTGTGACATTTGTTCTTACCCTGCTATTGTGCAGTCTCAGGGTTAGTATATATAATTAGCAGGGGGAATGTGGGGATCAACTCCCCTCATAGGGGTTGTGGGGTTTCTTGCCTACCTGCAAATATATTGCTTTTTTTAATACTTTGTTATGACATTATTTTTCAGAGAATAGAACTATTAACAGAGAAATTAACATTGGCATTAGCAGTTACATAGTTGTTCATATATCACAGTAGTGAATTTTCATTTAGGAACAGTTTGAGGTAGTTGCAGTTCATTACTGATACAGCAAATTAGCTTATGGGTCAAGTTCAAATAAGCATTTTAATGAATTTGATAAGAACTGAATTAGCATTAAGCTAGTAGATGGAATAAATAATTATTCCTCACCTTACAGATGCTTTCTAATCTACATCTCTGAAATACTTTCCGGCAAGCTGTTTTATCAGAGAGTTTTATTGTTGTGGTTTGAAGCTAGCACATTTGTTAACTTGTCATTTCTTCCGAGAGTGTATTCCAACTTAAAGGTGCCTTTTTATAGAAAGCTCTCTCAGTAGTGGCTAATAATGGAAGTGGGTTTGGCTGAGTGCCGTCTGTATTTATAGAGATATAATTACAATAGAAGAATCTGGTCTTTAAAGGTGAATAGTATCCAGTAGTAAGGTGCTTGTAAGTAAGGGTGTTAAGCATTACTCACTTTACTCACTTCTTGCTAAAACTGTATGCAAACTACCATTCTTTATTATAGTGCAGTGGTGTTCTCTATTGTTAGCTAGTTTGATGAAGCATAGTATTTTATTATCGGTGGTTTATAATGGTGTGGTATTAGTGGCTGAGTTTGCAACAATAAGGGGCAGTCTGTATTTAACCCAGAAATGGTGACATTGATGGCTATAGAGCATCTAGAGATATGGACATAAACATATAGATTTCAATACTACATAAAGCACAGACACACACACACACACATACATATATACATGTCTATATATATATATATATATATATATATATATATATATATATATATATATATATATATATATGTATGTATTAAAGGGCATAAATATATATATATATATATATATATATATATATATATATATATATATATATATATATATATATATATATATATATATATATATATATATATATATATATATATATGTATATATAGCTATATAAGGGTCTTTGTCAGAAGCTCTATTTTTCAGAAACTCGAAATTCATATTGTTGAGAAGATATGATCGTGTTCCCAAAACTTGAACTTCAAAAAACAACAAAAGTCTACCTTTTTCAACATGTTTGCATGGGGGCAAGCAACCATGCACCCCTTATACCCCCTGCATATTATATATATCAGCTCCAAGATCACACTATAGTGTCAAAAATGGTAAATTCTCTGATCTGCATTATACTGTGATCTCCATTCAAAAGTTTTGAGTTTTTCGAAACTCGATCATATCACCTTGACAATATGAATTTCATGTTTCTAAAAAGTCAAGCTTCTGATAGGGACCCATGTAAATATATATATATATATATATATATATATATATATATATATATATATATATATATATATATATACATATATATATATATATATATATATATATACATATAATACATAGAGAGGGAGAGAGAGAGAGAGATGGGTGTGTGTGTTTGGGTGTGTGTGTGTGTGTGTGTGTGTGTGTGTGTGTGTGTGTGTGTGTGTGTGTGTGTGTTTGTGTGTTGGGAGGTTGGTATAATGGTTATTTACCTTACAGACACAAGGTATCGGGCTTCATCCTCACATGGGATAACTGGCTAGGCTTAAAAAGGCCCAGAAAGGCAGTTAGCCTAGTATTTATCAACCTGTATTCGACTTGTGCTATGGAACTTGTGTTGAGTACTGTTCTTTGAAAATAGTTAAGCAGGGGTTCTATTCTCACTGAGGTCAACTGGTGTGTATGCCCCTTATGCTAAATTGCTCTTGGTTGACATTTGAGGAAACAATTTTGAAACAGTCCACTTTTGCTGTGCTGATGAGATCATAAGAAGGCTGAAATATACAGGTCCACAGTTAGTGGGGGTTGGGTTTTTTTGGCCTGAATGAATCCATAAAATCTTAAAGTGGAAAAAAGGAAAAAGTCATAGATATTCATAAGCATTATTGCTGAAATACTTGATGTACTTAAGGGATCCTTTGCATATATTCCACGGGATTCTAACTGGCTTTACTAGAAAAGCTCACCTAAACTCTGCCACAGCTTGTTGTGAGGGTAAGGTTAGTCTGTTTTTACTTCCTTGTATTTTGTGATGCTTTATTGCCTTCCTCTATTTTGTACATTGCACTTCACTTTCTTTACATCGCGTTTTGCATGTGTTCTGCTTTTAATTACATATTTAAACTAGGAAATAGATCACAGCTGTATCTCTTGTGAGTCACACAGAAATTAGAACAGGTCAATTAAGTTTAATTGCCTGTGAACTGAGGGTGGAGCTAGGAACTAAACCTATTTAAAAGGTAAACTAAATCATTCCAAGACTTTACTAGAAAAGCTCACCCAGACACTGCCACAACTTGCTGCAAGGGAAAGGTTATTCTGTCTTTTCTTTCTTGTATTTTGTGTTGCTTTATTGCTTTCTTCTATTTTGTATATTGTGATTCATTTTCTTTACACTGTGTTTTACTCGGCTTCTACTTTTAATTGCATATTTAGACTAGGAAAGAGGCCACAACGGTGTCTCTTTTGATTAATACAGAAATTAAGTTTTTCCCCACCCTGTTATATTTTGAAACTAAAATCTCTTTGTAGTTGCTTGCCCTTTATGCTAATTTGACCACATATCTCCTTCACTCTCCTCTTTGATTGGCTATTGTAAGCACAAAATTATTATTATGTGAAACCACTGTCCTTCAACTATTTAAATTTATTGTGCATCCCACTGTATTCCATAGAACCAGAATACAAATGCACTCCCCTTCCAATTTATCTTGCTCTTTTGAAATTAGTAGTTATTCAATTAGATAGCTAATGTTTAATTTATCCCTTCTTTCATATCTAACTGCTTAGTGCACTCTGCAGTTCTTGGGAAATTAATCCATGTTTCCATCTTACTTTTAAAATCTGCAGAATCTGCTCTAAGACCGCCAGTTATTGGCAAGACCACATTCTTTCTGTGTGTAGTCATCTTGGGATTAATGCTTTGTTTGGCTCCTGATGACAGAAGGAACACAGGAACATTATTTCCTGGGTACTGCTGAACACTGGAAAGCCTAATAACTGCGTCATAGATGCCAGTTTGGAATTTTTGCTTATATTTTGCTCCTGATCAGAGAACAAGCAGATTGCACAGATTCCTGATTCTTTCTGGTTGGAAAGTGAGTGTCTGTGCTTGATTTTTCTGATTGGTCTGGTTTCTATTTAAGGCATTTACCAGGAGAATGCTACAAGAAGCCTACAGACCTTACATCATCTGGTACAAGACTGTGGATCACCAAACATTCTGTGGCCTGCTTCTCATATTGGGATGCAAAGGAGCACTGTATCCCAGTAGAGTGAAGCTGTGGTGAGACCAGTACTAGTAGTAGTCAGGCAGTAGCTATTCAGGTGACTCCCCTCTTTTCATCATTCTTGACAAGCTATTTTTTTATTTTCAGTAAGTACTACTTGATTTGCTTCTAACTTCAGAATATCTTCCTAAATACCGTATGCATAAATCACCAGGTTCTACTAATTAGTTACCCCTCAAGTGTTTGGCAGTGCTGTCTACAGCCAAAGAAACCTTTGAATTGCCATTTTTTTTCTGCAAAAGTACCATTAAAACTTCACCAGTACCTGGTTGCACAGAGGATAACTAGTTTGCAGTGACAAGCACTGCCCTCAGATTACAAACCGAATACTCCTGACATTACTTTCTATTCTCTTTCTAACTGTCTAACCAATAAAAAAAGGCTGTTGCCGTGGATATGAACTTTCCCATTTTCTCTGTTACCAGGTTGGTGGAAATGGGCATCCTGAGGCAAAACAGAAATTGCCTCATATTTGCTGACAGACAGTTAATTCTCAAACAAAGTGATATAGTATGTGAGAGATGTATTTACACAATATCACTGGAGGCAAAGCGCTCATATAAAAGTACTCCTAATGTCAATAAGGTTGCCAGGAGTACACTCTGCACCCATCACACACAATACAAAACAGAAACATAGACCCACATATGCCGAGGCACTGAAAATATAACATTCCTAAACCCCAAAGACCTAGATGAAGTACACATAACAAACATCCTCAGCAACCCTGAATGTACTGTTTCAAAACAACATCTGCCTCAACACATATAGCCACATCTTATGGTGCCTCACCTTCTAAGCCCATAAGGCAAGCCACCACAGAATCTAACATTCTAATCATTAGAGACTCCATTGTAAGACACTGATGTTTATCTTACTATGTGGAGTAAGGAGAAAGTCAGGGTCAGTTACTTCTCAGGGGTCAGGATCCACCACATTAAGCACACACCCAGGTAAATGGACCACAAGTACCAGTATGTCTCAATCATAGTCCATGTGAGTGTAAATGACCTGAGACATACCACCCTAGTCTATATAAAATGAGACATCATGGAGCTCTTGGAATATGAGTCCCAGGCTAGCATGAGTCTAGCATTGGCTAGCATTTTAACTTCTCCAAGGATGATGCCGCAATATGAACAAAGAATGACTGACTTTAATTGTAGGATTCATTTCTGGTGTCATTCAAGGGGGTGCAATATTTGTTAGCATGGAAGGAGATGGTCAACACACAATACTGCTTTGACATGGATGGTCTGCACCTCTGCCATCTAGGCTTTTAAATATTAGCTAAAACATTATCCTCCCCCATAGTGGCTTTTTTAAACAATCCCAAGCTGAAAGTACTTTCGACATAGCAAATCAAAAGCAAAACAATCTAAAGGTTTTACTGCTCAATGTTAGGAGTCTAAACAAAACACTCCACTTCCTAGAAGTTCTCTTCATCACCCTAGAGAATGCTGATGTCTGTGCGGTCACTGAGACATGGTTTAAATCCATGGGCAGCACACCATCAGTGCAAGTAGTTATAATGCCTTCCACACATTTAGCCCAGCTACTACACAGGCAGGGACTAAAGGTGGAGGTGTTTCGATTTACATAAAAAATTAGCATACATCAAGTCTGGTCAAACAGTACAATGCACTTAAGACTCTCCATGTTCAAATCACCATATGCAAAATCCAATACCACTTCCTTGCAAGCTATAGCCCCCGTCTATGACCCAGAAAATCCATACTATGTATTTAAATTTAGTGGAACAGTCACCATCCAACCCAATACCATATTTATGGGTGACTTGAATTACCACACAATTAACTGGCAATCATATATGACAACAAATGTACAGGTACAGTAATTTCTGGATTTTGTAAACACAAACTCCCTGGATCAGATTGTCAATACACCAAAAAGGGGTGCAAGCATACTGGATCTGTTGTTCACTAATATGGGAAAGTGTTGCACCTCCCCTAGTATAACGTCTTCTCTGGCAATGTCAGACCACAGAATGATTCATTTGATGTAAAATTAAATTCTGGAACCCCTACTAACCCTAGAATATTCAGGGACTACAGTAAGGCTAACTTCCTACTATTAAGAGATGACCAGGCAAAATTTCAAGCTTCCATAAAACCAGATAATACTGCTGCCTATGCAGCACTGTTCACAAAAACCCTGTACAATAATGTAAACAGCTGCATAGAGGCAACTGTACCCCCATGAAGAAGTATAGAACAACCTCTAAAAATGATCCATCCTGGTGGAGTCACACGATCAATAGGAAGAAAATCATGGCAAAAAAATTAGGTGGTGCAGCACCCAGCTAGATAAAAGCACTCTCATCAAACTGCACAAACAACTCAAAGCACAACTAAAGTCTACCAAAGCCAAATCTGAGCTAAATGTGGCCTTCCATACCAAGGACAGCCACAAGGCAATCTTTAGCTATGTCTACAACCTCAAAGGCAATACATAATTGTGTGCATAGCTCATTGTGAACAGAGCCACCTATATTGAGTCAGAAGATGTAGCAGACTTACTGGTTGACAAATTCAGCTCCAACTTTACTCCTTTCTCCCCATCAACCTTCCCTCAGGAAGTATAATCAAACATAACTTCCCCTACAATCACTAGGGAACAGGTACTTAATGCTCTCTCTAAGACCATGAACACTGCTTCAATGGGCCCAGACAAATCCCAAGATGCTTTCTAAATAGCATGAAACACAATCCATCAGGCCCTTTGGAATTGCTATTTAACTGTAGCCTCCAAACAGGCTTCATGCCTCATGAATGCAGAACAGCAACAGTCATCCCTCTGCATACAGATGGGCCATCTACAGACCCTGTAAGCTACAGACACATAAGTATCCCTAGTCTCGTATGCAAAGCCATGGAAAGAATAATAACTGCACAGTTGCTGAGAAGAATAAACTACAGAGGATGGTGAGGGTGGCTGAGAAAATCTTGGACGCAAACCTCTCCTATTCAGGACCCTTTCTTTACAAGAGCAAGAAAGAGAACATGTAAAATATTTGCTGATTTGACCCATCTGGCCTACAACTGGTTCTCACAACTTGTGTCTGAAAGGATATACTGCAGCTTCCACTATGGGACTACCAGATTCAGGAATAGCTTGTATCCTACAGGTGTGAGACTTATTAATATGGGCACCAACCATAATACCTGATACACTGAAGCCTCTTTTTTTCATTTAATCCTGCTGCTCTGAGCAATTATTTATTTATTTATTTATTGCATTTGTTTACCAGGAAAGTCCACTGTGCCTAAAAGAGCCCATTTTTGGTGGAGGCCCAGGGAGAAAAGCTCAGACAAGAACATAGATGCAGAAATAAAAATTAAACATTAATTGGTACAGAAGTAGAAACAGTGTTACATATAGTACTTACAATAATATATACAGAATATATGCATAAAAGCAGGAATTTAGTTGGTTGCCCGATTAATTCAGAGTGGTAAAAATGGAGATAAATTAATCAGCATTATTGTGCCAGTATCAGCAAGTGATGAAAGAAAACAAAATAATAAATAGGGAGAAAGTATCATCAGTCACTAGTAGTCAAAAGCATAGGAATTTAGTTATAATATAAGGAGAGGGAAGAGGTTATGCTATACAGCAGGTACATAGCCAGGAGGAGTTCAGATGATTTTTCTATGTTTCTTTGAAGGTGGTGGTGCTGCCCATGTTTCTTATAGAATGAGGAAGTGAGTTCCATAGTTTGGCAGCAGTGAAGGAGTAGAGCAGTTGACCACCCGGTAAGGTGGGCTTTTCTACTTTTAGAAGTAGATGATTTTCAGATCTTAGTTGCCTGCTGGGTTGATATTTGGCAAGTAGAGTTGAGAGAGCAGGACAGTCTGTGGGTTTGTAGATTATTTTGTGTGCTGTAGTTAGCTGAGTGAATGAGAGATGGTGGGGGAGTTCCAACCAGCCTAACTGTTTCAGTGAGTTACAGTGGTGGGATGAGAATTTGGCCTTGTTGTCAAATTTGGCTATTCTGTTGTAACACATATAATGTTTGGATTTTGTAGAATTTGGATATTAGTGAAGAGAGGGGCACCATAAAGGAAAGAGGGTAATAAAAATGTAGTTGCAAGGGTTTGACTAGTAGAGAGGCTAAGAAAGTGTTGGTGCCTGTAGAGCATACCGAGCTTTTGGTATGCTTTTTTGATGTTACTGTTTATGTGTAAGTCAAAGTTTAGGTTTTAATCTATAATAATGCCTAGTAATTTAATGTGTGGGACAACTTCTATAGTGGTATTGTCTTGGGCTTGTATATTGAAGAGTTTTTTTATTTAGGGGAGTGGTTTTCTTAGGGGTAAAAATTACTAGTTTAGTTTTTTTTTTTTTGGATTTAGGACAAGATAATTGTTAAGCATCCAAGATTCAGTAGAGGTGAGGGCATTCTGGGTGATCTGCTGGAGTTCAGAGCTGGAATTAGCAGTGCATATTATTGTAGAGTCATCAGCATACTGGATTACTGAGCATTGTGGGAGAGTGGTGTGAAAGTTGTTAATAAAGATGCTAAATAATACAGGACCAGGTATGGAGCCTTGGGGTACCCCTGTGGAAGTACTGAGGAAGGGAGAGTAAGATTGTTGCCATTTGGTGGATTGCTTCATATTGAAGAGATAGCTATTAAACCATTGTAGGGTAGGTGGGGAAATGTGGAGGGTAGATAGTTTAGAAAGGAGGATAGTGTGGGAAATGGTATTGAAAGCTTTGGAGAGGTCGAGGAAAAGAGAAGCGATTATTTTACAAGATATCCCATGCCCAGTTAACTGTATCAAGGAAGGAGAGGAGGGCTGTAGAGGTGCTGTGCCCTGGTCTGAAACCATGCTGAGTGGGTGACAGAATTTGAGTTTCAAGCAGGTGGTTGAGGAGTTGGGCATGGATGCAGTTTTCCAATATTTTAAAGAGGGGTGAGAGAATAGCTACGGGTCGAAAGTTTGTGGTCTGTGTTGGTGCTGCCTTTGTTTAAGGGGAGAATGAATGCTTTTTTCCATATGTCTGGGACAAGGTACTCTTTAATTGAACTGTTAATGAGTATGCTGATGGGATAAGCTATAGAGTTTGCAGCTAACTGCAGGAAGTGTGTGGGTAGATTGTCAGGGGCTAGAGCACAGTATTTAAGTTTAAATAAAAGTTTTTTTATTGTGGCAATGGGTATGGGGGAGAATTTTAAGTTAGAGTTGTGTGTAGGATTGTTTTCTGGGATGGTTTGGTCATTAGCTGTCTTGGTGGTGGTGGTGTTAACCATAGGAAAGGTGGTGGTTAGGTTTGCTATGGTGTCAGTGAAATAGGAATTGAAGAGGGTGGCAAGTTCGATAGAGGTTTTGTGTGGGTCAGGGGATGGGCTGCTATGAGAACCTGGATGTAATAGATGGTTGATGGAGGACCAGAATTTTTTGGGATTATATTTATGTTGGCTTTGTAGGTGGAGGCAGTGGGCTTTTTTATCATTGGTTATTACACGTTTTGCCTGGTTACGGAGTTGTTTGTATTGTATTAGAGTTGTGGGGTCTTTGTTTTTCTGCCATGATTTCCAGATTTTATCCCTTGCTGACATGACTTCTTTGGTGGATTTTGAGAGCCAGCTTGAATGGTTATGTTTTATTCATTTTTGGCAGGTGGGTGCTTGCCTATTTAGGATGTCTAGGAATGTTGAGTTAAAGAACTCAACAGCCTCGTTAAGTGCCAGGGATTTGAGGGGTTCCCAATTTACTTTAGTTAAGGTTTCATTAAATATGGATGGTTGGAACTTAGTCAAATTTCTGGTTGATTTGTATTGGTGTTGCCCTGGGTTTGGGGTTGTTTTGCATAGGATATATGCTGGGTGGTGGTCACTAATGGTATTAGATAGTATGCCTGCAGTGATGATATTGTTAAGGTGGGACTGCCAGCATTACTATTATGCAATATGATGGCTATACTGAGTCACATCTAAGGTTAACAAGTGCAATATGGTAACTAAACAGCTGCCATTCACTAGTCTCTATTTATTTTCTATCTTAACAGTGTAAGGGGTTTGGTGGTGGGTATTTATTTATTATTTATCACTGGACAATGAGTATTGAATGTGTTTATGTAATGTGAACTACCTCTTGCATGTCATACGTGTTATTTTCTTTCTTATTTTATTCTTTAATACTGCTGTATCTACGTTATTTGCACTGCATTTCTCTCATGAGCAGACATTTGTAATTTCATTTAGGTTGCACATGTGTGGTCCTAAATGGCAATAACATTTCTTTGAATCTTTGAATCTTCGAAACAAACTCTTATCCAGTGCATAGCCAACTGACTCACAGACAAGACCCAGGAAGTTAGAATTGGGGAGTCCACCTCTACAGAAATGTCAGTGGCTTCTGGCTGATTACATTTGCAGATTATTGCAAATTAGGAGCTGCCTTTGAATCACACACTGACATGAATGTTTTTCAGAAGGGCTGACACAAATATACAACTGGTGCCAGAATCATGGACTAAAACTAAATGTCAAGAAATTCATAATACTATCCATCCAGAAATCATACACCCCTGGAAACTATTGTGTTGACAACACACCCCTAAGAGTTGACCCAGTAGTCAGGGACTTAGGGACACACATAGACAGCAATCTAACTTTTGACAATCATGTGTCTACAGTAGTGAGAAATCATTCTATGTTGTGCAACTTATAAAGAAAGATATGGCATCTAGGTCCAAAGAAGTCATTGTTCCACTGTATTTGGCATTCATCAGACATATCATTGAGTACAATGCCCCATGTGGTATGTATCTAACCAGGCAAATCCAATGATTGGAATGTCCAAAGAGGTTCCTTACTAAAAGAACACAGGTTATAAGTAACATGTCCTATGCGGACCACCTAAAGACCCTATCCCTGAATTCTGTTTCCTACAGACTGTTGAGAGGAGGTCTATACCAGGCATACAAGGCATTGTCAGACCCCACTCTGATGAACCTCCTGCATATCTGCAAAACAAACACCACCAGAATTACCCATTCTAAAGATGTAAACCTTGCCTGTGATATAAATAGGACCTGCTAGAGACACAGATATGTATCTCATAGACTACCCCTTCTCTGGAACAAGCTCCCCATCCATATGAAGCAGAGTTCCTCTATAACCCAATTTAAGTGTAACTTGGCAATTGGATGAGGAACAGGAAATTGAACCCTTGTTTGGCACCTGTGTCTCTAATGGACACAGGCAGCCTGCATATGGTTCATCTCCCAGGCCCCAGATTGTAAATATTTTGCCTCCCAAGCCCCTACTTACATTTATAAAGAGTATCAGAACTTATCAGAGACTTGAAATGTATGGCTATGCTTTAAAAGGCCCTTGTGGTTGATAGCCTAGTACACACCAATGAACCTATGAACCTGTGTGTGTGTGTGTGTGTGTGTGTGTGTTATATGTATTCATAAACATTCACAAACAAGGTTGACTGCTTATTTTTGTTATCATCAAACAGAGTCAGCATTTATCTCTTTTTGTGGCTCTAAATGAATTTGATTTTTTTATCAAAGTTCCTGTTTTGGCTGAGATGGCTGTTTTAAGGGCCATTTCAATTTCAAATTACTGACCATTATGACAGGAGGTTTACAATAACATGCGATAGTTAACAGTAGCATGAATAAATAGTACATGAGATTAGTGAAATTTTATGTAGCACACCTGATGCACTTCTTTATTTTGTAGCAGTTTATTGAACAACAATAATATCTACCTTTCCAGTGAGGTTTGACCTTTCAGAATGGAAATAAAATCTGATTAGTGGATGCATATTTATTACCTTTGTTGCACTTCCCAGGTTATAAAACAACAGACAGTGGGATTCAATAAAACCTACACGGTGGTTGCTGTGCTGGTGCCCCCCACAAATTCCAAAACTTTTGGACTACAGCTATGGAAAGGAGTCTACATGACAGAATAAAAAGTAAAATGTGTGAGATTTGTACAGAACTGGCCTTAACATGTTACAGTAGGCTGGATGCAACAAAAGTAGAGTAACTATAGCAACATATTCCTTTTATGTGCAATAACACAAATGCAGCTTTGCTCCCCCACCTCTAAATGAACAGTAAACTTGTAAGTAATGCAGACAGATAAAAGTGTAAATGTGTGTTAATCAAAATAAATATAAAAAACATTAAACCAACTATTTTTAGTTACATGTCAGTACTTGCAATATATAGTTGATGAAATGTGGGCATATCATCTAAAAATCAGTACTCCTCTGTGCAGATATATCCCAAAGTAATATCCTCTCTTCTGCGTTCAACATTTAAACAATTCAGCACGCCTTCAGTTTTCCTAGCTACATGGTTGCCGTCTTGTGTAGATTCAAGGCTGTCATCACGTTGAAGATGCAAATGAGGTCTGAACTCATTAGAACTGCTGAATCCCAAATCCTCAGCTCCGTATAGCAGATGTAAACATTGTGCAGGCACTCTGTCAGTGTATGGATAGCAACTGTGAATCCTTACATCAAGTGGGTGTGTCATGTTAGACTTACAAAGTGTTACATGTACATCTTTCAAGGCTGGAAATGCAAGTAAGCAGTGCATAATTCACAGGTTCTGTTTCATTAACATCAACTTCCTCTTTATTTGTGTGCAAATTGTGTTTTCTCTGCCAATTATTTATTATTATTTTATTATTTTTTGGCCATTGTTTGCAGGATGTGGTGCTTAGCGCAATCATGGGCAACAGAGGAATGAATAGACAGTTTGGCTTTGCTTATCTTGTTTGCACAGTGTTATGTGGCCAGTAAAAGGGAGGTTAAGAATGATTAGTAAAATAAGGGAATGTCATGTAGCCATTCCAGTGGCAGCACTGCTAAGGTATGACAGTATTGAGTCTGTGGAATATACCCTCTCCTTAACTGACTCTGGCAGAAGGTGTTAATGCAGTGATAAATCCCTTTTTTTGGGACAGATGGTACTATGTTCGAATACAGCTGTATCTAATACTTTTAACTACATTTGCTTAACAGTTGGTGTGCCTTGGTACGTGTTCATCAAGCAATAATGCATTAAAGATAAGAAAGGGAGAACATAGGGCAGTGGTGAAATGGGGATGCTAAAGTCTGACAGCTAGTAATGAGTCTCTGGAATACACCTAATTTACTGAATCTGTGGCAGCATGTTAATGCAGTTAATGCAGTCAAACATTCCTTTTTCAGGGCTAGATGGTACTGAGTTTGAATACAACTGAATCTAACACTTAAGTATTTTTGTATTACAGTTGCTGCGAGTTGGTGCATGATGCACACCATCTCACAATAATGCATTAAACAAAAGAAATGGGGAAAATAGGACAGTGATGAAATGGGGAGTAAGCAGGGGAGAAGAACAAATGGAAAGTAATACAGTAATGTACAGGCGGGAGGGGGGAAAGAACCATAGCTATCCATGTCTTCAACAGTATAATCTGATAATATATGCAAAATATTAGTGGAATTTGGACTGCGACTTCCAGAGGGAGGGGTGACCACAACACAATCATGTTATATAGCCAATTGGACCAAATCAAGTGTGTCAAGGAGACACATTTGTGAAATGGAGAGCTATGTATAGGGGATTTTTTTTTTTTTGGAGAGAGAGGAATGTTGGGAAAGGGATGCAGGTATGTCTGGGTCTGGTAAGTTGAGTAGGTAAGGAAGCAGTTGCAGACAGACAAGAGAAACAAGACAAGACAAAGGGATGGTGATGGACACAAGAGGTCGGTGGATACCATGGATGGGGTGAGGGTGGGGACATCTAGGACCCATGGATGTCAAGCTGGTTGACAGTGAGAATTGAGTCCTCACCCACATGGCTGTCATCACAGTAACCTCACTCCACCACTGGCTGGAGCACTCAACATCTCTTTCTCCTCCTCCTGGTCCTACTTAAGATGAGGGCAAGTAGCCCCTCCAGCCAGCATAGTCATGCACCATCAGTGTGGCACACAAACCTATGCATCATATCTGGCAGTTCAGCACAGGTAATACACTGACCACCTCTGCCACTTCTCCTGGAGGGAACCACTAGACTATACTCTATGGAAGAACTACCTGAGGGGGCAGGTAGTGCAGGGAAGTAGAGGTGCTGCTGCCAGGTTGGCTCCCAGACATGCTGGATAACAATGCCTGGGCTGGTGGAGTGGGGGCAGATATATCCTGTGATGCAGGCCTACCCTGGTGTGCTGTGGATCATTTTGTGATATTGTACACATGAATGACATGGACACATTTTGATGACACGTAATAAGATAAAAAAGAAAAGAGAGATAAGGGTTGGGATGAGAGACAAAACAAGAGATAAGATTAGTACTTTTATATGTAACATACAATGCAGTAATACACTTATTTGGCTCTATTATCTTAACCCTTACCCCATACTCTTAAGACTACCACCCCCGAACAGATAACTTTTACTTTTTAGGCTACCAGCTCCTAACAGATGCACACTATACTACTGATTGCAGCAAGTACTCCTTACATGTGCATATACTGCACATATCCATGTTACAATTATACAGGTTACAGTTTACAGCAGAGCACAAGTGCCACTGGTATAGCGCTTTTACTTTAAACCTTTAAGTTACACAGAATTGAAGGATTAACAATATTATATAGTTGGGAAATGTGACATTTGAGCCCACCACCTCTGACTAAAGTTAAATATTGTACTCTTGGTTTGTGCTACAGATTAATGCATACGTATTTGCTTTTACAGTTGAGACATACATGCTCAATTTGATACAACTGTATAAAATACCAAAAAAGCTATCTTGAACTTTTTGTGCTACAATAACCGTAATCATCTGCTGTATACATACTGTATGCCTCCCTCATCCTCACCAGTCTAGCGACATGGGTCCTACCATTGCACTCCCTTTCCATGGCAGCTGTGGAAAAAGAACAACAAAACAGAATACCATTATGATTACCAGTCTTGCCTATATTCAGCTTTTAAGCCTTACAAATACTGTCTGTGGTTGATACTTACACATCTGTGAGATGTCCTCCATCCTAATTCCTTGATACAAGCATCGAGGGTATCCCTCTTCCTCAGATGTAGGTCACTAAAGGGGTGCCTATATTGGTCCCCAGTGTGTGGGATACTGATGGCACTGGCTACCACCCGGGCCAAATAATCTCAATCTTCTGATTTATACTGGGAATGAGAATAGTCCCCCTGCAGCACCCTGGTACTGTGGTGAGTCCAACAAAAATCTTGGACTTCTGGACACCCCATCTCTGTGACCTAAAAGTCACACCCTCTCCACAAATGCCTACCATGTTTGCCATGGATCAAGAGCAATGGAGACCGATGGTTTACCACCAATTCCAGTTATTGCATTTACCGGGAGTGTGCACAGTTTGAAAATGTTGGGCATTGTGTATCATCGCACTAACACAGTGAAAAAAGTGGTGTTCAACAGTGGCATGCAATACAATTTTAAGGTTATTTGATATACAGGCAGTTATGTAAGCGTGTTTGTCAAATGTGAAGGCAATGCCAGTCCAGAGAGCAGAAATATACTTACAGGAAAATAGTACACAGTATACCCACAGTCATGCATTTGTTAATAAATGTGATAATACATAGATAAATAAGAAAGAAATAACTGACACAGTATTAGTGTCCTAGCCCTCATACATATAATTATCAGCTACACCCTGTCATGTGTTATAAGTAAGAGTGAATATAATGGGAAGTGGAACAGTAGTAAAAGTGTATGAAATATGCTATATTTGATCTCAGGACCATGTGTATGGCTGTCCTACACTTACACCTGTTGAAACAACAAGGTTGGGAAAACACTTGTCTATGTTGCAGTTCATTGCTAGAAACTGCAATGTCACAGCAGTAAAACAAAGGTTGCACACCCTGTACTAGAACCCAGGACCATCTGTACTCAAGCCCTACATGCATACCTGCTACCATGGAATAGTTACATGACATTCCCTATTTTACTATAATCATTATTAAGGTCTCACAGTTAAGCATTGTGTAATGCCACTTACCAGGTTTGCTTGATGCCCAATAGCATTAATTGAATGTACCCAGTTTCTATTTTTGGCTGTCTGGATCCTGTCTGCTTCCTAGGTTGGCCAGTGTGCATATTGCTACACATCACGCCAACAAGATAAGCACAGCCAAACCTGCCATTCATTTTTTACAGTTCCCATATGTATGCTAAGTGGCATATCATACAAACTGTTCTCCCCCAAGAACAAAAGTGAGAAATAGTTGAAATGAGGAAAAGCAATCTATGACATACACAGTAGAAAATGTTAGTATAGATGAGATATTTCTACAAAGGTCTGGATTTGAACTCTTGCTCCAATGCACCTTCAAAACACAGGATGGGTGCCTTATCACTCTCTGCCACAGACAGCTTTGCAGCAAAGAACTGACAAACAAGTGCAACAGAATGTACACTGATATCAAACCATAAACTGTTATCTGTACATTTATTATACTTGGACATAGTGATCACACAACCTGCTATGATTATTGCTTGCAAATATACAGCTCTAGCTTACCTTTCTGTGTTTGTTGGTCATTCATCAGTATGACAAATACAGACATGTTGTGTATATCATTGACCTTAAAGTGTGTGAGGATATTAACTTGGAATAATATGATATGCTGTTGCCAACAACTGAAAGGCAGGATGGATAGCACAAATGAGTACAGACTGCTCTTTTGGGGGAGGTAAAGGTGACTTCCTGTTATGGCATATACAAGGGTGCACTGTTCTTTTGTGGAGGGGGGCAACAAAGATGAATCACAGTTACGGCACAAACAAGTATATATTGATCTTTTGGAGGGAGCAAAGCAAAGGTGAGTTACTGTTATGGCACAAACAAGCATAGAGTGTTCTTTTGGGGCAAGCAAAAGTGATTTACTGTTATGGCACAAACAAGATTGGACTGTTCTTTTGGGGGTAGCAAAGGTAAGTTACTGCCATGGCACAAACAAGGATATGTTGCTCTTGTTACTCTCCTTGTTTTGCATCCTGTGTATTGTTTGATCTTGGGAGGGTTGTGAAGTCAGAAACTGCAGTGTGTATCATTACTTTATAACTTCTGTTTTTAATGATTTTCCAGTACAAATGTATGGTGCTAAACTGAGGGCATGTAGTGATCATCAATACTTTTGAGAGGTATAACTGTGTGAATCTTTGATCCCTGAGGCCTACTACTTACTAATGGACACATATAAGTTAAATAAATCTCTGCTGTTACATGTTAAGGTAATTTCTGTACAAATCTCCCACCTTTAACTTGCTTACTGTTCCAAGTGATGAAATATAAGCATATGCCATAATATTATTAAGCAATACACTCCAGGTTTAGGACTTAACATTCTAAATACAGCAGTTGCCACAGTGTTACTTCAGTGCTGACTCTGTCTAATGCAAGCAGTACACAGCCAATACATGGGGAGATAAAGGTTATGTGAGTCGCCTGGCATCAATGTTGCTATATCTATGTGAGCATGAGGAAAGTTTTATGCCTGTAAGTGGTGAATGAGTGTGCTATGCATTGTCTCTTAGCCAATGCAAGGGCATACTTAGCATGCCTACGTCTGCCTCCATCCAAAGCAGCTGGTGGTTCCCCTTGACTATTCACCTGCCTGTGACTGTGGTGACCTTGGCATTGGTGGTGGGATGTGTGCCCCTTCCTCTTGCTGATCCTGCTGCAGCTGTTTTCTCAGGATTATGTTGTGTGACATAGCACATAATGTGAAGATTTTGGTACATGTCCATGAATTGTACTGCAGGGCTGTCCCAGATGTATCTAGGCACCAAAACCATGACTTCAGCAGCCGAAACACAAACTCTATGGCATTTCTGTTTTGAGTGTGTGCCTCATTATGGCATTCTTCCATAGCTGTGTGTGAATTTCTGATGTGTGTCATCAGCCACTGCTTCACTGTATAGCCAGTATCCCCCCAGTAAATGACCCTGTGGGATATCCCCCCTACAAAACATCTGGCACATTTGGCAGGTATGCCAGATATGTGAGTCACGGTAACTGCCAGGGTTTTCAGCACATATGTTCAAGATGATTGTCTTGGCATTGCACATGACTTAGCAGTTGATAGAGTGGTAACCCTATCTTTTAATGTAAAGCTTACCATGTTCCTCAGGTGGCGCCTTTATTTCTACATGAGTACAATCTATGGTACCAAGTACTTCAGGGTAGTGTGCTACCCAGTAGAACTGATGCATATTTCTGGACCTCTCCTCAGAGCTACAGGGAAAATATATGTGCTCACTGGCATTTTGGAGCATAGCATCCAGGAATTGGTGGAGGATCGTGGATGCTGATTATTGTGACACCCCCAGCATGTCCCCTGTTGTTCTCTGAAAGGCACGTGTAGCTAATATTCTAAGGGCTATACATACCTTAGTTTTGAGTGGGATGGGTTTCCCTTGGTTGGCTCTGGCTCTGAGTTGAGGGTAGCAGAGGTTGTAAAGTTCCTGTAGTGTGTCCCTGTCCACTGTGTAGAACCCTACAATTTCCATGTCATGTAGGTTGTGATAACATAAACATGGCCTGAAAACTCTTCTCCTTCTCGTCCTAGGCATATTGGCGGCAGCAGCAGTAGCATTGTCTTCAACCTCTAGAATACACAAATGGATTAAAGCAGCAGCAGCCCCTAACAAATTGTGTAGACTTTCTGTGTCTGTACTCCAAAAGTTTTGACATCTGCAGGAAAAAACAGCATGGCACCTACATGGATGCTTTATAGCTTGTTGAATAGCTGCACTCTGTTGAATTTGCTGATTAGCATGAAATTCAGCTGCTTATGCTGTAATTAGCATCTATGAAACACAGACAAAGACAGATGCAATCCATTAATAATCTGCACCATTGTAAAAAGACAAATGTGTAGCTAGCCAAACTGATGGAAAAAGAGAGTTGTATATGTTTGAAAGACTGCAAAAATGTTTGTTTTCTTCAGGATATATCTGTACAGAGGAGTATTGAACTTCAGCAGATATGCTCCCATTTTGTCACCTACATAGTGCATATGCTGGAATATATTTAAGAATAATGTGAAGCAAAGGCATTTACACCTTTATCTGTATGCATTAGCTAGAAGTGTCCTGATGGCATGGGCATGTTTGTCAAGTCATTTCAGTGGTACACGTGATTGACAATACATGAAAATGGAATGCTGTGTGATAAATATATACAAATGTTTAAGGGACAGGTCCTTTGATAGCACTTTTAGCATTTCAAAGGTGGCTTGTTAGCAAAATGGCTCATTTGCCTGTTCTTTTATTATTTATTTTATTTTATTTTACATTTGTTAACTGGGAAAGTCCATTTGGATATGTGTCCTTTTTCAGTGGAGGCCCGGGGAGAAAAGCTCCTCAAAATCATACAATGCAATACAGCATAGACAGTACAGTGTATAGTTACACCATAGCATATTAGAAAAAAACATTGAGTTGATACTATTCTAATATAAACAAATAATTAGTTTTAGTTAAAAATTAGGTAAGCAAGGGATTGAGTAAGAAATTTTTCTATAACTATATGCAACAAAGAAAATCATAAAAATGAAATACTTTCTGAGGGGTTATACTTAGTTAATTTTAGGTTTTTTTAAGTAAGAGAGAATAGAGAGGATAAGATATAAGTAATATAGGGAATGTAATGCCTATATTAGTAATAATTAATAAATGAATAGTAATTTATGGGGGGGCTGTGTGATAAATATGTACTAATATTTCAGGGACAGGTACTTTGATAGCACTTTTAACATTTCAAAGATGTTTTGTTAGTAAAATTGTCATTTGCCTGTTCTTTTTTGGAGGGGCAGCAAAGATGATTTACTGTTATGGCACAAACAAGGATATGTTGCTCTTGTTACTCTCCTATTCTGCATCCTACCTGTTGTTAGTATTTCACAACTCTAGACTGATTTATGTTTCTCCAGTGAGTAACACAGACTGACTACCTTTTCAGTTTTATCTGTAAACAGTTATTTTGTAGTTATGTTATTCTTATGAGTAATATACTTCTGTTGTCTTTTAGGACACCTACAAGTATGTCACTCAGGCATGTCAATCCATGGAGACCCCCCTTCACTGATTCCAAAAATCAAGTAATTATCAATGGGTTTCGGCAACATGGTGCTTTTCTCCTGTAAAGCGGCTGGGGAGGTATGGCATAGAGGATGCAAATATAGTAGCAGATTGTACAAGACCTTACTGCCATGGGTGACCATGGCTATACATACTAACAGATGCACCACAGAGCCACTGACATGATAACATCTGCACAGAGGTGAACAGCTGCAGTGGAGCATGACCAAATGGTTAGTGGGGGAGGGCCTGCTAGGGAACATCCACTAACCCCCAATGAACAGTTCCTGGCAAATATCAGAGCTCCAGACAGCTCCCAGGAGAGTGCAGTACAGCATGTACTGGATGTGGGGACAACACTTTCTGAGACAACAAACACATCTCAGGAGGAGATTCCAGATAGACTTTTTTATCTAAACAGTTAAATACTGTTGTATAGTAAAACAATTAAAATGAATAAGTTAATTATGTGTCATATCTTTTTTTGGGAGAGGAGGTTGAAGATTGTTAGAGTTATAAGCTTAGGTTAGAGTTATCAGCCACATTCTTGTTGAAAGCAGAGTTAATGCACATATAAAGGGTTAAATGTACTACCCCCTGTGTTATTGTAAATTGTGATAATGTTGCCCTTACCTCTTGCTTAACTTCTTCCAGAACCATCTGGACTACAGCGCAGTACATCTCCTGCAGATGGTAAGCCAAATATTTTTATGTCAGTACTGCCAATCAATTTAAAGAAATATTGTACTGTGTGATTCTGATCGCAGGCCTGTTGTGAGTATTGCTGTACTGTTTGTATTACTGGCTGCACTGTTAGTTTGCTAACATATATTTCACTCCCAGCAGACATTCCATCACAGACACTGTTTGTTCCATAACAAACACCCCTCCGTCCATCACAGACACTTTTCATTCCAACATGTCATTGCGATAGTTACGGACCTTAGGGTTAGGGTGCGGGTTAAGGCAAGTGCATAGATAGTAATGTATGTAAGGTTTAGTGTAGGGTTAGAAGTAGGGTTTTGGTGTTTTACTTTAGTGTTAGAAGTAGGGTTTTGGTTAGTGTATGTATGTGGTTTATTTATTTTGTTTGGGTAGGCAGTATGTAGTGGGAGGTGGAGTTGGCCGGCTATGGGGATTTGACTTTTTGAATTTCGGAGTTTAGTGCGTTTGGCATATTTGCGGTTCGCGCAATACGTGCCGGTGTTTTCGCATTCGCTTAAAAGGATTTTCGCTAATATAATATAGACCCATGAAGTTATACCACTGTTCCCTTATAGACCAAGATATGTACTTCATATTTGTGAATCCATGATCAGCACTTGATGCGCCTGTCTATGAGGTGGAACCACCAGGGCAATTTTAGATTTTCCAATCCAATTTTCCATGTTACGCATAAATAGGGTCATTGAGGAGCTCAGTTTCATGTGAACTGGGAGTTTGTTCCATAGCAGTGGCAATCCCTAGGTGACATATCTGTCTCTCCAGCATGTTCTATTCTTGTCACAGTCTAGGTTAAGGTTCTTACAGTAAGTGAGTCTTGTCCCATTTGATTTCCAGAGGTGCAGCATTTCCATTAAGGCAGGGTTCAAGACTGCTCTGTAGGCCAGGCACAAGTCACCTCTCAGTGGTCTATATGATACAGAGTACAGTGACTGGGCCTTCAGTATGTCCATGTAGCTCATGTGTTAAAGTCCCTGGATTTTCTTGGTGAAAAATCTCTTAGGACTTTCTAGCTGCTGCAGGTGTCTGATGAGGTACATGCAAAAGGGAGCATTGTACTCTATTACTGGCTTGATGATGGAAGAGTACAGTGGCTAGATGACATCCTTGGTCTTGGATGCTATGAACTTACTTATGAGGTGTGCAATGTAAAAGGCCTTCCTTACCACTGTGGATACATGATGATCAGAGTTGATGTTGCTATCAACCTGCATTTCCAAATCTCTTACCATTGGGTTGGAACTTAGCGGGATATTATTAATAGTGTAATTTGCAGGTACCTCTCCTTTGCCAAAAGGGATAATAGTGCATGTTTTTAGGGTTAAGTTTAAGTCTTCACCTTTGGCAACAATCATTTATGCATGTAAGTCCATTTTGTAGTAAGTTGACATCACTTGGGGATAAAATGACTGCACACAGTTTGCAGTCATCAGCAAACTTGGTGAGCCATAGGGCATCTGTTAAAGCCTACATTTCTGAGAAATAGATTCCAAACAGTAGGAGGCCCAGCACAGGCCCTTGTAGAACACCACCGGTAACAGGTCTGGTGGTAGAGGTAGAATCCCCAACTGTGATTATACATGTAATGTCAGTGAGCAAGTTGGCTACCTGTCTAATGACTTATGGGTTAATCCCCAGCTGGATGACTTTCTCACATATGCCTGAGTGGGGATTGTGTCAAAGCCCTTGGCCAAGTTGAGATAGGCAGTATATACTGATTTCCCCTTCATCCATTCCTTGGTGACACTCTTGAAGAATTCCACTAGGTTTAACAGGCATAATCTGCCCTTAATGAAGCCAAACTGGGCCAGATCAAGAGTTTAAAGGTCACCAATGTCCTTGTTGATAAGGTCCAAGATGATTCTCTCCATGGGCTTACAGACAAGGCTGGTCAGGCTTATCGGTCTATAGTTCCCCTGGTTGGTTGAGGCCCCCCTCTGTGCAAAGGTGTACAGCTGCTGTTTTCCACTATGCCAGGACAAACTCAGTACTTAGATTGTGGTTGAAGAGAGTATACACTGGTTCCACTAACTCTTGCTTTACACCACTTAGTAAGCAACCTGGGATATTATCCTGTCCCATAGAGGCTGTGTTTTTGGCCTTGGTAAGGGCAGTTACAACCTGTTGTTTGGAGATAATAGGTAGAGAACTGGTGACAGGTATACTTTGACATATCATTGTTGGAGACATGGGTGTGAAATATTTGCCAAACCTGTCCACTATGAATTTGGTGCAAATCTGGGCCTTCCCTTTACACTACAGACAGCTAAAGAATGCCTTGTGATCATCCTTAGCTATGGATGCTAATTTAGTTTTGTAATTAGTTTAAGAGGACTTTACAAGATGCCTCATTTGCTTGTTCAGGATATGGAGGATGTTCTTCTGCTGAGACTGTTCACTCTAATTCCTGGATATCAGTTTCTTTCTCATGTTGTATAATCTATTTATGCTAGATGTCCACATGGGCAGCCTGTTTTTTCATGAGCAAGTTTTGATCAGTTCTGGTACGGTTAAGTCTATACACTTGTAAAGCTGTTTATACAGGGCATTTGTGTACACCTTCATATAGGAGTCTTTACGATCAGTGGTGGCAAAAGGTTTGAAACTATGTATGCCATTGCTTAGGAGGCTATAATTTGCTTTGGAGAAACATTTCAACCTTTTGGATCCTGAGACAGGTTCAGATACATTGAACGTGACTGATTTATGATCAGACCTTACCAGGGAAGGTCTCACACATGGCATGGTGCAGCTATCTCCCATGTTGCTGAGTACCAGGTCAAGGATATCCCAGCCCCTTGTAGGAGTGCAGACTAACTGTTCCAGAGCATTTGTGTTTACAAAGTGCACAAACCTTTGAGTGAGAGTGTTTGAGCTCATGTATGTATGCCAGTCAATGGAAGGATAGTTAAAATAACCCATGCCTAGAGTGTTTGCCTGTATTATGAGTGACTCAAGCAGGTCCAGGAAGGCACTGTGTGGTTTTCATGGTTCATGGTGTGAGGAGGGGTCTTTCCTACAGTTAGTTGGACTTGGAGTAACTCTAGGGAGTCATACTGCTTAATCAGTCTTGAAGTGTATCTGTCTTTCTTGAAGACAGATACACCTCTTGTTTTGTTTCTTTCATTTTCCTTTTGTGGCCTGAATGTGTGGAAGGCATTATCGCCTTTCATGGCCGGAGTACTCTCTGTGGCCCTAAACCATGTCTCTGTGACTGCACAAACATCGATATCTTCCTAAATAAGCAGTGCCTCCGTTCAGTGTAGTTTCTGATTTACAGTCCTAACATTAAGCACATAACCTTGAGTTTGTCTTTTAAGGATATTTTTACATCAGGATTTTGTTTTTATGATGTTGCCTAAAAAAAGGCATAATGGGGAAGGCAAATACCTTGGCCAGTAACTGAAAAGCCAGAGGTGACAAAAGAAGGCCATCCCTGGCAAAGCAGCATGGTCTGTCGACCATATTATGCCAGGCTGACACCAGTAGCTAAACCAATTTTTGAAGTCAATAATTATTTTGTTTGTATTGAGGTATCATCCTGGATGAAGGTAAAATGTTGCTTAGAGCTATGGACATACCTGTCTGGGACAGATAATCTGAGCGCTCAATCTTATCTCTCTTCATATAGTTCACTGAGGTACGCCTCAAGTCATTAACTTCAACATGGAGTATGACAGAGGTATAACTGCACTTGTTGCTGAGAGACTTCAGTACATGCATGACTTTGTGGATCCTGGCACCTGACAGGCATCTGACCATAACTTTCTCCTTGTACAGTCTGGTGAGGGGGACATCTGTGTGTCTCACTATGGATTCACCTATGATCAAGACATTGGTTTTCAGGTGTTTTTCCTTAAGGGCTTAATGGCTGGAAGGCCTCAAAGATCTTGATGACAGATAACAGAACATAGCACCTATGTTCAATTATCCAAGCCTTTAACAATATCCCACATTCATGTCTCATAGTGAAACTGGCTCACCAACAGAACACACACTCTGAAAGTTGTAACTGCACCCCCTCACTAGCCATTTACCAATGGAATACCCCAAGGATCTGCGCTGGGCCATCAACTGTATGGAAACTACTTCCCTGAAGTGCAGGAAATGATAGGTGGCCTGTGATTTATGATGTTTACAGATGACTGTTAATTTTACACACTCATATAGATTCCCCCAGTGATGGTAACATATTACAGAAGGGCTGACAGAGGCAAATGATTGGTGCCAAATTCACAGACTGAACCTTACAACAAACAATGCTTCATTGTCCCCTTTGGCAATAAAGTATGCCTACTAATTATGATATACATACCACCTTTCTCAGCTCAATCACAGTGCTGTGAGACTTGTGATCACATGTTTATAGCAGTCTACACTTTCATCACCATGTGTCCATACTGGTGAGGCACACATTCTGCATTGAGCACAGCATACTTGTGGACATCATATCCAAGACCAGGGAGGTGATAGCTCTGTTGTACTCTACCCTTATCAGACGAATAATTGAGTACAAGGTTCCCTTCTGTCTGTACCTCACTAGACAACTACAGTAATTGGAGAAAAAAATAGTGGTTTGTGATTGGGAGAATGCAGGTCCTCCAATGACGTCCATGGAAAGACTGACATACCTGTCACTGTACTCGGTATCATGCAGGCTGCTGAGAGGTGACCTATGGCTGCTCTGCAGAGCAATCTCTGACGCTGCTTGTCTTGAAATGAAGGATATCTTCAATTCAAATGGGACAACTATAATTTGCCCCAGGGTTCTCAACCTAGCCTGTGACATAAACAGAACATGCTGGGAAGACAGATATAGCCCACAAAGATTCACAATCCTCTATAATAGGCTCCCACTGCATGTGCAGCAGTGCTCTTCAATGACCCTGTTCATGTGCAACATTAACTACTGGTTAGGTGACTATAAAGTTACCTCTGGGCCGGAACCTATTTCCCTCAGAGGCAGGCTCAGTTGGTGCTACTCACAATATTGCTCTGCTAAAAGCAACCATCTAACTATGCTTAATAATAGTACTTTTATTTCTATACAGCTAGACTTCTAAAGACCCTAGTTTTATTAGGCTAGTAGCCTCATATGAACCTGTGAAGCTATGTGCCTATGCAGGTCTCACAACCTGTTGTCAACCACATGGCCTGCAGATGTCATCTACTATAAGTTCACCTGCACTCCTGCACAAATCAAACATGAACAGTGGCACTTACATTAAGTACTGCATTCTGTAGTCTGTGTACCTAGATAGCTATGGGTTCTGTTCTTACTGCAGTTGACTATGTGAGTGTGTGTCTAGACAGCAGAGCAGATGTGTGTATCTTATAGTTACATCTCCAATTACGTAGACTGCCAGTATTTTGATACTTGCACATGGCTACACATCCATTTCATATGGGCCTCCCAAGCTCTTTTTTCACACATGCCCTGCTAATATCATCTACTATAAGTTCACCTGCACTCCTGCATACATCAGACTTGAGCTGTGGCACTTACGTTAAGTGATGTGTTCTGTAGTCTCTGTACTTAGATAGCTAGGAGTTCTGTTCTCACTGCAGTTGACTATGTGCATGTGTGTCTAGACAGCAGAGCAGATGTGTGTATCTTACAGTTACTTCTCCAATTACATAGATTGCCAGTATTTTGATACTTGCTCATGGCTACATATCCATTTCATGCAGGCCTCCCAACCTCTTGTTCCCCACATGTCCTGCTGATGTCATCTACTATAAGTTCACCTGCACTCTTATATAAATCAGACTTGTGCTGTGGTGCCACCAGCATGTGGGGCACTTTTATTTTCTCCTCAACATGCACTGCTGATGTCATCAGCTATAAACTGGCTGACACACTCCAAGTCACACTTGAGCTGTGCTGCTTGCATTAAGGACTGTGTTCTGAAGTCTGTGAAGTTAGATAAGTAGGGATTCTTTCTATTCTCACTGCAGTCAACTGTGTGTGTGTGTGTGTGTGTGTGTGTGTGTGTGTGTGTGTGTGTGTGTGTGTGTGTGTGTGTGTGTGTGTGTGTGTGTGTGAGCTGTTGCTTGACATTCTAGAGAGTATTTTACACCAGCATGTGGGGCACTGTCATCTTCTCCTCAACAGACTCTGCTGATGTCATCAGCTATATCACATTTTTGGAAATGCAGTACTCTCACAGTGGAAGGGTCAGAGACTGGCTTGGGGCCAGGCAGAAGTCACTTTATCCTATGCAATAAAGTTTACAGTGACATAGCTTTCAATCTATTTACATACATCATGGCATGGTGTGTAGGCCCTGTGTTATCTTTCTGAGAAAGCCTTGTGGTTTCTCCAGATGCTACTTGTGTCTGGTGAGGTACATGTAAACAAGAGCATTATACTCTTTCAGTATTGTAATGATGTTTAACTACAGTGCTGTCACACAATACTAAGATATTAATATGATAGCATTACTTATGATGTGCACAACATATGTTTTCAATAGCAATTTGGACATTTGGTGATCAAAGTTCAGATTGCTATCTAAATGTGTTCCCAGTGCTTACATCACTGAGTTTTTGCATAGTAGGACTGTTGTCAGTGCTGTCAGTGCTGTGAAAAACATAAACCTCCACTTTCCAGATGGACATTACAAACACATTTCTGCATTTATTTGTAAATTATGTGCCTTTGTCACCATTCAGTTGTGTGTATCTCCTCCTGTACTATGTTATCGAAATTGGTGGACTCAGTGATTGCACACAATATGCAAGAATCAGCAAATTTGGAAAGACAAAGGCCATATACATTAGCCTGAACTGTCAAGAAATACAATTCAAACAGTGAAGCCAAGCACAGATCCCTGGGATTGCCAGGGGTGACAGCTCTACTAGTACAGGTCGATTCACCGACTTTCACATGATGTGTTCTGACAGCGAGCCAATTGTTTACCCATAAACTGATGTAAGTTTTAATTCCCAGCTTGTTTTTTTTTTTCTCAATGATACCTGCATGTGTGATTATGTCAAAACCCTAGGTCAGATCACAATAGGTAGTATGCACTGACTTACCTTCATCCAGGCCTATCACACAGAATCAATCTGCTGTGACAATATCGCAGATCACCCATGGCATGACCCAGCACATACATCTTTCTGATACAGTTGAATACATACTTCAACACACCCTCCACACAACCTATGTTCCTATACAAGGGTGTACATCAACATGCATAAGCCTGAGTTGGGGGGACTGGACCTGGTGCATGCATGTATAGAGACATTGTGACTCTCATCAACTGTGAGGTAGACCAACATATCATTATTGACCTCTTCTACATGCAAACTAGTTATATTCCAGGTGTGTGCAACAGACATGTGTGAGTTGTTACTGCTATATCAAGTCCATTACATCTGATAAATGTCATCAAAGAGGTCATCAAGGACATGCATAATGGCAACACTATCATCATGTGGAACTTGAACAGGTAAAGGCATTTGACAAAATCCACACTGAGGTATTCAATCAACACTGTTATAATGTGGCTATAAACAGCTGTATCACAATAGGTAAACCAGTGTACGACATGTGGCATCTCACTATGTTGACATGTGCGATGTGACATATATCTCAGATGCAGTGATCAGGTCATTGCATCAGAGGTGTCTGCTACACCTTTCCCGCCCATTATTTCAGTTATGGACATCACACATAAACATGATGTGTCCAAACAGCTGCCTGAAGGGCTAGAGCTTGCGTGCAATCATTGACGCCAGCTGTGATATTAGTATAATACAGACAGTATCGACATATACAAGAGACTGCTGCCACAGCCATGTGACAACACCCGTATTGACGACACACATGGAGGGATTTGTTGAATCAAGAAACAGACACACAAATATAATGTGTACATCACACCCTATAATCAGACCAATAGGTATGTGACCTGTGTCCTGAGGTAGAGGGTAAGTGGGACATCCACCAGCATGTGGTCACAGTGCTGACTACTCCCTTGTATGTAACACAACTACTGGTTATGTGAAGAACATCCGCATCAAAGACCATAATACCTCCACTGTTCACAGCCTTAATCACACCGATAACTGAGTACAATGCACCCTTCTTAATGTACCTCCCAAAACATCTTCTAGTGATGTGTAACTGGTGTGCCACCTTTGCCACAGTGAGCTGTCCCACATCTTATTGGCCATACCTAGGTATGCCTTTTGTTGCATAACCATTACTTTCTGATGGTGCAGAACATCCATCAAGGTGTTACACCAGATGCATGTGTGATACCTGTTCTAGTGATGCACGCAGTACATACATAGCTGTTTAACAACATTGATGGCATGGGTTACATTCATGACAGTCTGGAGTATGCCATATATGTCTACCATGCATACCAGTCAGCTAGCATGTAGTGATCCTAATGTCACATACAGGTGTAACAGTGTCCCTTCTAACACCTCCAGTAGATGTTACAGTGTCAGGATGGTGGGCTTGGTTACCCTAATAGATTGTTGATATGCATTAATAGTTTTACAAGAGTGTTTGTGCAGAGCCATATGTGATCACTCAGAATCACATATGTTGTATCAGAGTCAAGGGATTACTGGTGGTATTATTCTGATATTGTCCATAACTGTACATGCTTCTTTTCAGTTGTCCTGTAACTATGTACTACTTGTTGGAGACCTCTGCTGACATTACACTCATATTCAGGCAAATCAGTTTGCCCAGCTTCACAATATGTGCCCAAGTCCATTGTATATAACAACCCTGATAGATGTCCTCCGCATTGTTCATGTCAGGATGCTTAGCTCACAAAGACATCTTCCCCATTGTTATGTCACCTTCTGTGACAGTCACATAATACACATTGCCACTATGCAGTACCATATTGATATGTGACTGGTGTTCCTGCTACAGCTGTCTTCCATTGAGATGTCCTCATATGTGGTACATTAGGCTGTTTCACCTGTTCTCTTTCCCAGTGTTCATTCCTACAGTTCTTCTGTGTGCCCTATTTAATGCACACACTTCCTTTGATTGTTTATTTTAAATGGCAGTCCATCTACCCTTGCAGAGTTTTTACATAACATTTGTACAGAATGCCTGGAATGAGATTTCACAATACTCTGCACTGTATACACTGTCCTGTACTACGTTTGGACCATATACATTACTGTATGTTAAACCCTGTTAATCAGTTTGGCATTCCGTGCAATCCCACCAACCCAGTTTGCTCTATTGTAAATATGTTTGCTATCTGGGTTGCTTTATATGGTTTCCTGGCTGCAACACTGTTGCCAGCCACAAAACTGCACTTGCTTATGTTTAAACATGGTGCGCAGCATGAATATGTAACTGCTCATTGCGCAAATACATAGCCTACACAGAGTTTATTCAAGCCCACGGATTATCAAATTTTATGTTATTTTCTTTTATTTTGATTTAAGAGCTTGCCCACACAGAATCAATACTAAATCTTTATCTTGGCTAGAAAGAAGTCTTACAATCACTGACCTTGGAGATGGTGGGCTTTTGCTTAAGGAAGAGTTAGAACAGGATCTGTTTACTGAAAGAAAAGGCATCAGTCATGTTTAGAGTCTTTGGCAACCAAGTGTTTAAAAATGAAACCATGTTGTCACCTTCTCTTTCCGGAAAACCATAAATCCTAATGTTGTTTCTTCTGGATCTACTTTCCAAGTCCACTATTTTCTCCAAATACAAAGTATTCTGTTTAATAACAAATTCCACATGATTTTCATTCTCAGTCATTCTTCCATTTAAATCATTAACAGCTTCTGCTATACCTGAGATCTGTAGAGACTGCTGCTTGAGAACTTCACTCACTACATCTACTTGTTTTTTTTATATTCATCTTTTATGTTGTCTATTTTATTATCTAGTTGATCCAATTTCAGTGAAAGTTCAAGTATACTGCTTAGCATAGACTGTATATCTTTTTTTCATTATAGATCCTGAGAGGTAGATTTAGACTTGCTCATTCTGAATAATGCAAAATCCTTAACATTATACTGCTCAGACAAGCTCCACGTGGGTTTACAGAGTGGTCCTAGCAGCAAGGAACTCGAAAAAGCGACTACCTTCTGGATTTAAGTATCTTTGCTTTTTTTCACTGAAAATAGCTTCTGCTGCTTACTTTAAACTAGCCTGAACTGTTTTTTTACTGATTACTGCATTTATTTTAAAAATTGCACTTAAAGTTACATTTAGTCGAATTTAGTCGAAAGTTTGCTTGTTTGTTTGTTTAATTGAACTGTGGAGGCTGCCCACTAAAGTGTGCTAGCCTGTGTAACTAATTTATCACTGTCTCTGCATTTTCTGTGTATTTCTGCAAAAAAAAAAACAAAAAAACAAAAAAATAATCCTTGTTTTCCCGCCTTTTTCGACTAGTTTAGACCAGTATACAGGCATTGCTGTATTCTGGGCTGTGGTGTAGTTCCTGTGTTGTCCATTACCTTACTTGGATAAAAGGAAGTTTCTTTGCTCACCAGTGGGAGTGGGGAGCCTTGAGCAGCCTACCTATCCTTGGGGAAGTGACCTCAGCACAAGAGGCTGTTAGTAATTGGTTGTTTGGGACCATTCCTAGCTCTTTTGTAGTTCACTGCTTAAAATCTGCCTCTGGGCGTTTTTTTCTGGCTATACTGCTCAGACAAGCTCCACGTGGGTTTACAGAGTGGTCCTAGCAGCAAGGAACTCAAAAGCGACTACCTTCTGGATTTAAGTATCTTTGCTTTTTTTCACTGAAAATAGCTTCTGCTGCTTACTTTAAACTAGCCTGAACTGTTTTTTTTACTGATTACTGCATTTATTTTAAAAATTGCACTTAAAGTTACATTTAGTCGAATTTAGTCGAAAGTTTGCTTGTTTGTTTGTTTAATTGAACTGTGGAGGCTGCCCACTAAAGTGTGCTAGCCTGTGTAACTAATTTATCACTGTCTCTGCATTTTCTGTGTATTTCTGCAAAAAAAAAACAAAAAAACAAAAAAATAATCCTTGTTTTCCCGCCTTTTCGACTAGTTTAGACCAGTATACAGGCATTGCTGTATTCTGGGCTGTGGTGTAGTTCCTGTGTTGTCCATTACCTTACTTGGATAAAAGGAAGTTTCTTTGCTCACCAGTGGGAGTGGGGAGCCTTGAGCAGCCTACCTATCCTTGGGGGAAGTGACCTCAGCACAAGAAGCTGTTAGTAATTGGTTGTTTGGGACCATTCCTAGCTCTTTTGTAGTTCACTGCTTAAAATCCGCCTTTGCACGGCTTTGTGCGGTCGTGCGCATAGCACAGCGCCGGTTAAACAAGGTTAAACTTGGTTAAACAAGGTTAAACTTTTTCTGACTCAATTTTTCCCTTAGAACTGTTCTACTTGCAATCGAAACAGCCTATACTCTATCTGAAAAGCTCAGCACTTGCTCCTAAAGCATTTTTATACAGGTAAAGCACTCTTAAACAAAAGAAAGTACTTCATTCACCTAAATTCTGTTGAGTACACATCTCCCTATAGGTCCTTTCTGACTCAGTTACACAGCAATCTTTTTCACTATTTCTAGCATGTCGAAGGGTCAGTTGCTGGCGTCCTCTCCTGTTCAGCTGGTGAATCTGGGAATCTTGAGGCAATGTTACAATTGCCTCATGTACACAGACAACCCTCTCCTCCTCCCAACAAATACAAATATATGCGAGAGATGCAACTATATAGCCAAACTGGAGGCTGAGCTCTCTCAATTCAATACTGGCAAGACCAGTCAGGAGGAGAAGGTAACCACGCACACCACAAACCCAGTCTCACATAGAACTATCACAACTGCAAAACAAACACATAAACACACAAAAACATACTCGGAGGCGCTGATTAAAAATCTACCAAAACAACAGAGGCCTCCAAAGCAGACACCCAAGCAACCACCACCTCAAGATATAGCAAATGCAACACATAGTTCACAAAGTCAGTGTGCTAAACAGTCACAGCCCTTAAGGCCAAACAACATGCCAGACACACTTGTAATAGGTGACTCCATAGTAAGGCACACTGACGTCCCGCTCACCAGACTGAACAAGGAGAGGGTCACAGTAAGCTGCCTGTCGGGAGCTAGAATCCGCCACATAACACAAGCACTCAGGTCACTCCACAGCAAGTACAAATATGACTCAGTCATTGTACATGCAGGTGTGAACGACCTGAGACGTACCTCCCTGGACTACATGAAAAGAGACATAGAGGAGCTCTCTGATTATGTAGCCCAGGCCGGTATGACCCTGACCCTGTGCAGCATCTTACCCTCACCAAGAATGATGCCACAGTACAAAGACAAAATGATCAGTTTTAACAATTGGCTTAATTACTGGTGTCATTCTAAGGGGATCCAGTGTCTGTCTGCTTGGGATGACATGCTTGACAAACCACGCTGCTTTGCAAGGGATGGTTTGCACCTGTCACCCCTCGGCTTCCGGATATTGGCCAAGGCTCTTGCCACCCCCATAGTGCCTTTTTTTGGCAAGGCTCAAATGACAAACCTACCTCCCTAGAAAACACAAGTGGAAAAAAACTAAGGGTAATACTGCTCAATGCCAGAAGTCTAAACCTCAAGATGCACACCCTCGAAGCCCTCCTCAATATGGAGAACATCGATGTCTGTGCAGTGACTGAAACCTGGTTCAAGGCTCCTGAGAGCACCCCAGCACTATCAGGTTTTACCTCATATCATGCTTTCCGGCCCCAAAACTTGGACAGAACCACAAAAGGAGGGGGAGTATCCATTTTCATCAAAGATACCCACACCTCCAGGTTAGTGGCAATGCACGAAGCATCGGAGACTATCCAGGTGCAACTAACCATAGGCAAAACTGCCTTACAGTTTGTAGCATGCTACAGACCACCCTCTCAAACTCAGGAACCCCACACAGCCTTCCTGAAGACACTAGAGAGTATGAATGTCTCTCCAAATACCATCATTTTGGGAGACTTCAACTACCCAAACATAGACTGGGAACATTACTCAAGCCCCAACACTCTAGCCCAAAGGTTCTTAGAATTCATAAACTCAAATGCAATGGAACAACTAGTCACCATTCCCACAAGAGGAGACAATATACTAGACCTGATCATCACAAACATGGGGACAAAATGCTCCACACCGGAAGTACATCCCTCTTTGGTAAGATCAGACCATAAATTAATCTCACTGGAAATCCACATCCCGCCCACCCCCTGCACAAAAGACCACAGTGAAGAACTTCTCAAAAGCAAACTTCACACTTCTTAAGAGTGAAGTGGTATCTTTCAAGGCCCCTGGGCCAGTGGAAACCACAACCCACACTGCTGAATCCTTTGCAAATGCCTTCTATGGGCACCTTCAAGAAATCATGGATCATGCAATCCCAAATAAAACCAAGACCCATTCCCCCAAAGGCAGGCGACTGGTCTGGTGGACCCCAGCCATAAACAAACTTTACAACAGAAGGAGGAAGCTACTACATGACAGAGCAAAATCCCTATAAGGAAAGGCATCTCTGATCAGTACTAGCAAAAAACTACGATCACTCATAAAATCATCCAAGGCCAACTTTGAGAGAAAAATCGCAAATGACACAAAAGACAATCACAAGGCCTTCTTTAGCTATGTTAGAAACCTGGGTGGAAACTCCCAGATATGCTCAGAGTTAGTCCAAAATGACACAAAATACACTGAACCCACTGACATTGCCAACATTCTGGCAGACAGGTTCAGTGCAAATTTCTCCTCCCCCCCCCAAAAGGAGAAATAACTATCCCAGCAGAGTGTAGCCTCCCTAACATCTCAGATGCCCAGGTTAGAGCCGCCCTCTCTAAAGCTAAAAACACAGCATCAATGGGACCGGATGGTGTCCCGGGCTGTGTGCTATATGAACTCCAAGAGGAACTAAACCCACACATAAGGCTGCTGTTTAATCTTAGCCTTACCACAGGATACGTACCCAAAGAGTGGCGTACGGCAACAGTGGTCCCACTTCACAAAGGCGGTGCTTCTACGGACCCTGGAAATTACCGCCCCATAAGCCTGACGAGCCTGGTCTGCAAAGCTATAGAGAGGATCATTATGGAACTCATAAACAAAGACATTGGGGACCTACAGACATTGGATCCTACCCAATTTGGCTTTGTCAAGGGCAGATCCTGCCTTCTGAACTTGGTCAACTTTTTTGAAACAGTCACTAAGGCCATTGATGAGGGTAAGGCAGTTCACACAGCCTACCTTGACCTTGCAAAAGCCTTTGACACAATACCCCACTCGGGCATCATAGACAAACTCACCAGCTTAAATGTAAACCCATATGTCACAAGATGGGTTGCAAACTGGCTCAAGGACAGAACCCACAGGGTCAGAGTTGCTGGAGCTATGTCAGACACTAAGCCAGTCACAAGCGGTGTCCCACAGGGCTCAGCCCTGGGACCCCTCTTGTTCAGCATTTATTTTTCCGAGGTACAGGCAAACATAGGAGGATTGTGGCTGACAAAGTTCGCAGATGACTGCAAACTGGGCGCCATAATTGATACTCCAGCGGACACAAACATCCTTCAGAGAGGCCTCATAGAAACAGATAATTGGTGCCAGAGCCATGGCCTTAAGCTAAACGCCAAAAAATGTATAGTCATACCCTTTGGGAAAAACAAGGTACCGACAAATTACCACATAGGCGGTAATCCATTAAGTACGGAAGAGGTAATCAGGGACCTAGGGACCCAGGTTGACAGTAACCTCTCATTTGACACTCACATTGCCAAAGTGGTTAGGAAGACCTTCTATATTGCCCACCTTATCATGAAGGGTTTCACATCTAGATCAAGAGAGGTCATTGTGCCCCTGTACTCTTCTCTTATCAGGCCAATGATTGAGTACAATGCCCCATTTGGGATGTATCTCACCCGACACCTGCAGCAGTTGGAAAGACCCCAAAAGTTCCTCACCAAGAGGATAAAGGGTCTTAAACATATGTCATATGCTGCCCGACTGAAGAAACTCCAGCTCTATTCAGTCGCATACCGCCTACTCAGAGGTGATCTGTGCCTGACGTACAAGGCCATGTCCAATCCTGAATTAATGGACATGCTCCACCTCAGAAAATCCAAATCCACCAGAGCCATGAGAACAAGTGACTTAAACCTCAACACAGAAATAAATAGAACATGCTGGAGGGACAGATTCATAACCCAGAGGCTCCCTACACTCTGGAACAGAATCCTAGTCCATGTTAGGCAGAGCCCCTCACTGACTCTATTCAAGAGAAATCTCGACGAGTGGATGGGAGATCGTAGGTTTACCCCGGGGGTCATCTCTTTGTCACTACTAGACAGAGGCATAGTACCCTAAAAGGGCATAGTATTCTCATCCTAAGGGGTGGTGTAAGCCACATACACTCTGGCTAGGCTTATAAATGCCCTAGGGCAGATAGCCTAGTACGAACCTATGAACCTGTTACTCTGACAGGAAAAGATACTGTAAAATAATCAAAAACTGATTTCTCTTGAAGAAACTTATCTAAAAATATATTTAATTATCCATTCGTTTTACTTTAAGAAATATTCTTTGATTTTTTGATAAAGAAGCCCTGTCAAAAATGTTGAAAAAGAAACAGAGCAAGATCAGTGCTGTTAACTGTTTACCATCTTGGCCACGCACCCTTAGCATGCATTTTTCTGAAGAATATGAAGTCTAAAACTCAAATGCTTGTCATTATTTAATTATCTGACACCCCCCCCCCCCCATGATTTGCCAGAAAACCATAAATTTTATGAGGAACAGACCAAAATATGATACAAAAATCTGGACATTCTGCAAAAAATCTGGACAGTTGAGAGGTATGAGGTCCAGACGGGTATATAGGATAGAAGGGAATGAATAGAACACAGAGGAGCTAAAACTCTTTTAACTAAACACCAGGAGATATAGTAGAGTCAAGATATGGTGCCCAAGGAGATTTAAAGGGGTCATCCTAAATATAAAAGGTGGAGACACAAGGAGAGAGTATATTGCAAATACTTGCTCCCTTGATCTGCAAAAAACACTTCTGCGTGGAGTTAATTGAGGTCCCACATATTGAACTGACTGTGGAGAGGGAATCCATGGAGCTTTCAAGACTACATGGAATACATGCAGAAGACATGGGGGAGGGAAGCAGATTGCTTAATGCAATTAAACAGCAGACTAAACAGACATATTTTCTCTTCTGTCATCAAGAAAATGTGATGAAATCTGATATAGCTGGGTATACACTCCTATAGGCCTTACAGTTATAATTATTTGCAAATCACTTAATATATTTGTGCTGCTAGACAATGTGTGAAGTCATGAATGGACATAATGTATCTATTTAGTTGAATAACATAATTATAGCCTTCCAAAGGATGGAAGAAGAGTAATAACTTAAACCACACATTCAGAAATTAAATACTAAAACAAGGAAAAAGACAGTCTATCATAATTAATGTAGCAAAATGCAAAAATAAATACAAACAATTTACAGTAGGTATTCATTTTAAACTAATTTAATTTTTGTAATCATATTAAGTAGTTGGAGAAGACAGTTTTAGCCATGACTGAACACTTGACATTGCTGAGGTACAATAGAATGCAACATTTTTTACTAAATCATCAATTTCTGCATGCCCTAAGCAGAAATCCAAGTAGAAATTTTGAATGTGAGTGTTGGTGGATGCACTTCACACTGTCAACTATTAGCTGATTACTTTGTCCTGTTGTTTCTTTTGCTTTCATTCAGCAGCTGCCACATTATTAATAACTTCAGCACAGAACATGCAGTTTGCTCTTCTCAGCTCTGGCATCAACTGCTAGACTGCTCATGTGTCAGTAATCTGCTTCTAATCAGTTGGCAATTCCTATCAGCGGCCTGCCTGTTATTGGCAATCACCAGCTCTTAATCAGCAGAACCTTAACACTGGCTTGAGGATTGATTCTTTCAGCTGCAGTTCTACTTGTTCCAATGCCCTTTCTGCAGAAGTGTCTCTGTTACTTAGATTTACAAAAAAGCCAGCATACAGCTGGAGAGATTTCTCAAAGGAACTAAAAAAGGTTTAATGAGACTAGACTGGTCTTTTTGCACTGAAGAGCTATCTGCAGCTCATAACAGGCATATTAGGAGACAAAATCCATACAGTAAATTCTGTTACTTATACATACACAGCTGAATAAGCAATAACTACATATAACTGAATATTAGGGAATACAGAACCGCTCTTAGGTGTCCTGGCACACAGAGCTAATATTAAAGGTCACATTGCTACTCAAAGTCCATATTTGTGATACAAAACAGAGTATGTTTGAATCTTTGTAATTTAAACTTATTTACTTGTAAGACACACATTTGAAGTTTTGATACTTCAAATGTCTGTCATAGATTCATAATATATACATAAATACATACACATAAGATAAAGTATATAATTTGCCAAATGTTGGAAACTCAGTGTAGCGCATTAAAGAATTGGTGGAGGGATACATCCTGTATAATTATTAAAGACTTTAAAAATATATGTCTGATACTTTACCATGCTCACAAGTCTTCATTTTGCTTCTGACAGACCAGGAGGCTGCATTTCCTCATGTAGTAACATTATATTTACCACATGACAAGAAACATGTCAGGAAATATGCATTTGCTGAAACTGATAAAATAGGTATCATTTTCTCTATGAAAACAAGTTCACTTGTCTCATTTGTGGGTCTTGGTTATACTACTTTTTATTGATTCACTTTGAAATGAGCCATGAACTGATATAACCTTTTTGTCAAATGACTAGAACCAAACACTTTTTATAAAACAGCTACACAACCATGAAGGGGATCTTTACACCCTGTCTGCCCTAAAGAAATGCAATTAATGTTGGGATTATTAAACTGCTGTGTATTTGTAGAAGTTAATAATCTCAGCTGGTTTGTTAAATCACACTCATTTGATCAAGACTTGCGGATAACTGAGGCAGATAGTTCAATAAATGTCAGATACTTTGTCATTCTGAGACCCTACCATTGATGAATGAAAAAAAAGTAAGTGCTTTCTGTACTGCAAACACTGCTATATTTGTCACCGTAGTGAGCATATACAGCACCATTAGGGTTAAGTTCCCTTCTCAAAGTTCACACCTCACTAGAAAAATAGATATTCGCCATGATTCAATAAAGTCTGTGTAGAGCCTACCTGGAGTTTACATGTTTGCAAGGTGGTGCGTGATGTGTGTGGCAGCATGCAATGCATATTAATAAGGTGCAGTATGCCTAAGCTACATTTCATGGCTCACAACAGAGTTGCTGGCCATGAAACCTTATAAGTGAAAGTGGAAAGCAATTCTTTGTAAAGGACAGCATCTACAGTGTGTGGATTTGTGCTCAATGCCACAATGACCACCAGGGGTTTTACAAATAGCTATCATTGTAATAGTGCAACACATCTGCACAGAGGCCAACTTAATGAGAGGACAAATGACCAGTAATAGGGACATATTTGGCATAGATATCACATAGGAATGTGTTAGAATGTAACACTCTCAACCATTTAGAGCAAGAAATGTGGACAAAGCCATAATAATGAAGGGATAAAGGGCCAGAAATAGGGACAGAGTTCTAATATTGCACTGACAATCTTAGCGAGTTGATAGAAAATAAATGGTATACATTAGCATGAATTTTTTGAAGAGCATGAAGTTTGAAACTCAAATGTCAGTCAACAGTTTCTGACTGGACTCTGCAATGACATAGCAATGATTTGCCAGGAAAAAAATGTTCTGAGGAAAAGATCACAAATATTTCAAAAACTGTACATTCTGCACAGATCAGGACAGCTGAGAGGTATGCACTCAAATGTATGTAATACTGAGTCACATCAGTCCTGAGATCTTCCCAGTCATATGGCAGGAAGACACAAATTTGTAAAGGAAAACATCTGGACATCCTGGGAATATTTAGACAGTTTAGAGGTATGAATGGGAAGTATATGGTCCAAATACTTTATAGGACAGTGTATCTACAGTGCAGAGTATCGTGACATCCCATTCCTGCCATTCTGTACTGAAGCTGTGTTATTGATCTGTAACAGGACATGGGACTATCACGTAAAATGATCATCCAGGGTAAGTGTGTTAATTGAACAGGGACACACAAATGAATTGTAAGAATGAACATGGGGAAAGAGGGCAGGGGAAACTCCTGCATGCACAGCAGAGGAGGGCATGTCAATAGAAGATGGCTGGAGCAGCAACACCAAACACATATCTATATGGTACAATACAGACTGTATGGTGAAAATGTGTTGTCTCTGACTGTCACACAAGGTGACATAACAATTAGGAGGATATCTGTGTGAGATAAGGATCCTTATATGAATAATGCAGAGGAGATCTATCAGGGATCTGACAAACAATAGGGGTAGGGTGCATATTGGAAAGCTGGGCAAAATGATATACCTGAATATGAGTGTACTCTCAGCAGAGGTCTCAAGCAAGGTGGTCATATATTAAAAAAATGAAGAGGTGTTTCAGCAAACACCTCTTGGTCGACATGTAATGAGCGAATGCACTAAAGCGGGAACACTCAAAACAGCAATTTCTTTCCCTGGGAAAGAAATCACTTGGCCATCCCCATGTGTTCTCCTCTTTCCTTACTGTAGTGTGATCTCGGAGTTGGTATATTTAGTTAGGGAGAGTGTGAAGGGGTGAAGCCCCCCACGTTGTTATGTTTTAAAGTGTGTGTGTGTGTGTTTGTGCTAGCGGTTTCTTTCCCATGGAAAAAAACTGCTATTTTGTGCGTTTGCACTTTAGTGCATTCGCTCATTACATGTCAACCAAGAGGTGTTCACTGAAACACCTCTTCTGTCTTTTAATATAGACCCAAAGGATCATGGCAAACATTACAAGAACCAACAACAATCATGGATTATATCAGAATAATACCACCACTGATCTCAAGTCTCTGACATATTTTATGTTATGTGGAGTGATAACGGATGAGCCTGCACACACACACTTGACAACTATTATGATACAACTACACTCTATGAGGGTAACCACATACACTGTCCTGGTACTGTAATATCTACAGGAGGTATTAGAAAGGACACCGCTATATATGTATGTGACAGTATGGTCAATACAGGCTAGCTGCTTTTTATGTACATGGCATATATCTATAGCACAATCCAGGTCGTCACGAATGATATACATGACGTTAATGTTATCAAACACCTATGTATGCAGTGTGTGCATAAACTGAACAGGTAGCACACATGCATCTGGTATAACAATGCTCTAAGGCCAAGAACACTGCATCAGTGGGCCCAGACAATATCCCAGGATGCCATCTAAAGAGCATGAATCATGACCTATCAGGCTCTTTGGAATTGCTATTTAATTGTAGCTTCCAAACAGGTTTCATGCCTCATTAATGGAGAATAGTAACAGTCATCTTTCTGCACAAAGGTGGCCCATCCACAGACCCTGGAAACTATAGACCCATAAGTCTCACTAGTCTTATATGTAAAGCCATGGAAAGAATTATCATGAAAATGATCAATCATGATATAGTAAACCTCCAGACACTAGACCCAACCCAGTTTGGATTCGTCAAGGGCAGGACATGCCTACTTAACCTGGTGGACTTCTTTGAGAAGGTCACTAAAGCAATGGATGAGGGCAAAATTGTTCACACTGCCTAACTTCATCTGGCCAAGGCATTTGACACAATATCCCACTTGGGCATTGTTGACAAACTCGGGAGGTTAGGAGCAAACCCGTGTATCACCTAGTGGATAGCCAACTGCCTCACAGAGAGCACCCATGAAGTTAGAATTGGGGAGTCCACCTCTTCAAAGAGGTCAGCCAAACTGGAGTCACTCAAGGATCTGTCCTTGGACCACTCCTTTTTAGCACTTACTTCTCTGAAGTCAAAGCCAATTTCAGTGCTTTCTGAATGACTACATTAGCAGATGATTGCAAATTGGGAGCTGTCATTGAATCCAACACTGACACAAATGTTCTCCAGGATGTGTTGACACAGACAAACAACTGGTGTCAGTGTCATGGACTAAAATACATGACAAGAAATGCATAATAGTATCCATCAGGAAATCATCCACCCTGATAACTATCATATTGACAACACACCCCTTAGAGTTTAGTAACACAAAGGAACTCTGTAAAACACAATAACCCACAGATGCAAAACAGCAAAACCAGTCCAGTAAACCTCCACCACTTGGTCGTAGCTCACAATAAGGTAATCCAAGTTTCAGCCAAGTTTTATTAACGTCACAATAGCCACAAACACGTTTTCATCGATAAAACGACTTCATCGGATAAAATCATGTACAACTCTGCTGTTTAAATACACTCCTTAATAAATGGTAATCACATAATTAAGCAATAATCCAATTAAATTATTAAAATTTTTATATTATTCCTTAATACATTTAAAACGCAGAATCAGTCACTAAAATAACTAATTAATTAAATACACAATATTCAAAGGTCCCATGTACAATGAATATAATGAACTAAGAAAAACTAAAACACAATTAGCCTTACAATAATAAATAATAATAATAATATATTTTATATATATATATATATATATATATATATATATATATATATATATATAAAAAGCAAAATTTAATAACTTGATTCAAATAATGATTAATGATCATAATCTTGACTGTCAGTTGAAATAGTTACGTAAATGTTTTATAAACTTGAAACACATTAATTTCAAACCTTACATTATATATGTCCTGCTTTAAGTTTAAGGCAGGGGCAATAGAAATAAAGTCATTGAGACCCGGAAATTTATTAGATTCTAAAAGAATCTGCCAAAAGGTCTCCCTATGAGCTAATTTGGCTTCCCAGGGTCCTCCCCTGATGTCCTTAGGAACAGTTTCCAACACAAAAAACAAAAACCTAGCTCCCTCACAGTCAATGGAATGCCTGTACAATGCATTTTTACTATTAGATTTATTCATATCGTATTGATGTTCATATATACGACGTCTTAACTGTCTTTCGGTTTTACTGATATAAAATGCCTGACAGGACTGGCAAAGAGCCAAATAAACAACCCCGGTAGATAAAAAATTAGAATATTCTGAGGCTTTGATGTCCCTGTTCCTGCTTTCTAAATACACGTGATGGTCGTGCATTATATGTTTGCATGAGGAACAACGACCACATTTATAGGTCCCTTTCCTCGTACGGTAGGACTGGACAACCTTGTCATGTTGTTCCAACACCCTTTTGATGTTAAACCCTCTCCTAAAAACCGTTCTCAGATTCTTACCCTTTAGATGACTAAGGTCCGTAAAATCCTGAAAGGACTGCCATTCCTTTTCCACAATCTTCCTAATATGGGCTGCATTAGTGCTAAAATCTGTTATAAAGGCAAAGTTACTAGAAAATGGACTAACTATATCCCTATGGGTTTGGCCATCAGTTTCTCCAATGCTTCGACCCAAAATAGGGCTAAATCTAGTAGTACGAGCAGCCTCAACTTCTTCCCGAACTGATTGTATCAGGCTAATGGGATATCCCCTTTCCAAAAATAGGGATGTGAGTTTGTCACACTCATCTCCAAATTGTTGATCCTGAGATGTCATCCGGGACACCCTGACATACTGTCCTTTCAAGATTTCTCTTTTCTGGTACCTGGGATGTGAACTCTGATAATGAATGTAGCTGTTAGAGAATGTGGGTTTCCTGTATATACAGGACTTAACCCCATCACCCTCCTTGTTAAGGGTTACATCTAAATAGCTAACCCTATTGTAGGATATTTGATGTGTAAATTTTAGGAAGGTCGTGGTTGTGTTGATATAGTTGATGAAATCAACAATGCAGTCAACTGGCCCGTTCCAAAAAATACAGATATCATCTGGGAACCTGCAGTAGTAGTTCCAATAGATAGAAAATTCACTGTTAATAACAAACTTCTTTTCCCATATGGACAATACAATGTCAGCATATGTAGGGGCACAACTGGCACCCATAGATACACCGGAGGTCTGCTGGAAATACTCTCTGGAAAAGAAAAGAAAATTGTTGTTTAATACCAAACCTAGGAGTTCAGTTACCATATGTACGTCATTGTTGGTAGCTTCTGGACATGCCCATAGGGCCTCCTCCATCCATTCCAACCCGATATCTGATGGAATAACTGAAAAAAGGTCTACCACATCTATGGTAAGAAATATAACCTTGGTTTTAAATAAATCGGTATGGACGTTATGTAAAAAAGCCCAAGAGTCTTTGAGAATATAGTCCTGTCTCCCCCATATTTCCTTCAATTTCCAATCCAAAAACTTGGAAATATTGTGGGTTTTAGACCCTTGTGCTGCCACAATGGGTCTCAAGGGTGGGTCAGATGGATTTTTATGTATCTTTGGCACCCCAAAGATGGTGGGTACCCTTGGATCAGTGTTGTTAAGATAGGCAAAAATATCCATTTCAATGACTTCCTGGTCCACCAGATCTTTAATGGCCAAATCAATCTTTTTATATGATAAATTAATTTCATGAATTGAGGCCGAGGTATATTTATTGTAGTCATGTAGAAGATTGTACATTTTAGCCTCATATAAATTGTGGTCCATCAACACTGTCCCCCCACCCTTGTCTGGTTCCTTAACCCTTAGAGAAGGCGCATGACTCAAGTTGTAGAGTAATGTACTTTCTTCTTGACTTAGGTTGGCTACATACTTGTCTTTACTTAGTTCTTTTCTAAGTTGCTGCTCAATTCTGTATTCCAAGTTCTTGAGTTGGGGGTGGAGTGGGGGGTTGAAGGTACTGGACTTTCTCAAATGCAGGCCTGAAGTCCCAGCCATGCCCCCTAACAAGTTCTCTAAATTTAATTTACGTATGAGTAACTTCAAATCCAGAATTGTGTGAACTAAACTATTGCATCGATTGGGGACAAATTTAAAGCCTTTCATAAAAAGCTGAAAGCAAACATCAGTAACAGGAAAATCACTATAATTATATATGTGGTAGTTATCCTTGGTATACATAAAATAGTCTCCTATTTTAGTAACTGTAAAATTACCATTAACTACCATTCTTGTTTCCTGTTCCTCCTCCAGGCTCGTGATTGTCCCACTCCCCTCTGATGCTGGGGAGATAATACTGGAGGGGGGCGAATCCCTGTAGGAGGGTACCCCTGCTGATGAATCCGCTCTGACCTTCGGGGTAAAAAATCTTCATCCTCATTTCCCTCATCCTGTAACAGGTTGTCAGTAAACACCTCAACTTCATGTTCCCCCTCGATTAAAGGTTCAGGTTCATCCCTGGGGATGTTACTCTCTGCGTAATTGGCCTGTGTATGCCTTCTATAATAGGGTGGATTAGGATACTGTCTACCCTCCTGATACTCCTTAATGTCCCTACTAAGTTTCTTATATTTGCGGTTAAGGACTATGTCAAAGTGCTGGTCTACCCCCTTCCTAATGTCATAATATCTAGGTTTTTCGACTTCAAACAGTAAATCAGTGGTAACATTCTGATTGTATTTAAAAATATCAGTCTGCAAACATTTAATTTCTTTACCATTTTTCTTTATAATTGCCTTAACAATCTCAAGACCACACTGATTAAAGGCTAGAATCAAGTCTTTATGAAACTCACTACCAGGACTAACCTGGTTAGGATATTTATACACATGTAGACCTTTAGGTACTATGCCTTTATTGAGGCATTCAGTCAAGTAAACATTGTCCAGCTCTAGGAGCTGTCATTGAATCCAACACTGACACAAATGTTCTCCAGGATGTGTTGACACAGACAAACAACTGGTGTCAGTGTCATGGACTAAAATACATGACAAGAAATGCATAATAGTATCCATCAGGAAATCATCCACCCTGATAACTATCATATTGACAACACACCCCTTAGAGTTTACCCATAGCCGGCTTTAGGCACCAGCGAACCCTGCGGTCGCTGGGAGCCCCCTGTTCCCTGGGGGCCCCCAACCACAGCAAGTTATCTTATCCTGATGTTTTGTAACATGTCTGTCAAACCAAAAATGCTAGTATAGCATTCTTGTATACTTAATAAACCACATGGGTAATAACTCTTATTTATATCCCCTTTAAAATTCAAAGATATTTCTGGTTGAATTAACAGTGTTTTGTCAACTAACAGGCATCAGAATTCCATTAAATAGTTTACCACTGACATAGTACCCCTGGCTTAGTTAACCCCTGCTGTTGGACATTTTTCTCCACTAAAACTAACTACATAGCCAGCTTTAAGTCCCTGCTATACCCGTAGCTGCAGGGCCCCCCTCTAGTCATCCTTGACTGTGTGGGGGCCCCACAAAAGCTGCTGCTGGTTGGGGAAAAATGAGGAAGAAAACATTTATTCATTTTCTTATTATGCTCTGCTCTTTAACCTGAACAGGGCTGTGATATAACCCTGTTAGGATACACCTGATAATGAACATGGGCAAGATAAGCACTAGAGATCAGCAGTCCAGAGTGACTGATCTCAGTGCACATTTTGGATTTTAAGAAGAGCTAATGCTTCCGATCATCAAGGAAGACTTTCTCTTTCAGGGAGTTTTATAAATACAAGCAGAACACCAGATACCATAACTCTCAATTCTTTGCTTAAGAATTCAGTGCAATCCCAAAAATAATAGAATAAAGGCTCAGAATCAGGACTACATTTTAAATATTACTCTAATTTGTTTAAAATGTTAATAGAATAACACCTTTTGCATCAACACATATTTTTGGACAATAATTATAAAACTCAAATTTCTGGATCGATTGACTGTAATCCTGAACGATTTACCAGCAAATTAAACTTTTTACGAAGGAGAAAACAAAAGTATGAACAAAACCAGGGAAGGTGTGTGAAATCAGGGACAGTGACAGGTATGTGAAATCAGGGACAGTGGCAGGTATGTGAAATCATGGATAGTGACAGGTATGCATTACTCCTCAATGAGGGAAATAAGTGACTTATCCCTGGTGCTGTTTGATGACTGCTAAATAGTTACTGATCTGGTGTGGCAGTACCAGTGTTGCACAATGTATTGCTATTTGCTGAAATAAGTACAAAACTAGTACCACTATGGCTTATGCTTATGTGTGTCTATGTGTGTATGTAAAAAATATCACTGATTTTTATATGTGCATGCACCCAATAATGCAGGACACAGACATTATTCTTCTGGGTATCAGTAAAAATGTACCTAACAAGTAATTATATTTCAAAAGTAAGACAAAATATATCACATAACATTCAGACACTTAGATCTTCATGGAGTCTGGTGACCCCCACTCACCAGACTGTAGAAATGGATACTGGGGGCTCCCTTAATCATCTTTGACTCTATGGGGACCTCCACAAAAGCTGTTGCTGGCTGAAGAAAAATCAATTGAAAAAATGTATCAATTTTCTGACTGAGCTGTTTAACCTCAACAGTGCTGCTGAGATATGATCCTTTTAGGATAAAGCTGATAATAGCCTTTGGTTTCAACCACACCCATTCTAAAACCAACCCTGCTCAAATGTGTGTGTACAGAAAGCTGCTGTAGGTTATGGGGGTCTGGGGATTGTGTGGTTATTCCAACTTTAATTTTCATCACAGTCAAACCTTAGAGGTATGCACATGAAGTCATTGCAGCCTGTGTTTGAGCTGAGGTGTGGTCATTGTTTATTTACTTTTCTCACAGACCTCAGAAGTGCTAAAAGAAGGTTACTATAGCTTATGTAGGGGTGGTGTACTGTCTAGAGAACCAAATTAGAATATATTACTGAAATCATTCTCACAATCACACATCAGGCACATATACATGGGGCTGACTTTAAGGGTTAGGGGTGAGGAAGCATGCTATGTATATGTATATCAGCAGTCACTTAAAATATATGACTAAGGCAATTTAAAGAAAAAAAATAAGACTGACATTTTTTTCTTTTTCGTGATTTTTTCTTTAGGTCACCATTGAAATGCTGAGAATATGCTCTAAAATGCATCCGAGACCATCTGCAACCTTATGGCTTCTAGGGCCCCTGTTTATTTGAGTTATTTCCTAAATGATTATTACTGTGCTGTCTTGTTCAGGAAAGGAATGTTGAAAAGATGCAAGGAAAACTAAAGTTGAACAGCAACAGTGAATTTCTTTCCTTAATCATAATTTCTGTTCAAGCCATTATTGGATGAAAAGGTTGTGTAAAAAGAAAAAAAAAACTTTAAAATGCACTTCAAAGCATAGAGAAAATTATGGCTTCTTAAAAAAGCAGCGTAAGGGCAAAATGCGAGAAAAGGAAGAAAAAAGTAATGTGCATGGTATGGGGAGCCCAAAAAGTGGGGGGTGGATCAGAAGAGAGGACTGGGGTGGGTGCGGACGGTGTTGAAACGGTAGGCCTAGTCATCAGTTCATTTAATTCCAGACCTGTACATAGAGTTATTGCAATGTATCATTTGTTGCAACTAAATGCCAGTAACTGAAAGTGCCCCTTTGTTAGACAGGTCAATGTTGTGTGGTATATAGGCCTGTTGTAATGTAAGAGCTTGTAGCTACAGGTCTGTCTGTTCTGTATGTACTACTCCTAAAAGTTTGCAGCACAAACTAAAAGGTTTCTTAGGAGGGGTGGCACTGACAGAATGATACTTATACTGAAAGTGCCTAGGGGGCCCCCAACTTAACATTTGCTGGGGGCCCCCAAAATGCTAACACCGCCCCTGAGTTTACCCAAGTAGTTATAGACACACATAGACAGTAATCTAGCCTTTGACCATTACATGTCTACAATAGTGAGGAAATAATTCTATGTTGTGCAAATTATAAACAAAGGCATGGCATCTAGCTCCAAGGAAGTTATTGTTCCACTATATTCTGCATTCATCAGACCTATTATTTAATACAATGCCCCCTTTGGTATGTACCTAACCAGGCATATCCAACAATTGGAGCATCCACAGAAATTCCTCACTAAAAGAATACAGGGCATAAGTAAAATGTCCTATGCAGACTGCCTCAAAGCCCTATCCCTGCATGCCTCTTAGCTGCTTTTGAGCGGAGATCTATGCCTCGCATACAGGGCATTGTCAGACCCCACTCTGATTGACCTCCTGCATATCCAGAAAACAAACAGCACCAGAATTACCCTTTCCAAATACTTAAAAACCTTGCCTGTGATATAAATACGACCTATTGGAGAAGCAGGTATGTATCCCAGAGACTTACCCCATCTCTGGAATAGGCTCTCCATCCATGTGAAGCAGAGATCCTCTCTAAATTCAAGTGCAACTTGGACAATTGGATGGGGAACAGGAAATTCATCCCTGGTTTGGAACATATATCTCTAACAGACACAGACAAACTTTAAACGTTTCATTTCCCAGGCCCATGCTTGTACATGTTTCATCTCCAAGTCTCTGCTTACACGTATCAAGGGTATCAAAACTTGTCAGAGATTTTGGATGCATGGGTAGACTTAAAAAGCACCTTGTGGTCATTAGTCTAGTAAACACCTATGAACCTATTGTTCTTCACCATCAGACAGTCATGTATATTCCCCAGAAATAATACCTAGGTATGGCCAATAAATGGTGTGACAGCATACTGTGACAAAGGTTGTACATTTCAGTTACACTTCACTGGAAGATGTGTAGGTAGGTACATGAAGAAAGATGCATTATACACAGTTATTGGTGTCATGAAGTCTGTGGACCATTAAATTATTATGCCCTGTGAAGACTGAGATTGAAGATTGTTGAATGGTGATGAATGAGACACAATTTTCTTTACAGGAAATAAGGAAGAACATGATTCATAATTCATTTATATCCATGAGTTTTGATTGGTTGTCTCTTTGCTTTTAACATTTTGATTGGCTTCTTTACATGGAGTGGATATGACAATTCCTTTGTGTGAAGAACGAGTCGCGATTGGTTCGTTATTCAAGGATTTTTATTGAATAGTTAGCTACAACTAGCAATTTATGACTGGTTATAATATTTGGGGATGTGTCTATAAATAGCTTTTTTTTTGCTGTAGTTTTGTAACAGTTTGATTGATGGCTCTGGAGATGTCTAAGGACAAAAGCACTTAGCCGTATTTTTAAAACTACAATTAAGAATCTTTGTGAGTTTGGATGTTCTGGTTATTCTTTCACATATATGAAATAAAATAAAAAAATGGCATCTGCCCCCCCCCCCCCAAATATTGTCCCATACATAGCTCTCCACTTCAGATATGTGTCTTCACAACACACTTAATCCATCCAGTTGACTATGCAACATCATTGATTTGCTGTCACCCATCTTTGTTGAGATGACAATCGAAATTCAGTCAATATTCTATATACGGTCATTTGACATTTTTCCTCAATTTTTTTTTATTTTTCAAATACATTTGAATGAATTACATAGTATTTATACATAACATCTTAAATAACTATGCACACTATTTACATTAGCCTAACACTATAACAGATCTTAATGTATAAAGTTACTTTATAAGTATGTCCAATCCATTATCAGAGTGTCTGATCAATTATTGTATAGTGTCAAGCAATGAAAAGATGTTTCCCCAAGGGTTGTTGATAAATGGCTTTGGATAAATTCTTAGTTTTTGAATTTTAATTTCTAATAATGCTGTGGTCTTCAGTAGGCTGTAGAATTCTTCCAAAGTTGGTATTGTGTTTGTATTCCATCATCTTGTTATACACTTCCTTGGATTTTGCAAGTATAGTCCATACTACATACTTGTTTGACCTATTCAAATGAGGACCTTCATTCACATTTAATAATATAAGATCTTTAGTTAAATACAATTATTCATTAAATAAAGCTTGTAGAAAGATATTAATACAACTACAAAATGTCTCAATTTTAACACAATCAAAGAAAATGTGGTTCCAGTCTCCATTGTGTACTTGCCCGCATCTCCAACATATTCCTTTTATGGAAGAACTAATTTTACTGATTCTGTCTGGGGTTAAGAATGCTCTGTGCAATCATTTCCAATTAAAAAACTTTCCAGTATTGTGTAAAGGATGTATATTTTATCAATAATAAGATATTTGTTTTAGTATTGAGTGTCATTTTGTTATATATTTCCAATATGAGGTTTTGGGTGTTGTTTTATAGTTTTTCAACATTTTGTAAAATTTTGAAATATTGTTTCCCATGTCAGTCATTATATATGATTTCATATATGTATTTTATAAATTTAGGTATTTCTTTAAATGAAGAATTGTTAATTATTCTAATAAATCTTGTGAATATGCAAAATACTCTGTAAAGTTAGTTATGTTATATTGCATGCTAATACGTAATATGTGCCATGGTAAATTGTTTTTATCTATTTGAAATTTTTTCAGTCAAATTCATTTATTGATATTACAGTTAGTAATTCTTTCCAATTTGCAGAATAATTTGGACTTATCCAATCTGAGATTGTTTTAGATATTGATGTTTTTATATATGTTTCTATATCAGGAAAGTTTAATCCTCCAGGTTTCCATGGTCTGATATGATGTGTTAAGCTATTCTGTTTCTTTTGGGAAACCATAAAAATTTTATTAGGCATGAGTTTATTTCTTTAAGTATAGTGCTTTTTGGTAACAGTTGTATTGCTAAGGCTATATATATATATATATATATATATATATATATATATATATATATATAGGATCTTGGGCTGTAAAACCATTTTTTATTAACTGTACTCTATCATCAAATGTTAATATTACTTTGTTCTATTTTTCCAGAGATTTTAATTGTATTGATGATATTATTGTAGTTTTTTTGAGACTAATTCATTATTATCCTTGCATAACTCAATTCCTAGAAATATAAGGCAGATTCTTGTTTCCCTATGGTGTGATCCCCCTTAGTCTGCAGTTCTTTTTTTATTTAAAAATAAAAAAAAATGATTTTGATTTATTGAAATGGAGTCCTGAAGTCATGTAAAATTTGTCAATTAATATATCTAATTCTTCTAATGTCTCTTTTGTATTAGATAATGTTAGTAAATTGTCATCAGCAAATAGCATTACTTTAGAATTGTATTGTTCATAAACATTTATTCCTTTCATTTTTATATTGTTACAAATTAAATCTGCCAATATTTCAATAGCCAGGGCAAATAGAATCGGTGACATGGGACATCCTTGTTTAGTGCCTTTTTTTATATGTATAGATTCAGAGGTAAAAGGAACTAACTTGATATATGCTAAATTATGTGTATACATATATATATATATATATATATATATATATATATATATATATTATATATATATATATTCTTTAGGAGATAAACAAAGGATGCAGGACATTCAAATAACATTAGGATTTTGAATAAATAGTCCCAATTTAGGGAATCAAAGGCTTTCTCTATATCTAAGCCAATTATGAGTGTTTCTTTATTTTCTTTATTAACATAACCTATAAGAGAAATTATCATTTTAATATTGTCATATGTGTGTCTATGATATATAAATCCAATTTAATCATTATTTATTGTTTTGAATATTGGTATTTTTATTCTGTTAGTTAATATTGCCATAAATATCTTATAGTCATTATTTAATAATGATATAGGTCTGTATGAGGTACAGAGGTTTGGGGATTTGTTTTCCTTTAGGACTGGTGTGATTAAGGAATATCTCCAAGAGGGTGGTATTAAAGCTTGTGACTGAATTTCTAATAGAGTTTTATGGAAGAGGGATAGTATCTTTGAAGGAAAGGTTTATATATTTCCATAATTATGCCATCTATACATGGAGCTTTATTATTTTACCTTCTTTTATTGTATTTGTAATTTATTTGTATGATATGAGTGCTTGCAGATCTAGTTTTCATTTTTCTGGTATTTTATATTAGAACATTTTTCATCTAGATTTAATTGATTGATATGTATATTTTCTTTTTGGAAATGTTCCATATAGTGATTTCTATAGGCATCAAGAATGTCACCTATATCCGAGACATTTTTACCTTTCTTATCATGGAAGATACTTTTAATGTTATTACCTTTTGATTGTATTTTGATTCTTGTGGATAAATTATATAGATATTTGAGGGAAGTGGTCAAGGTATTAAGTTTTAGTTTTTCTAAAGCTAAACTAGTTTTACGTGTTAGAATTTCATTGTATTTATTGTTTAATACTTCTACTTTTTTCATCTCCAAATGATTTTGATTTTTTTCAGCTTTTACTGACAAAAGTTTGGATTGTAGAGCTAATAATTCAGAATCCCATTCTCTGTTTTTTATGCAAAGTTAGGGTTTTACCATATATGTAAGCTTTTAATGAGTCCCATATCATTATTTTATTTATCTTTGTGGTGTAATTAATATCTAAGAAGAACTGTAATTCATATAATAATCAGAGTTTGAACTCTTTAATTTTAGTTATATATGCTGGAATTCTGGAATTAAAGATTAATGGTTTGTACCCATTTTGAAGTTTTAGTATCAATGAATTGTGGTCTGAAAAGGGGCAGGGAGTGATTGAAAAATGAATGATTTTAGAGTGTAAGTCATGGGAAGCAAATATTTTATCTATTCTAGTCTGGGTACCAAATCTGTGATCTTGATGGAAAAACAACAAAGATTTATCTTCCTTAAATTTGAAAGTATCTACAAGATGAAATGATTTTACCCAAATGTTTAAAGCTTTTGATACAGCAGATGTATGCAGCAGTCTTTTATTTGCAGTATCAGAAATATCATATATACAGTTAAAATCTCCTCCTAATATTAAGTTGCCTTTATAATTATTGGAAAAGAAATCCAAGTGTTTTTACCAGTTCCTGTTCTGATGCCTGGGAACCAGTATAGATTGGCTAGGGTCCATATTCTGTTATTATGTTTAACTGTTACTAATGCCATAAGGCCTTCTTTATCTTCATACTTATAAGTGATTTCTGGGTTAATCACATTTGTTTTCCGTAAAATTGTTACCCCCTTTTGTCTTTGTCTTATAAGTGGATTACACCAATATCATATATTTCTTAGGATTCCATTTGTAATTGTCATTTCTTTTTTAATGAGTTTCTTGAAGGAAGACAATTTGAGCTTTATTCAGTTTTAAATATTTCAGTACATTTCATCTCTTGCTAGGATTGTTCAAACCATTGGTATTTAAAGATAATAAAGTTAAATCCATCTTAGGTTATTTGGACTATGTACTTTTTGTTTTATTGTGACTATTAAACATTCTCCTCTGATAACTGTAAAGTATATGTTTGAGCTTTTAAAGGAAACTATCAGTTTTATACTTTGAGTATTTACCAATAAAGTAATGTTTTGGTCAAGCATACTAAAAATGTTTTTGGGAAATAAATTTAAATTAATAAATGTTAAAAAAACTATGATCCGCACTAGCCATGGAATGAAAATCATTCCTAATCTGATGGATAAACCTAAGTCTATCAGATTATCACTCATACCTTGACAATCCAGAACATCTGAGCTCCATAAATTGAATTATCATATGGAGAATATTTGTAATAGGAATAATCAATATTTATATTATTTTGAACAGATATAGTACTATTGTAGATTAGATAGAATTCTAATAGGTTCATAGGTTCATACTAGGCTATCTGCCCTAGGGCATTTATAAGCCTAGCCAGAGTGTGTGTGGCTTTCACCACCCCTTAGGATGAGAATACTATACCCATTAGTTTGCAGTGCCTCTGTCCAGCAGTGACACAGAGATGATTCCCGGGGTAAACCTACGATCTCCCATCCACTCGTCAAGATTTCTCTTGAACAGAGTCAGTGAGGGGCTCTGCCTCACATGGACTGGGATTCTGTTCCATAGTGTAGGGAGTCTCTGGGTGATGAATCTGTCCCTCCAGCACATCCTATTTATATCCGTGTTGAGGTTTAAGTCTCTTGCTCTCGTGGCTCTGGTGGATTTGGATTTTTTGAGGTGGAGCATGTCCATTAATTCCGGGCTGGACATGGCCTTGTATGTCAGGCACAGATCACCTCTGAGCAGACGGTATGCGACTGAATAGAGCTGGAGTTTCTTCAGTCGGGCAATATAAATGTCTACTTATTGTATAAGCAATTAATATTTACATGAAAGATAGATGACAAGCAATTTAATAATAGTAAAGTAGGATGTATCATATAAAAAACCTCAGTAAAAGATTATAGCCCACTTTTATTTAACATATTCACCCTTATTGATAAAGTCTTTCAAAACTTATTACTTAATATAAATAGACGATAATAATATTTATACCTAATGTTTATAATACAATGGGTTTTACTGGATATATCAGAAGTTATATTTCATTGTTTGCCAGCATTTAAGTAATCACTTTGTTTGTTGCTAACTTACTTAAAGCATCAATTTTTTTTATATGAACATTAATGAAAGTTAGTGCATTTTAATTATCGGTGCACACCTCTTCCCCCATTTCCTACACATAAGGATTTTCATATCTGGCATTTCTTATTGTAAAATGAGTGAAATTATAGGTTAAAAACAACAGATTCACTTAATGTGATTAATGATAAGTTCCCTTTCCATATTCATAAATTGACATTTTATGGTATATACTGAAAGTTTTTAGATTTAAATGGGAACATTCTATTTTGTATAATCAGGAAAGGTTAAACTGAGTGATTATTGTCAATGTAATGCTATTTGTTCAGATTGCGATTGTTACATTCTGTGACATTCCTAGTTCAGGCTTCTATTGTTTCCTTTGAACAACTTTGTCAGTTTGATGTCATGTATAACATGTTAATTACCTTGGTAACAGCTTAAGTATTATGTATGATCAGGATGGGTTACAAAGCCACAATTCATGTTAAAGCAATTATATGGCTTGCACATTTAATTATATGAGAAAATCATCATGCTTCCCCTTGATGTTCAATATAGTGTATGTCATTTATGACAAGTTAAAACACTACTGTTACTATACACAAGCCCATGTTATTAAACTGAGTGTCTAGTGTCAATTTAATACTATTTGTTCAGAATATGATTGTTACATTCTGTGACATTTCAAGTTCAGGTTTCTATTGTTTCTCTTGAACAACTTTTGTTAGTTTGATGTCATGTATAAAACATTAGTTACCTTGGTAACCACTTAAGTATTATATATGGTCAAGATGGGTTACAAAAACTGCAATTCAAGTTAAAACAATTACATAGATTGTTATGCATATTTACTTATATAAGAAAATAATCATGCTTCCCCTTGATGTTCAATGTAGTGCATGTCATTTATGACGAGTTAAGACAGTAGTGTTATTATGCACAAACCCATTTTATTAAATCCTGTCTTTAATTTCTAAATTCTGCAGACTGCTTCATCTTATATGATGATTATATATTTTATGTCTAGATTTACTAAAATCATATATTAAAAACCAAAGGTAAAAGTGTACAAACCACTCGTACAACTCCCGTACCAACCAATAAGCGAAACAGTTCCAATAGACTCCACTCTAGTTCTTTAAAACACAAGTTTAATCCACATAACGCCAAAAACGAACGATACATACGGTAAACACTGAAGTAAAAAAACAAAAACTTAAACTGACATAGTACACTAGGACTAGCAAAACGCTAAGAGCAGTTTAGCGCTTTCAACCAAATCACAATAGTCTTCTTCAGAACTACAGATGTAAGCATTCAATCCATTTAAATTAACGTTTTGGCGCCAAATAATATAGCATTTCTTAAAGGCGCTACGCCAGAAATCTGTCAAAAAGTGCTTTGGTTGCAACAATAAGTATCATCTATACAATTTTACACCAATGATAATACATCAAATACGAATGTGACCGCATATAAACATCTTGCTTGACACACAAAGTATATATTGACTGTATCAATTCATGCACTAGACGGACTTGATAATTATATGTATCAAAAGTAGTCATATCAATATATATAAAATATAATCATATTAACTTCAATTTTGAATGTTAAATTTATAAATCACATAATTAATAAAATATAAACCAATCAATATATAATATAAAACCTTTGTGAAACCTTTGTAAAACATAAATAATGTGCAAACCTTGCTTCCTGTAAACATTTGTAAAAGCTAAATACTATAGCAGGTAAACATATCAAATATCAGTATAACCAAACTATAATCTAACAATGAAAGTGTAAAAATGATAATATAGCTGTACATATATCTTGCCTAATATACTGAGTAATGTGTAAAGAAATACTAATTAAAAAATACTGAATAAGAAATATATATATATATATGTATATATATGCAACACATTAATGTGTCTAATAACTATCCACAATGAAACTGTTTCATATATATATGTGCAAATGTATATTTTATATATTATATATATTTTACAAACATATTAACCAATGAATGTAATTAAAATACACATATAATAACCTATATGAGTGCCACAATGTCTAATACATATAATAGCACTAATACCCTGTCAAAAATGTTGTCTAATATGTATATGAAAAACAAAATATGACATATAAGATATAAACTCAAAATAAAATGTAAATATGAAGAAAATATATTTAGAATGTGTATGAGAAATATATAATGGAAGTGTAAGCATACAAATATACAATCAATACTAATATCCACAGGTGGATGCCTAGTTGTAAACTAATCAAATCATATACATTCTAAGAAAGTAGACTTTTGATTGAAATCGTTTTTGGCGTTATGTGGATTAAACTTGTGTTTTAAAGAACTAGAGTGGAGTCTATTGGAACTGTTTCGCTTATTGGTTGGTACCGGAGTTGTACGAGTGAAAATCATATATTACATAACAATTGTGTGTGTGTGTGTGTGCGTGTGTGTGCGTGTGTGTGTGTGTGTGTGTGTGTGTGTGTGTGTGTGTGTGTGTGTGTGTGTTTTGGCTGTTGCTTAGTTATTTGAGAGAACACAAGCTGTAATACTTATTCTTATTATTAGCTCCTTCCAAGCATGTTTATACAGTCCATAGGCTTTTAATTATGAGACCCTTCTAGTTTCTTAGGTGTTATATTTCCATCCTTACATACACATATCTCAGTACTTCAAGCACGGGCAGCAATGCCCATCCAGTTTTGCCAGAATACCATTCGCTAGTTCATGTGGTGTGTTTGCAGGCTGTTCTTAAAATATCCAAACCAATATTTGTCCTGCTCCATTTTACCAGCCTGTTCCATGCAGTGGCCATTCTGCTAGTGAGCCACACAACACAACTTCCATTCCCACAGCTATTTCCACAAAGGAAACCTGATGACTCTCTAGCACTTCCTGGCAACCCCAAACACCCCTAGTATCAGCTATCCCCGTATGCCCAACACGTCCGAGCAAGCTCACCTCCAAGACCACTGTAAAGGGTACTACACAAGACCAAGTGCTCTTAGTCTTTTACAATAACTCAGACTTCCACTCTTATGTAAGTCCTTAATGTGTTTGGACCAAAATACTTTTTAAATAAAAAATTGTGCTTATTATTATTATTATTATTTTTTATCAAGAATTGACTCAATGAGCTAAACAAAGTGTTGGGAGACCATCAATATGTGTACTTCATTTGACATTTTTGAGGAAGTGGATAGCTGTGGTTCTTTCTTAATTCCCTCCTGCACATTCCTATATTGCTTTCCCTTGGTTCTTCCCCTTACTTGCCACCCATTTCACCACTTTCCTATCTACTGCGTTTTCATACCTTTAATCTAGTAAAAAAATAGAATCCACACACCATACACATGGCAGAAATGCTCCATAATGAAGCACTTCACTTTTTCACCTCTGCATTTGCACGATGTATGCCATCATGCACCAATGCAGAGTAACAGTGAATGTCTCAATATGTCCTATGGCATAGTGTGGTTACCTCCATGGAGTGATGGTTTAAACTCACTGTGCTAAAGGAACATACAGCTAAAACAGAAGAAAGGTACTCAAATGACATATGTACTGTAACATTTATTTAGACTGATGAAGGTATAACAATGAAAATCCATATGTGTACTGTTTACATAAATCAATTCAATGATGTTCATTTTTATACAGTATTTAACTATAGTCATTGCCTTTCACATTTGCAAAATGTATCACATTTAATTATGCAATGCCATCCAGAAAGCACGTGTAAAAACTTAGACTGAGCTGGATTATAACCATGTTTTATTTGTGCTCAACATATGATTTTGCTGCTGATACACCTACTGCCACAGAAAAAGCTTGGCAGCAGGTGTTTTATTACACTCAGTACTATCCAAAGTGCTGACTGCCATGCCTCTACACTTAGTGTGTTTGTGCAGAGGAAGGCAAACCAATAGAACTATTACAATTTTCCGAGTTAAGCAGAGACTCATGTTTGCTTGTTGTTTAATTTTGCACAAGTGGGTAAGGCAATAGCAATAGTCCTTAATGTCATAAAAGTTGTGACACATTTTCATTATAAACTACATTATGAACATCATATTACCTGTTAGGTATTTCTGCCATAGACTACATGCATAAGCACTTCTCAAGTTCAAGTGGTATTTGTTGAGTGTGAACACATGCTCACTTTGCCATTGATCATGCAATCCAGTTGCTTGATTTGCTATGGAAAGAGCTGATTGGCATATATTACTACATTTACTGTCCAGTTAGTCTTCATCCCATTATAATTCATGTAAGAACACAACCGAAGGGAGGGCACTTGTTACTGACTGAACACAAATTTACTCAGACTCATGTGTGCCCTGTACCCATGCAATTGAAAATGGATATGTCAATAGTAGCTCCCAAATGTCAACTATACTACAAAAATAAATAGCACAACTGCATTGCTAAATGATCTAAAGCATTGTACTGACAACAGACATTCAGATTTTCTAATACATGTATTAATGTGGACATCAATTCATCACAAACATGAACATACACAGTCGCATCCATGCTGATCACAAAACATGTGTGTGTCTGTGTGTAAGTGTGTAATGTACACAGCACATTGAGAAACAGGTGCATGTGTCTCAGCTCACAACATGCATTCTTGACAGCTTTTTTACATATAGTTTGAGAAGCTGTCTTTGAAGTATACCCACACATTGGAAACACAAGAGAAAATACAAAATCGACACTTTGCACACCACTCTCATAACATGATATGTTACCCACATCATCTGAAGATGATGGCATCATCTATAAAGACAAGTATGACAAGGCAAAAGCATACTTCAGGGATGGTGCAATTATTAATTACTATGTTCTGCAGATTGGACAAAATACTTACATGTGGGTTAACTTACTACAACAGCCACATTATGTCTGTGTCTCTATGTATGTGTAAGTAGGTGTGCATAGTCAGAAGGACATGAGTCTGTATCCTACTGTCATCAATCCAGTCCCATGCAGAAAAAAAAATATTTTGACAGTAGTACATGCCTACACAGCCATTTTGTACAGGCCTCCCAACATCTTCTTCCAAACATACAATGATGATGTCATCAGCTATAAAGTATTGTCGGACATTATGAAAGCCAGACCTGTGCTGTGGTGCTTGAGTTAAGTACTTTGTTCTATAAATAATTAAGTTGGAGTTCTCATCTCTCTCTGTGGTCAACTGATGCTGTGTTCAGTTAGTTCACATTCTAGACACCATTTTAGAACAGCATGTGAGACACTCCTACTGCCTTCTTGTTCTCACTAGACACTGCAGATGTCATCAGCTATAAAGTGTCTGACAGTATGCAAGCCAAACTTGTGCTGTGGTTGTTACAATAAGTATTGTGGTCTGTAAATTGTTAGGTAGGGGTTCTACTTTCACTGGGGTCAGACTGTATGTGTATGTGTTCAGGTAATTCACATTCTAGAGACCATTTTAGACCAGCATGTGATACACTCATACTACCATTTTTTTCTCACCAGACACTGCTGATGCCATCAGCAATAATGTGTTGTCTGACACTATTAAAGCCAGACTTTTGCTGTGTCACTTGCATTAAGTACTATGACCTGTAGATAGATAGGGGTTCTAGTCAAACTGCAGTCAACTGGTGTGTGCATATGTGTGTGTGTGTGTGTGTGTGTGTGTGTGTGTGTGTGTGTGTGTCTGTGTGCCTGTGCATGTGTGTGCGTGTGTGTGTGTGTGTGTGTGTGTGTGTGTGTGTGTGTGTGTGTGTGTGTGTGTGTGTTTGTGTCTGTGTGCTCAGTTAGTTTACATTCTAAAGACCATTGTGTGTGTGTTCACTTAGTTCATATTCTAAAGATCAATTTAGAATAACACGTGAAACATAGGTTCAAAGGTCCATAGGTAAGTACTAGACTATCTGCCCGAGGGCATCTATAAGCCTAGCCAGAATGTGTTGGCTTTCACCTCCCCCTTAGATTACTTCTCTGTGCCTCTGTCCAGCAGAGCCATTAGTTCCCTGCGCCTGTGTCCAGCAGAGCCACTACAGTGATCCCCGGGGTAAATTTTCTGTTTCCCATCTACTCGTCAAGGTTTCCCTTGAAATGTGTTAGTGAGGGTCTCTGCCTAATGTAGATTGGAATCCTGCACCAAAGCATGGGGAGTCTCTGGGACAGAAATCTATCCCTCCAGCACGTCCTATTTACCGTTTTGGTGAGGTTTAGATCCCTAGAGCATGTGGCTCTTGGGGATTTGTTTTTTTTTTTAGGTGGAACATGTCCATCAATTCTGGGTTGGACATGGCCTTATATGTCAAGCAGAGATCACCTTTGAGTAAGTGGTATGCAACCGAGTACAGCTGGAGTTTCTTCAGTCAGGCTGCATAGGGCATCTGTTTGAAGCCCGTAATCCTCTTGGTGGGGTACTTTTGTGGTCTTTCCAGCTGTTGCAGGTGTCTTGTAAGGTACATCCTAAATGGGACATTGTACTCTATGACTGATCTGATGAATAATGAGTAGAGGGGCACAATAACCTCTTTTGTTCTAGATGTGAACCCTTTTGTGATTAGGAAGGCCACATAGAAGGATTTTCTAACCACCTTGGCAATATGATTATCAAAGGAGAGATTACTATCTACTTGGGTCCCCAGATCCCTTATTACATTTTCTGTATTTAGGGGACTACCATGTATGTGGTAGTTTGTGGGTACTTTGTTTTTTCCAAAGGGGATGGCTGCACTTTTTGGCATTTAGCTTGAGGCCATGATTTTGACACCAGGTATCCGTCTCAGTGAGACCCCTCTGGAGGATGTCTGTATCTGCCGGATAGTCAATTATGGCCATAAGTTTGCAGTCATCTGCGAACTTGGTCAGCCATAGTCCTCCTGTGCTTGTCTGTACCTCTGAGAAGTATATTCCGAACAGGAGGGGTCCAAGGCCTGAGCCCTGGCAGACACTACTTGTAACTGGTTTAGAGTCGGACCTATAACCTGCAATTCTCACTGTGTGGGTACTATCCATGAGCCAATTGGCAACCCATCTCATGACATAGGGGTTTATGTTCAGGCTGGTGAGGTTGTCTATAATACCAGAATGGGGAATGGTGTTGAAAGCCTTTGCAAGGTCTAGGTAGGCTGTGTGGACCTCCTTTCCCTCATCTAAAGCCTTGGTAACTGTCTCAAAGAAGTCCACAAGGTTTAAGATGCATGATCTGCCCTTAACAAAGCCAAACTGGGTAGGGTCAAAGGTTTGGAGGTTCCCAATGTCTCTATTAATGAGTTCCATGATGATGTGCTCCATAGCCTTGCAGACAAGGCTAGTCAGGCTTATAGGGCGATAGTTCCCAGGGTCAGTTGTGTCTCCACCTTTGTGGAGCAGATTAACTGTTGCTGCGCGCCACTCTATGGGTACATTGCCTGTAGAGAGGCTGAGTTTGAGCAGTGTGTTTAGGTGAGGAGTTAGTTCATTTTGGAGCTCATGTAAGACACAGCCTGGGACACTGTCCTGTCCAATTGAAGCTATGTTTTTGGCTTTGGATAGGGCTGTTTTAACCTGTGTATAAGTTATTGCTGGGGCTCTACATTCTTCTCATATGGTTATGGGCTGTTTAGGGGGTGAGAGGGAGGGGTGAAGTTTGCACTAAACCTGTCTGTCAAAATGTTGGCAATATCAATTGGTTTAGTGTATTTTGTGCCATTCTGCACTAACTCAGAGCGGATCTGAGAGTTTCCACTTAGGTTCTTGTCATAGCTAAAGAATGCTTTCTGGTTATCTTTGGAGTCCTTGGCAATTTTTCTTTCGAAGCTAGCCTTGAATGATTTTATGAGGGATCATAATTTCTTGCTGATACTGATCAGGGATGTCTATCCTTCTTGGGATTTTACTCTTTTCTGCACTAGATTCCTCCTTCTATTGTATAGCTTGTTTATGGTAGGGGTCCACCAGACTGGTTTCCTTTTCTTGGAGGAGTGAGTCTTGGTTTTGCTTGGGATAGCATGATCCATGCATTCTTGTAGGTGCTCATAGAGTGCCTTTGTAAGGGATTCAGCAGCTTGGACAGCATTGTCCTTTAGCATGGGGGCTATGAACCTTTCCTCCTCGGTCTTAAGTAACGTGAGATTTGCTTTTGAACAATTTTTCACAGTGGCGTCCATGACTGGGGGTGGGGGTGGAATGTGGATATCCAGGTGATTAGTCTATGGTCTGATCTAATTAGTGAGGGGTTGAGCTCTACTGTGGAACACCGGTCACCCATGTTTGTGATGACTGGGTCAAATATGCTGCCACCTCTGGTGTGGGTGTTGACCAGTTGATCCAAAGCGTTCAAGTTTATAAATTCTAGGAAACGTTGGGCAAGGGAGTTAGTACTTGAGTAGTTGTCCCAGTTAATGTTTGGGTAATTTAAATCACCCAATATTAGGGCATTTGATAGGACCTTCATATTTTTCAGTTTCTCCAGAAATGCGGAATGGGGGTCCTGGGTCATGGTGGGTGATCTGCAGCAAGCTACAATTTGAATTGCAGTTTTGCCTGTTGTTAGTTGCAGATGGATGATCTCTGAGGCATCGTGCTGCACCACTAACGTGGAATTGTGGGTATCCTTGATGAATATGGATACACCCCCGCCTTTTGTGTTTCAGTCCAGGTTCTGTGGCTGAAAAGTGTGGTATGAGTTATAGCCTGGTGTTACTGGGGTGCTCTCTGGAACCTTAAACCAGGTTTCTGTTTCTGCACAGATATCGATGTTCTCCATACTCAGGAGTGCCTTGAGTGCATGCATTTGAGGTTTAGACTTCTGGCGTTGAATAGCATTACCCCCATTTTTTGGTTACTTGTGCTATTTACTATGGTGGTTTTATCTTTTGAGCCTTGCCTAAAAAAGGCACTATGGGGATTGCAAAAGCCTTGGCCAGTATTCAAAAGCCTAAGGGTGACAGGTGCAAGCCATCTCTTGCGAAGCAACGTGGCTTGTCGAGCATGTCATCCCAGGTGGACAGATACCGGATCGCCTTTTAATGACACCAGAAACTTAGCCAGTTGTTGAAATTGATCATTTTTTTCTTTATACTGTGGCATCATTCTTGGTGAGGGCAGGATGCTACTCAGGGTCAGGGTCATACCGGCCTGTGCTACATGATCAGAGAGCACTTCCATGTCTCTTTTCATGTAGTCCAGGGAGGTACGTCTCAGGTCATTCACACTAACATGGACAATGACAGAGTTGTATTTGTACATGTTCTGGAGTGACCTGAGTGCTTGTGTTATGTGGTGGATCCTGGTGCCCAACTAGCAGTTAACTGTAACCTTCTCCTACTACCATCTTCTTTTCACCAGTCACTGCTGATATCATCAGCTATAAAGTGTTGTCTAACAGTATGAAAGCCAGACTTGTGCTTCAGAACTTGCGTTAAATACTGTGATCTGTAAATAGTTAGGTAGGGACTCTAGTCTCACTACATTCAACCAGTGTGTGTGTGTGTGTGTGTGTGTGTGTGTGTGTGTGTGTGTGTGTGTGTGCGTATTCAACAATCAGTATTATGAAAATTTCAAAATGGCACGTGGGGGCCACTGTATAAAGTGCACTCTGACAGTGTTGAAGTCAAACTTGTTCTGTGGCAGTAATGTTAAATACTGTGTTCTCCAGCTTCTGTAACTAGATTATTCGAAGTTCTCATCTGACAACAGACAACTTGAGTGCATATATATTCAAATCATCTTAAGACAATTTTACACCAAGATGTGACTCCACATCCATGTCAGGCAGACCTCCCATTATGTTCTTTTCAGCATACAATGATAATATCATACTGCATAAAGTGTAACATGACAGTGTTAAAGTCAGATATATGTGGTGGTGCTAGTGTTACATTGTATCAAATTCAGCTTCTATATTTACACAGGTGTATTGTTCAAATCCGACCCAGTCTCCTGCGATGTGTGTGATTGGTGGTACATTACGGTCATTGTATGATCTTTTGAATTGCTTTTCATTTCACTACCACTTAGAAGAACCTTTAACACAGCCCCATGCATCCAACATCCCCTTTTGTATTCTGCCCACATGACATCCTTCCTGCAGAGGAGTGGAGGATGTCCTCATTTCAAAGATGCATACACACATCATGAAACAGAATCCTTCCCTGAGCCTCTGCAAGCCATCTTCAGACTACTGGATGTGTGATTGCTAATTCTGTCATGGGATGGTCACATGTCACATATGGACAGAGATCGTATGTAATGCAATTAAACAAATAAACACATATGCACTTAGCCTTACTATCTTCTATCATTTAGATGTAAAGAGTTGGTTTTAAATAGTATAATAATGGCTAAGATTTTATGTGATGTTGGCCATTGGGTTAGTAATGTCCTATGACTCTATGACCATTTTGCATGTCAATGTTGCAGTTATCAACATGTGCTATGTTGAAGTATGGATGTATGGTAGGACTTCAAGAGGGTATCTCAGTCTGTGATGTGAGGTAATGTATTGGTGGCCACTGCTGCCAGTTGATTGCATGTTCCTTCCAGGACAACTGTAGTAATATGCAGCCCGAGAACTGTTAACATGGGATGATACTACATATATTGTTGGCTTAGTAAGGCATGTGTTTTTGTAGTGGAGCAGATCAACATTTTATGCAGTTCTCATGCAACCATCACAGTGATGCTTGCAGTATGGCACAGTTGTGCATGTATATACCTACTATCACTAAAATCTCTGTGACATGCAGCAATATAAATTAATATTGATTACATGGGCACATACGTCTTGTTTAATCCACATGTAATTCTGTAATATACACAAAAATATCACGTATTTATTCAATTGCAACCTTGTGGAATTCATTGTCTGCACAACTGTGCAGCTATTCCTAAGGATTATTGAGGTGGTCACCAGCACCATTGTGTGTTTATCATCATTTGGGTCAGTAACTGTTCTGCATGTGCCACAACCAACTCATTTGTAATATGTCCTTATATGGTGTCAGGCCACTCAAACACAGCTTTTCAATGAAAAATATATAGACATATGTTGTGCAATTGATGTAATTACATGACAACTGTGTGGACAGTACTACTTTGTGGCATGTGATGCATAACCAAGGCTGTATTTGAAGGTATTGTCACAAATCATTCATTTAAATAAGTGTGAAATGTTAAGGGGAATACCCGACCAAGTGCAGAGCTATTTGTGGATGCCACCAGCTGTACTCTTCCAGAGATACACAATCTGCTAGCTGATGATTTGTCTCACCCTTCACTCCCCTCTCCCTACTGGCCATCATTCAAAGTACACATGCAAAAATTACTCAGTTTATTTTCAGGAAAGCAGCTCATTTGTACTCTCTCTAAGATTAACAACACAGGATCATTGGGCCATTACACCATCTCAAATTGCTTATACCTTGACTTAAAACCTGACTTAGCAGACACAGTTGTATCCCTACTTAAACACAGCCATCAGACAGACAGACTGTCCCCGGGATGCATGAAGCTCGGCGCAAGGACGACGTTATGTTTGGGCTGACTGTACGGCGTGAAGGTGGCGCATTAGTGCCAAATGCATATTAATGAAGGCGCGCTGCCACCACAGCCACGTGCATAGCAAAGGAGCACAAGTACATAGTTTCATAGTTTCATAGTTTCATAGTATAGTACTAGGCTATCTGCCCTGGGGCATTTGTAAGCCTAGCCATAGAGATGTGGCTTTTGCCACCCCATGAAATGGTACAAAAATGTACAGAATAAATTTAGAATACTGTGCCTCTGTCTAGTAGTGACACAATAAAGGTCCCCTTATATAATAGAATTAGTTTACTGTGCCACTGTCTAGCAGTGACACTGATGTGACCCCTGGGGTAAACTTACGATCTCCCATCCACTCATCAAGATTTCTCTTGAAGAGAGTCAGTGAGGAGCTCTGCCTAATACGAACTGGGATCTTGTTCCAAAGCATGGGAAGCCTCTGGGTTATGAATCTATCCCTCCAGCATGTCCTATTCATACTTGTGCTGAGGTTTAAGTCTTTAGCTCTCATGGTCCTGATGGATTTGGATTTTTTGAGGTGGAGCATGTCCATCAGACCCTGATTGGACATAGCCTTGTACGTCAGGCAGAGATCACCTCTGAGCAGGTGGTATGCTACTGAATAGAGCTGAAGTTTCTTTAGTCTGGCAGAATAAGACATATGTTGGAGACCCTTGATCCTCTTGGTGAGGTACTTTTGTGGTCTCTCCAGCTGTTGCAAATGCTGGGTGAGGTATATACCAAATGGGGCATTGTACTCAATCATGGGTCTGATGAGGGAGGAATGTAGGGGTACATTGACATCCTTGGATCTGGATGTGAATCCCTTCATGATGAGGTGTGCAAGGTAGAATGTTTTTCTAACCACTTTGGCAACGTGGGTGTCAAATGAGAGGTCGCTGTCGACTTGGGTCCCTAGGTCTCTGATTACTTTTTCCGTACACAGTGGGTTGCTGTCTATGTGATAATTTGTGGGTACTTTGTTTTTCCCAAAGGGAATGACTATACATTTTTTGGCATTTAGTTTAAGGCCGTGACTCCGGCACCAGTTGTCTGTTTCTGTGAGGCCTTTTTGTAGGATGTATGTGTCCGCTGGTGAATCGACTATGGCGCCTAGTTTGCAGTCATCTGCAAACTTTGTCAGCCACAGCCCTTCCATGTTTGCTTTAACATCTGAGAAATAAATGCCGAACAAGAGGGGTCCCAGGACAGATCCCTGTAGGACACCAATTGTGACTGGCTTTGAGTCTGACATTGCTCCAGCGATTTTAACTTTATGGGTTCTGTCCTTTAGCCAGTTTGCAACCCATCTAGTGACATAAGGGTTTACTTTTAAGCTGTTAAGCTTATCTATGATGCTTGAGTGGGGTATTGTGTCAAAGGCCTTAGCCAAGTCCAGGTACGCTGTATGGACTGCTTTGCCCTCATCAATGGCTCTAGTGACTGTTTCAAAAAAGTCAACCAGGTTTAAAAGGCAGGATCTGCCCTTTACAAAGCCGAACTGGGTGGGGTCAAGTGTCTATAGGTCTCCTATGTCTCTGTTTATGAGTTCCATAATGATTCTTTCCATACCTTTGCAGACCAGGCTGATTAAGCTTATGGGGCGGTAGTTTCCAGGGTCTGTAGAGGCACCCCCTTGTGGAGTGGGACCACTGTTGCTGTACGCCAGTGTTCAGGTACATATCCCGAAGTAAGGCTAAGGTTAAATAGAATTTTTATGTGTGGGTTTAGCTCCCCTTGGAGTTCACATAACACGCAACCCGGGATACTGTCAGGTCCCATTGATGTTGTATTTTTTGCTTTGTTTAGGGCGGTTCTCACTTGGACATCTGAGATGATAGGGAGATTACATTCAGCTGGGATAAGTATTTCTTCTTTTGGGGGTGAAGGAGGGGAGAAATTTGCACTGAACCTGTCAGCCAGAATGTTGGCAATATCTGTGGGTTCAGTGTATTTTTTGTTGTTTTGAACCAACTCTGAGCATATCTGAGGGTTTCCGCCTAGGTTTCTAACATAGCTGAAGAAGGCTTTGTGGTTATCTTTAGTGTCCTTAGCGATTTTTCTCTCAAAGTTGGCCTTGGATGTTTTTATGAGAGAACGTAGTTTTCTGCTAATGTTGATCAGAGATGTCTTCCCTTCATGGGATTTTGCTCTGACGTGCAGTAGCTTCCTTCTTTTGTTATACAATTTGTTTATGGCTGAAGTCCACCAGAGAGGACGCTTACCTTTGGTGGAGAGGGTCTTGGATTTGTTTGGGATTGCATGATCCATGCATTCTTGGAGATGTCCATAGAAAGCATTTGTGAAGGATTCGGCATTGTGGGATGTGGTATCCACTGGCACAGTGGGCTTAAAGGATACCATCTCAGTCTTAAGAAGAGTGAAGTCTGCTTTTGAGAAGTTTTTCACTGTGGTCTTTTGTGCTGGGGGTGGAGGTGGGATATGTATATCCAGGGTGATTAGTTTGTGGTCAGATCTCACTAGTGAGGGGTATACTTCTGGTGTGGAGCATTTTGTCCCCATGTTTGTGATGGTCAGGTCTAGTATATTATCTCCCCTAGTGGGAGAGGTGACTAGTTGTTCCAGTGCATTTGAATTTATGAATTCCAGGAACCATTGGGCTAGGGTATTAGGGATAGAATAATGTACCCAATCTATGTTTGGGTAGTTGAAGTCTCCCAGTATGATGGTATTTTGTGATACATTCATATCCTCCAATGTCTTCAGGAAGGCTGAGTGGGGTTCTTGAGATTGGAAGGGTGGTCTGTAACATGCTACCAGTTGTATAGCAGTTTTGCCTATGGTTAGTTGCACCTGTATGGTCTCTGATGCTTCATGTGTTGCTACTAACCTGGAGGTGTGGGTGTCCTTGATGAATATGGACACTTCCCCTCCCTTTGTGGTTCGGCCTGGGTTTTGGGACCGAAAAGCATGATACGAGGTATAGCCTGGTAGTGCTGGGGTGCTCTCAGGAGCCTTGAACCAGGTTTCAGTTACTGCACAGACGTCGATGTTCTCCATGCTGAGGAGTGCATCAAGTGCCTGCATCTTGAGATTTAGACTTCTGGTGTTGAGCAGCATTACCCTTAGTTTTTTTCCATTTTTGTTTTCTAAGAAGGTGGGTTTGTCTTTTGAGCCTTGCCTAAAAAAAGCACTATGGGGGTGGCAAGAGCCTTAGTCAATATCCGGAAGCCCAGTGGTGACAGGTGTAAGCCATCCCTTGTGAAGCAGCGTGGCTTGTCCAACATGTCATCCCAGGCAGACAGACATTGGATACCCTTAGAATGACACCAGTACTTGAGCCAATTGTTAAAGCTGATCACCTTGTCTTTGTATTGTGGTATCATTCTTGGTGAGGGCAAGATGCTGCTCAGGGTCAGGGTCATACCAGCCTGGGCTACATAATCGGAGAGCTCGTCTATGTCTCATTTCATGTAGTCCAGGGAGGTACATCTCATGTCATCCACACCAGCATGGACAATGACGGAGTCATATTTGTACTTGCTTTGGAGTGACTTGAGTGCGTGTGTTATGTGGCGGATCCTAGCTCCCGATAGACAGCTCACAGTCACCTTCTCCTTGTTCAGCCTGGTCAGCGGGACATCAGTGTGTCTGACTATATAGTCACCTATTACTAGTGTATCAGGCAAGGTGTTTGGCCTTAAGGGCTGTGATTGGTTGACACACTGATTTATTGAAGTATGTGTTGCATGTGTTTTGTTTTGAGGTGGTGGATTTTTGGATGTCTGCTTTGGGAGCCTCTGTTGTTTTGGTAAGTTTTTTATTAGAGCCTCCGAGTATGTCTTTGTGTTTTTATGTGTTTGGTTTGCAGTTGTGGTAGGTCTATGTGGGACTGGGATTGTTGTGTGTGTGGTTGCCATCTCCTCCTGTCTGGTCATGCCAGCCCTGAGTTGAGAGAGTTCAGCCTCCAGTTTGGCTACATAGTTGCATCTCTCACATGTATTTGTGTTTGTTGGGAGGAAGAGATGGTTGTCTGTGTACATGAGACAATTGTAGCATTGTCTCAAGATACCAAGATTGACCAGCTGAATTGAAGACGACGCCAGTAATCTACCACTCAACATGCTAGAACAGTATAAGGGAGTGCTGTACCTTTAAGGGAAGTGGATATTCACAGGGGTGGTAAGTAGATGTAGTGCTTTACTTAGTACGAGAGTGCTTACTTAGTAGAGAAGTATTGAGAACAAGTTCTAGGCTTATAATATAGTGAGTAGTCTGGTTATACTAAGAGTAGAGCTTCCTTAAGGGAAAATTTGAAGAGCAGACTTGGCGGAGCCAGAAAAAGTTTAACCTTGTTTAACCAGCGCTGTGCTATGCGCACAACCGCGCAAAGCCGTGCAAATACGGATTTTAAACAGTGAACTACAAAAGAGCTAGAAATGGTCCAAAACAACCAATTACTACAGCTTCTTGTGCTGAGGTCACTTCCTACAGGCACAGGTAGGCTGCTCAAGGCTCCCCACTCCCACTGGTGAGCAAAGAAACTTCATTCTATCCAAGTAAGTTAATGGACAACACAGGAACTACACCACAGCCCAGAATACAGCAATGCCGCACGGAGGCATGGAAATGTCAGCTGTCGACATGCAAGCTAAGATGCTTGCATATAACAATTTGCAAGCAATAGTAATCACATCTGTCAGTGTCCGTGGATACTGAAACATATGCAAAGCATGCAAGAAGTTCCTGCGAACACAAAATGAAGAAGCAAACACAATGCATGGTAGGGAATAATGGGTCCCTATCCTGTGAACAAATGACATTGAAAACCATGTGCCCGTAGTCCAACGCAGTATAGATAGTTATACTAAGTGGAAGTGAAATGCATCATTTGTTAGCGCGCCGCCAATACGTATGTCCAGCCCAATGGTCAGGGTCACCAGTTGACCCATATTGTGAGGGAGGGTACACAGCTGGGCAGATGTGTCCATAACAAAAAACACAATAAATGTAAATATCTAGCGACCGTATGACCGAATTATATCCCACAACGCATGTAATAGTCACATACAATAGGTATGTCCGTATTTCACATACCAAATGTGACAGGAAATAGAATAAGCATGTAAACAAAACAGAAGGAGCATACAAACTGCTACAACAATAAGGCAACATGTAGGCTGAAAGGAACAGTATTATCCGTAGCATTGACTGTGGGTACGTGTTGCCCAGTACAATCGGATATGTGTCCGGAATATATCCCATCCTGGACATAGGAAAAGGTGGCATCCTACCAATGATCAGAACAGTCGGCCAAAATCCGCACATCTGTGGTCCAAGCCGAACTTGTCAGGATGTGTCACAGTTGAACAGGTATTACCCGGGTATACCAACCATGTCATGAAAGTTAAGTATGGGCGTGTACCTATGCGCGTGAGGTATAGCATGTGGAAAGTCAAACATGGCAGGGTAGTCCACACAACCATACAGGTACCTGACATATGTAGGGTATGCAATGTGTTACCTTGACCGTGTCATGGGCCATCAACCAAAGCAGTGATGGATGGAGTGTCAGGAATATGTGTGTGGGGGGGTGGGTAATGGTATAATCCTCAAAGGCGACACTGTGTCGTATGCAGAATAGGTGAACCGGAGGTGTATGAGGGAGCAGCGGGCAAAGCAGAAAGGAACACAAAAACATGTATACACATCTGCAATACAACCAGACAGGCCATACTGTAGAACACAATCCCACAAACATATGAATATTAAAATGTGCGATACAAATGTACAGACATGTCACCGGCACATACCCACAGATTGGTCCTGATGGAACTGGACATATTCAGTGCAACACACCTGGATACATAATGGACTACCCAGCATCCCCTCCACAGCACACAACCCACCCCCATACCTGAACGTCCACCAAATCCAGCCATACTTGGCCTACTAGTTTGGTGCAGCCACATCTACACATAGTGACCACTACGCATATGTAGTAGGTAGTGTCACCCTAGGCAGTTTCAGGATTGCAAACTATGTATCCCTTGCATGTAAAACCCCAAGCATATTTTCGTAACGCCAGAAGAATGTTCAGTATCAGTCTTGTTATTATCAGTCTTGTTAAATTTTTGGGATATCCCTCATGGGATAAGTAACCTGTGTAAACATTAGAATGGGTATAAAGACATGATGTCCAGTCTTGTAAACATCTGGACACAAGTTGGAATGTGCAGTAGTGGTGCACGAGACTGTCCAGCCCTAGATTGTCATGCAGAACCTACTACCCAGGATCAAACACCTGCCCGTGACGCACGTG
>NC_056727.1:1182976049-1183048549 GCF_019279795.1 Protopterus annectens
AATCCAGAGCAAGTAAGGAATTATAAAGTGCTCGCAGCATATGTCAGATAAAGCTGCACAAGTGTGAGTAGAGCACCGCTCTTCACACCGGAGGCAGGGTTATACCAGTGGCCATAACATCGTTGAAGTGCTACGTCAACATTGTAAACAGACGGAATGTAGTACATGTTGCGACCACCTACACTTGTAACCCGCAAATCATTCGTAATCCATAACACCTGGAAAGGCACGTATGTGCAAATATTAATGATGGTGAGCCTCTGAATACACGAGGTGGTACAAAATGTGTGTAGGGCCCCAAAGCTCATTAGAGGGCAATGTGTAAAGGTGTGTCATGGCTGCGATATCAGGTGTATAATGGCTGTTATGCGTGGAAACTCAACACGGGTGTGCAGGAGAAACTATGGATATGCGATTATGGACACATGAGTGCTAGGGTATGTTGCGCCGGGTGTAATGCAGCGGCCCAAGGAAGTCAGCTAGTACGTAGGTGTGATTCCCAGATAGAGCATCATTTGCATGGAGACATGTGTGAATGGGCGTATCGTTGTCGGACGTTGTGCGTCGGGGCTGGCAGCCCGGCACGTAAGACCTATACGCCACCCATGAGCGGAACGGAGTTCTGCTGTGACAACCCCAAACCGGGAAAAGCAGAAAGACACAACTACATGAAGACATCAATATGTTGACGTACAATCACAGTAACAAAAACAATCATTCTATCAACAGTAATAATATGAATGTGCAAAGAATCAAACACAGTAGCAGGAATAATAGGCTGCGCATACGAGTAATAGGTCGAATGACACTGTATCATATCTCAGTTAGCAGCGACACCCCAGACATGAAAAACGTGCGACATCTGTCCGCTGTATAAAGTGCAATATACTGATCACAAGTTCACCGGAGTGAAGTGTCGGTGTCATAATGACTAAGGCAATAGTATGCTGTTGAAGCAGACATAAAACCCAATACGCATGTCTGGGAAATGTATAGGTTAACGGACACACAGATGTATATATAGATAAAAACGTGTATGTATGTATAAATATATATATATATATATATATATATATATATATATATATATATATATATATATATATATATATTAATTTATATACACATATATATTCATACGGATATATATATATATATATATATATATATATATGTATATATACACACACACAAGGATATACTACGGATATATATAGATAAATATATATATACACAAACAACAGGTATTGATATATACACATACACACAAAACAAAATATATATGCCAGTGTAGATATACACATGTACATAAATAGGTTACTTCACAGCAATTAGGGGTAACATATTTACAGCCCGGGCATATGTGACTGGGAAGTCCAATAAATAAACGTTGTACCCCCCACATCACCCAGCTAGGCCGGACAGACATACAGACAGGCAATACAGATCAATACACTGCCGCTGTCCAAAACACTGGTAGGAAAGTACCAGTGGGAGAGATCTGCAAGGTCTACACTTTAAACATGGATAACGGTGTCCCTTGCGGGACCCCAAAAATTCAGGGTACGTGTGAATCTGCTGACACTAATACGAGCAGGATGTAGGTGTACATGGAACAGTAGATTGTGCAAGTGTGATAATACATGGGTTGACAAAACGTACGACATGTATCCTGAGACAGGGAGAGTGGGCAATGTGTAGGGGTGTGCTCATACCCTAGCTGAGCTCGCAGTAAGTATTTGTCATGACTGCTGTAGAGGGGTGCCAGGTAGGTGGATCATGGGTATGCAATAATGGGCTTAAGTTTGCAGGTGCTGGTTGGCAGAGATGTAGTAGGCCCGCCCAGTGGAAGTCATTAATATACCTATGTGGGCATAGCATACGCCTACACCTCCCAAACCTGAAGAGCACATCTACCGGATAGTCTGTAAACCATCGGTGGAATACATAGAGACCAAATCAGTGCCGTGTACCCGATTAGCATGGACGTCCATAGTTATGTATCAGAATGTAACAAAGTCCAACTAAACACTTCCAGAACTAATGATATTAGGTGAACAGGTAATGACAGATGACAACATGTATGAGTCATAAACAGCATGTACCTCGACAAACGTGAATGAATACATATGCTCTGTGACTGTAAATGTGTCTGGTTAATAGAACCAATCATCTAAATGTGTCCCACAGGGTGTTATGCATTGTTCCTGATACAGTGTTCATTCACACCCATTGGTATGTGAGTTCTGCTAGTGACAGAAAGTGCATAATTTGCTGACCACCTTAGGTAGATGATAGCATAATAGAAGTGGTTCAACACCTGTATGCCTGCGAGGGACACACCCGTCTGGGCAGTTGTGTCCTGCAAAATGACAGTTATGGCACATGGCCTATGAGTTCAGGAATGGAGACTATATAGTGTGTGTAGTGGTGTCAGAAATTAATTTGTTGTATCAGAAACAGCTACATGTAATAGGAAACAGTATTATCAATTATAATGCTACATGAATTACCTTAATGTATGCAAACCATGGAAGTCGTCAGTTTACTGCTGGCTGTGGGTATGTGTTGCCTTGACACATGTGATAGCTCTACATATAGGATCTATAGGGCCGCCACCATTCTGAATGGCCAAAGTGGAACCTGCTCTGTAGAAATGTCAGACGTACCAGGGCAGAACATACCTACAGCCATGCATAGTACAGAAATATACATATCGGCACAAATCAAAGCGTAGTCTAGCAGCAGTAAAGTTGCTTATGCTACTACATATAACATATCAACGTGTCAGGTATACAAGACCTGTAACAAGCAACCAGTGCAGACACGTACAACATGAGAATGTCCCCTAATCAGGACAGTTGCAATGGCTAGAGTATTGTCCATACCTCTCAACTGTCCCTGAATTTCAGGTACGTCCCTGAGTTTGACTGAAAGTTTAACTCTGTCCCTCTTACTCCCTCCTAAAATTAGTGACTTTTGAAGGAAAGGTGGTGAATTACTCTTAATGACTAATGACAATGGGTAAGAGTTATAAACTTCTTTTACTTCAGAAAATGTGTATTAAGTCATATGCTCTGATTCTGTCAATGTTTCAAGTTAATAGCACTACTTTTGTAAAAGTGTCCCTGATTTTTTCTTGACCTGTCCCTGATTCTGTAGAAATGTGTCCCCGATTGGTGGAGAGATCTGGTATTGTCACATGAGATATGCCTAATGAGGGACTGTCCCATGCAAAGTGGGAAAGGTGTCACTCATACAGTCTCCCGTCGTGCAATCTGAAAGGTGGAAAATGTACAGTAGGTATGCAGTAGCATGACTCGGCAGACAGCTGCGTTAACAAAATCATAGTCACATGTCAGCATTGCAGAGTATCGGTTCCCATGTATCAGGCAGATGGGAGAAGATCATATGAGGAACACACATATAATATGATTACGTCACTGGACAGGCCACCGAGTCTGTACAGTCGAACGCCTGCCGTCACAAAATGGTAACACATACCCGATACTGTAGTCATGTAGTCGAATGTAATACGCATCACAAGGAATCACACACACCCAGCGTGAGTGACAAATGTAAGCAGAAATGTCGATGAGCTAGCGGCTGTAAGCGTGTTTGTCTACCAGTATGCCAGTAGTGCACTGTCAAAGACATGTGGAGTCGAAACGGGTATAAGGTGCTGTGACCAGAGGTCAGCAGTGCTTAACACTGTGCAAACCCACGCACAACTGCTCCCACCTGCTGGAATGTGCCTTACCCAGTCCGTATCCAAAGGCGTCGGTCTGTCCGCAAACAAAGAACCACCCTATTCACATGTTGGTAGCAGTACCCTGCGCACATAGCTCATGTGAATTAACAATAGACCATGGCATATGTACAGACAATAGACCACACACACACCATACAGCACAGTCATCCAACAATATAGCAGTGTACTGGCAGATATGCCCGGACCACTGGTGTATGCGTGCCTGGCCATCCTGTGTTTCAGTGTGTGAGCATGCCCAGTATGACTGTTATGCATGTTGTCGACCGACATTACCATCATACCGTCATGTGTTTGAGCATGCCAAGTATGGTCACCTGTATCACATGTGTCACATGTCCAGATAGTTAGTACTGTGTTGCTGACCCCTCCGTTCTACACAGACAGGTGTCATGCTGTGTCTGCAGGGTAGCTAATGGTCATGTGGCATTGACAGTTGCTACATGTCTGCATAGCATGGGGGGGGCATCCAAACACAACCACAGTCCTACACAGCACCGTGGGTGGCGCACATGACTCTCACATGTGTAGGTTTGACTGGGGGCACAGCTGACAGTTCTACACATCTGCCGCTACTGTACTGGTATGCCAGGTACTTCATGTCAGTGTGTGGACCTACCTAAATTGCTGGTTGGAGGGATACCAGTGTACATCAGTTCCCAGCTTTAAATACCAGCACAGTGGTGTTGGACGTCCTAGCTTACACAACCTACATCAAACTGCCTGGCCTGCTGTAGTCTGTGTGTGTCTTAGGGGGTTGGGGTCATTCATTGGGCATATCCATAGGCCATTGTATATCATTTGTCTGTATTGGCCCACATCTGTCCAGCTGCATGGAACGTGTGTGGGCTGTATGGACACACATGATGGTCATCCCATAATCTGCAGTGGGTTAGGACACCCTGTGAACTACTGGCTACCATTGTGACCCCTGTATGTGCTACAGAAGTCATGGTGCCACTATGGATGTGTACTGTCTGCTGCCCTAACATTCGGCCATCACAGTCACTTTTATGCTCACATACATACCATGGCAATGGGTAAATACACATTCTAATACAACTGCCAATTGTTAGGTCAATAGACATATCCTGGGTGTATTCTGGACTTGAGAATGGTGCTGGAGGGCTGCCTATGTCGGATGCACACAGTGCATCTCCTATACGTGGCCGAGCACAGGTAGTGTCATGTTTGGCATCCATTGTACTGTGTGCGGGTCAGAGAGGGGAAATCCGTGGGTACCTACTGTGTCAGTGCATATGCCTTGTGTTGCCTCTTTGCCAAGGGCAGGTCATACTGTGCACGGGCTTTCGCTGACTGTGCCCTGCTCAGGTAGTTCCTTCACCAAGTCACACTGTGCCTTTACAGGCCTTGGCAGTGGTGTTGGGCTGTGTGGCCCTGCCCCATGCTGTTCCTGCTGCAACTGTTACTGCAGGATAAGATTGTGTAGCTAACAACTTGTATGCATGTAGCTAGTGAATACTGCAGAGCTCCACCGGATGTGTCCGGATACCAGAACCGTGAACTGAGCATCCCAAACACATGCACAAGTATATGTCTTGCCTGTGCATCCGCCTCATTATGGTGTGAGTGTTCAGGTGTGTGTGCATTGCTGATGGGTGTCATCAGCCACGACACCAGTGTTTACCCAGCATCCCCCACTAGGAAACTGTAGGGGATGTCCATATTGGCATTGGTGTGGTACAGCTGTGTCAGAAGCCATATATCGGAATCATCATAGCTTCCAGGGCAGACAGCACACACATTCAATCTCATGCCCTGGCCATCGCATATGGCCTAGCTGTTGGAGGGTATGCCCCTGCAGTGACTGTAGGCCCTACCCCGCTCACCAGGTGGTGCTTCGATGTGTATGTGTGTGCAGGCTATAGCACCCAGTAAGCCAGGGTAGTCATCCATGTGGTTGAACTGATGCATATTGTTGGTCTACTAATCACCTGTGTTGAAGACATGTACATGCTCACTAGCATGTGTTGACATGGCATCTGTGTGAACTGGTGCAATACCCTGGATGCAGATGCCTGTGAGATACCCATGATATCCCCAGTTGTGCTGTGTGAAGTACCTGTGGCTAGTACAACTAGGCCAACACATACCGTGGTACCCATCACAGTGGATACCACATACCGTGGTATCCACTGTGATGGGTTTCCCTCGGCCTGTTTGATGTGTCAGGTGTGGCAGGCACAGGTCAACAAGCCGCTGTAGGAGGTCTCTGTCCACCCCATAGTGCTCCACCATCCCCAGCCCATGTAGCCCCTGGTAAGTCACCCTGGGTCTATAAAGTCTTATGTCACCCCAGTAAGGGTTGTTTGGCAGCATACACATCCTCACTGCCCAAGCCTTCGGCACATGTTGGTATATGTTGCCTGCTGCAGCCCTTCTCATTTGGTTGGACTGTGTCGTGAAATGTCCCCGCAGGTCTACACCGGTGGTGTAGAGTGTGGACAAAACCTGTGTGTATGCTGCTTGCTCACATTACCGTACTGTTCAGGTGCGGCCTGGCCATGTCATCTGCTGATTGTGCTGATCAACACCTGTTTGTGCAGCCTGTACACCCTGACTACCCCACCACTGCTGTCTTCCCTCCCAATGTCACCAGGCAGGTATAGACACACCCCTAGCTTAGGCGTGCTAAGGCAGGAGCACTCTGGAGGCACAGTTCTACAATGTACTTACATTATGCCTGACCCCCCCTCCCATGCTGTCAACTATATTCGAGCCCTGCACCCGGCTGACTACACACATACACTCCAGGAACCTGCATCACACCCTGGTGATAAATGGGATACACTATTGTCAACCTCATCTGCATAGTATAGTCTTCTAATGAATAGTTATAGGACCCATACCGAACCTCCAAATTAATAACCACTGCTCAGTGTCGCTCAGATCCGTACACAACTGGCAACAGGTGCCTTACTATCACCATATTTGATGTCCCATGGTCTTCCCAGCAACAAAATAACCGGTGTCTACACGACTACAACCCGTGACCCTGCACACTACAGACAATGTGCATTACCACCACGCCATGGCAGATATACATAGAACCCAGGTTATCACGTACAGATCATCTGGCACAAACATTCAATAGTGCTGATGTCCCCAGACATATATGTTCACATCTATGTCTATCTCTATATCTACATATATCATATATATTATTTGTATACATATATACATGGACATATATATATATATATATATATATATATATATATATATATATATATATACATACACACCTATACATGTACACACATATGTAGATATGGCATTTATATCACAACAGCAGACCACATGACAGCAAAGCATTAGACAGGAATGAAAAGGAAACTACATGTGCCACCTGCATCATGTAGTGTTGTTATTATCAAGGCACGTGTGTTTTGTTGCGTCACACGTGTCAGACCGTATCAAGGGTAAGAGTAGGGCTGCTGACATTTACTCAACAGGCCTATTGGAGAATGTATGTGTTGACAGAATATGCGGGCTGTGGACACTATATAGGTCAGCAACAAAACACACTGACTACATCCCACAGATACCAACACATACGGTATAACTGACAAACACACACACCTGCCATGCCTTGGAATTGAGCACCTACCTGTCTAGTTTACCACACTACAGCATTATGCAGTAACAGAACGTACTACAGAGTTCCAGCATCACTGCACTCCCACAGGCATACTTCTAGGTGGATGACATCATCCGCAAAGGCAAAGATGCCAATAGGGAATTTATGGGGAGTGAGCCGTATAAAAGCATTACTCTGTCCCCAGGCAGCAGGAAACACACACACACACACTTGGCAGGGCTGGGAGTCAAACACACACCTAACTACCTTATCACACTACAGCATTACACAGTTATAAAATGCGCTACTGAGATTATTGGAACATGGCACTCCCAGAGGCATACTTCTAGGTGGATGACATCATCCTCAAAGGCAAAGATGCCGAAAGGGAATGTATGGGTTGTGAGCTGTCTAAAAGCATTACTCTGTCCCCAGGCTGTTGGAAACACACACACACACTTGGCAGGGCTGGGAGTCAAACATACACATAACTACCTTATCACACTACAGCATTACGCAGTTACAGAACGCGCTACTGAGATTACTGGAGCACAGCATTCCCAGAGGCATACTTCTTGGTGGATGACATCATCCACAAAGGCAAAGACTCCGATAGGGAATGTATGGGGAGTGAGCCATCTAAAAGCATTACACTGTCCCCAGGCAGCTGGAAACACACACACTTGGCAGGGCTGGGAGTTGAACATATACCTAACTACCTTATCACACTATAGCATTATGCAGTTACAGAACACGCTACCGAGATTACTGGAACACAGCACTCCCAGAGGCATACTTCTAGGTGGATGACATCATCCACAAAGGCAAAGACGCCGATAGAGAATGTATGGGGAGTGAGCCGTATAAAAGCATTACTCTGTCCCCAAGCAGCAGGAAACACACACACACTTGGCAGGGCTGAGAGTCAAACACACACCTAACTACCTTATCACACTACAGCATTACACAGTTATAAAATGCGCTACTGAGATTATTGGAACATGGCACTCCCAGAGGCATACTTCTAGGTGGATGACATCATCCACAAAGGCAAAGACACTGATAGGGAATGTATGGGGAGTGAGCAGTCTAAAAGCATTACTCCGTCCCCAGGCAGCTGGAAACACACACACTTGGCAGGAATGGGAGTCGAACATACACCTAACTACCTTATCACACTACAGCATTACGCAGTTACTAAACACGCTACCGAGATTATTGGAACACAGTACTCCCAGAGGCATACTTCTAGATGGATGACATCATCCGCAGATGCAAAGACGCCGATAGGGAATGTATAGAGAGTGAGCAGTCTAAAAGTATATTACTGTCCCAAGGTGGATGTAGACAAACACATGGCAGTGGTGTGAGCAGGACAACTGCCTATCTACGGAGCACTATTACAACATTACATAGATACGAGATGCGCCACAGACAGTACACCCTTCAAGACAGTCAACCAGTATGTTCAATGTAGGAATCCATCCTGAGGTGGGGTATGGACATCTGTTGCCTGGATGACCACCATCGCTATACAGGATGTCAATGGCCATGCCCATACACAGAGGCACATAACCGACACAAAGTGTCACTGGGCATGCTCACACACAGTATCACACGTCTGTTTGGAATGTACTGTGTGTCCACCTACACAACAGCATACTGGGCATGCTCACACACTTAGTAGAAGCGAAGGGCTGTCTTGCATGCACACGGATTCTAAACACAGAAGGGCACAGTTTGGAATGTACTGTGTGTCCATCTACATAATGGCGTACTGGGCATGCTCACACACTTAGTAGTAGCGAAGGGTTGTCTTGCACGCACACGGATTCTACACATGGAAGGGCACAGTTTGGAATGTACTGTGTGTCCAGCTACACAATGGTTTACTGGGCATGCTCACACACTTAGTAGTAGCAAAGGCTGTCTTGCATACACACGGATTCTAAACATGGAAGGGCACAGTTTGGAATGTACTGTGTGTCCATCTACACAACGGCGTACTGGGCATGCTCACACAGCAGTAGCAAAGGGCTGTATTGCATGCACACGGATTCTAAACACGGAAGGGCACAGTTTGGAATGTACTGTGTGTCCAACTACACAACGGCGTACTGGGCATGCTCACACACTTAGTAGTAGCGAAGGGCTTTCCTGCATGCACACGGATTCTAAACACGGAAGGGCACAGTATGGTGTTACTATCCCCATGTACATGAAGGCCACTCACATGTACTGACCAGTACACACTCAAGAGCCATCACAGATGCCTCAGGTGCAGATCACAGAGGTAAATGCTGCATTCTACTATGTAGCCCTCAGACATCACAATGTCCTTGGACCAGCAACACACATCCATACATTACCACAACACCATATGACTCATGACCAGTGGACTGAACATAGGTCTACAGCAACTGTGCAGACTACACATGTACTGACAGGGTTCCATCATGTGTTATGCAATGCAATGATACCACTATTCATAACCAGGTCGGCTCTACACATAACAGGGACCTGGGTCTTACACAGGTGTAACAGATGACTGTCGCTGTACACCAAAGAACACTCATGTTTGGATATGACATACATGTAATCGCAGTGGATATGTATATGGGCCACACACACACACACACAACACATATGTACATAGCATAGCTTTTGCTGTCCTCCGTGCAGACAAGTGGCTACAGCAATTACACGCATGCACATGGAAGGTAGGTCCATGGCTGTTAAATGCTAACAGTACATAAGGTAGCAATGTTGACCGAGGTAACATTCCTTCTGTACTAGTTACCCATGACAACCATCATATCATACAACAGTCCATGTGTTATGTATCTCATCACACATGTCCACCAATTGCAATGCATACAAACATGGCTACATGACAGGCATGTAGGACCAACACACATGTACATGTAGTGGTGTGCATGCAGCTACCATGCATGTGCAGTAGCTGATGTATGTAATTCATCTGTGCCTAACTACAACATGCAGTTGCAATGCAGCCCCATCATTGACACCTGTATATGGTGAAATACTGACAGTACGGTAGGATGTACATCAGGTGTGGATGGATGTGTGTACATAAAGTGGTGATCCACCTTTGCAGATGGATGTTTGCCAAAGACGGCTCACAGGTGTGTCACAAGCCATCCTACCATTACATGTGCAAACAGTATGCTATGTTACTGTTACTTGATGGTAAAGACATACAACCTACACAGCGGTCAGGATGTTACTGACTGTAAGTCACTTGACACCTGTAACACTTACGTCCTCCCGTGTGCATATAGCAGCACAATTGCCGAAGGTAGCGTTGGTACACATAATGCGGCCAATACTGCTGCATGTCTGTCAGACGTATCATCATATAGCAGGTGTATCATTCACAGAACTGCCATGTGTGTTTGCTTGTGTGACCATATATGCCACGTATGGTGGGGAATACATCCCAATTGTTACACACCCCTGTACACTGTTGTAGAGATCTGTACATACTGCAGTGTGGAAAGCATGACGTAGGCAGGGGTGGTGTGTGTATCACACACATGTCAGTTATCTGTATGTGAATGACATTTGTGGACTTTTCATTGTGTGTGTGTGTGTGTGTGTGTGTGTGTGTGTGTGTGTGTGTGTGTGTGTATGCATGTATGGCTGTCTGGTGCATGGAGTGAGGGTGTATGCTACCATACAGAACAGACAGGATCCCTAACCCCTCATGGTGATGCAGTCTACTATCCTGTTGATGCCATTGGTCTCAGCCTTACTGGCTACCTGTACATGTTCATTCTCTGTGTTGCATTATGTGGGTGCACAATACTGTGAGGGTGATTACCACATAGGCAGGGGTCCTCACCTCAACACTATCAAGTGTGCTTTATAGTGTTGTTGACCCTGTGAGTGTGGGCATGTTACTGTGTATTACTGCTACACAGTGAGGCCTCAAGCTATCAAGTGGCCTCTAACGTTATCATCGGCCAGACGGCTGTGTAAACCCCCCACACCATGTCAACATACCTGTGATGTGACCTGGTATGGATGTCACGTCTCTAGCCACTGTAACCTATTAAACAGCCCACATGCTTCTGGATCAGTAGATGTGTGGACATCTGTGGAATGGTAGCCTTTCTAACAGTGAGGTTGAGGCTACATATAGCATGCTGGTATTGCCATACATGCCTATGAGTACTCCACATTTACACATGTGAAACTGAAAACACTGCTACTTATTGGCACATGCATGTAGACCTTAAGGAGGGAAGCAGGGCATCATTACCAACATGCTGTTACTGTTGTTACAAAGACACATACTGTGAAAATACAACAATGTACTCCAACTGCAAACACTGTAAGGTAATGGCACATGCAATTAGACCTTAAGGAGGGAAGCAGGGCATAATTACCAACATGCTGTTACCGTTGATACCAAGACACATACTGTGAACATATAACAATGCATTATAAACCTTACTACATGGTATGTCTGGTGTGTGTCAACAGTACACAACTAATGTAATATACACATATCTCACTATTCTATTCACCCTGTGCATCAGACCATATGAGCATTTCCCTGCACCGATGGTGTGGATGACAGGGATGCGGCACAGGCATCATCATTTGCACAGGGTGATAATGTTTGCCAGGGGCATAGGCTGCACCAGTGGATGACATCATGTATGTGGGTAAGGTTCAGTGATCTGATTGGACATGTGTGGTCATTATGCATGTGGGTGTTGCGGTGCTCTACAGATGTTTCTGCTGTGTGCATGTATGTGTGCACACAGTTCTGCCTTTTGTCAGGCCTACACAGGGGTATTATTGACAGCTCCAGATTGTACAGACCAGGATGTACAGCTCACTGTGTCCGGCCACAGCCACGTGACCTGTGCCTGCCAAAGGTTGCAAGGGCACTACCAGGCGGAGGTACAGATTGGCTACTGTCCGATGACACTTGTCCACTGGAACCTTGTCCCCGCTGGGAACATCCAGGGCCATGTCCACATGGCCTGTTGTGTCCTGGTGTGCACAGCACCAACTGCACTGCTACTGCTACCGGCACTATGGGAGCAGGCATGTGAGGTGGCTCGTTCACGTTGACCTGCACTAGGTGGTGTAGCTGTTCTATATCCACGTGGCCTACGCCTCACTCCTACCAGATGTTCCAGCACAGACAGCTCAGGCTCGCGGATTGCTATGCCATGGTCAAGGATTCCAACCATGTCACCCAATCGCCTGTCTAGAACATCAGCAATCTGCTGTTGTGCATTTGCCAATGCCTGGATGTTGTTATTTAGAGTACTGATAGCAGCCCTCTGAAGCCTCTGCCCTTCACTGTTCTGCTGTTCAGCACGTGTCTGTGCCACCATTACAGTCTGGAACATGTGTCTGGTGACACCAGCTGCTGCGATCTGTCCTGCGGGTGCATGTCTGCCAGAGGTCCTCCTACAAGCAGCACTGGCCACATGCCTGTGTGGCACATCTGCAGTCATTACACTGACACCATGGTGTGGAGACACATCTTCTGTAGCCACCACACGTTCCTGTTCCAAGCTAACACATGCTGACTGTCCTTCCTCTATGGCCACTGGTGATGGGGTATGTGTTGGCATGAGAACTGTGTGCGGGGAAGAGGGAGACATAGCTGGGATGGCAACCATTGGCACAGATTCAGCCCCTGAAAACCCTGCCTGTACCTCATGCATATGTTCATCACTGCTAGTATCTGTGGGGACACTAACATCAGATGGACCGCAGGAGGGTAATGCACCTACATCACCTGTGAATGCAAAGAAAGACTCTACATTACAATAGACACACAGAGTTACAGACACACAGACACACCGTGCATGTGATTTGACAGACGGCATGCAGCATGCATGTGATAAAGCAGACGGCATGCAACTCAGACATTAATAGTGGTAGTTAGCATTCCTCCCTGGGTTGCACACAACAGCAAGCAGGTGTCATATCAATAGCCATGCAGTTCACACACTCATGGTAGTAAGCATGCATCCCTGTGATACACCATGTGGACCAGCACAGGTTAACACTACACATGGCTAAAGTGACATTGACATGTAATCTGCTGATGTGTGCATTGACATGCATACATGTCTGACACAATGGTGTCCTGACACATGTACAGCATTGTAATGGGTATCACATTGCAGTGTTGTCTGTATGCCCTACAGATAGAATGCACTTTTAGCAAATGTGCATGAGCATTGAAGGGTAGTGTGAGGCGTCTACATTGCTATACAGTGTGAAGTACAGACACTGTGCCATTGCATGGCATCATGAGGCATCTATATTGCTATACAGTGTGTAATACGCACACAATGCATAGCCTTAACTGCGTGCATACACATTACATAACTGTGGATTGTGACCCATGCTGTGTCATGTGACAGGTCACTGGAAGACCTACGGATGACACCCCTGCACAACTACTACAAAGTCTTACCTGCCTGGCAACCATGTCCACACATGGCAAACTTGTCAATACACCATGTCCCACATGACATTAATGTACCACACACACAAGGTGCACGGCTGACAGTGATGTCCTACAGCAGCAAGGGAAATGTATGGTATATGTGGCCTGGTGTGGTGTCAATGTCTGTGGAAGCTGTACAGGTGACTACTGTCATGCTATGACACAGTCATGATGTTCAACACATCTTATATGGTCGAATTAAGTGACACCTCTGCTAGCTGTGCACAGGCTTTTAGGATGTCCAGTGTTCTACATCAACTATATAATCAGTCAACTAAGGCTATAGTTGGACCATGTGTGGACAATGTGCAACAGGGTGTATACACATCACAACTACTATGTGGCTACATGTCTCTGGCCATCCTCCATGGCCATGTGTGAACATGTGTTGGCCAAATGTTTGTGATGGCCATCTATCTCACATGTCTGTGGTGTCCCATATGACATACACCCATAGATGTCAGATATGTCACTGTCCACAGGGCTATGCAGACAACGAGTTGTATGTTTGGTATGTGGGGTATGTATTATGGGATAGTGAGACAATATTGCAGCCGGAACACTACATGTCTGGGACATGTCAGATGGCACATCACAATGTGTGCACCCATTGCAGGGGCATATTACACAATGGGGACTCCTGTGGGCTGCCCATATCCCAGCTCACTGTGTGGTACTGTTTGCGTACCACACATGTGTTGTTCCAATGTATAGTACATATGCCTACATTGAACACCTCCACCATTGTATGCACAGCTGTCCACACATCTAGCAATGACAGATACTGTGGTTTCATGTTGGTGTTTCATTTAGTTTGTATATATTGCACATGGGTAGCCAGTGTGACTGATGACAGATGTAACCTGTATATCATGACTGGACCATACATTATGTGTCCATGTGTTAACTGGCCACATGGCATATAGATATATGCATTAACATGCCTGATACTGATAACTGTCAAACCTGCAACAGACTGATGTTTGTGCGGCATGCCAGAGGTACCTGTATAGGGGTGACACAGCAGTTTGAACATTATCCATGACTGCATGACAGCCACAGGGTGCACTGTGCATGTTAACACATTCGCCTGTACAATAGCATATAGTATGCACATGTGTGCATACACAGGGTAGCATACTGTAGTATGCGGCATGTGTGTAAGCATACCTTGCATATGATGTTACATTACATATTGTACAGTGACACATGCAACTAAATGTGATATAATAGTCATATGTGCAGTAGTGACTTACCAGGCACCTCCAGGCTCATTGGTTGGGAGACACCCACCTCCATGATGGCAGCTAGTGTTTGTGAATGCTGTTCTGAGGGTGTCCCCAGGCTGGCCAGTAGCTCCTCGGTGGGTGTGAGTGGGGGCTGGGTTGGTGGCCCACCACCTGTTCCACCTTGTTCCCTGGCGATTGCATTGGCACACTGTTTTGCATGTTGTATCAGGTCCGTGCAGTGTCTGCGCATCTGCTGGTAGGTGTGGTTATGGCCACCCACATCATTAACCCTCCTGCGAAGGTCCTGCCACAGGTCATCACACTGCTGGGCAAGCTGTGGCACATGGCTGAACAACACCTCATAGTTCTCATGGAAGTACAGGATGAGGGCATCATCCTCCAGGTGGCTATACATTGGCAGGCATGAATGAGGCATTATCTGGAAGACATAATGATGGAGACAGGTCACAGTATCACAGAGATGTACAGAGATACAGCTGTACATACATTTGTATTAAATCTAGTACATCTGAACAGTTATCTTTGAAAATCGTCATGACACTGACATAACTGACATGTTTGTGTCACACACATGTAACACCCATTATGCATTGGATATCATCACCATATATGTGTGTCACCTCATTACATAGTTCATACTCCATGTGAATGCTGTCTTGATGTGGGCATGTCTGTTTGCCTGTACTGGTGTTCTTACCTATCAGCACATGCCTGGATGTGTCCACAGTAATGCTGTTGACCTTGATGCTGTGTATATGTCACATATCAACACATACACTGCCTTAATGGACATGAGCAGTGACAATGCACACATACGCACTGTACAGCAGTTCAACATCCTGCCACGTATCATCTGTGTTGCACATGTTATAGACATGGGACAATGGCTAGCTGGACGTCATTCGCAGGGATGGTTATCAACTATAGCATGTACGGGCAAGGTTTTCTAGCTGTATCCGACAGCCATTTTACCACCACAAGGTGCATCAGTGCCACATTACTGATCCAGACAGTTAATAATACATCTACCATGCGGTCATCGCACCATGTATGACAGAGATGACATGTGCAGCTTTGATGGACAGGGTTGCATGGTATGGCAGGAGTATGTAACATGTATGGCACAGGGATCTGTCCAGCATGTGGTGATCCTTGTAGTAGGATGGTGGCTGTCCATGACGTATGTCTTTCAGATCAGGATATGTATGTGTAGCATGTCCAACATCACAGTGTAGCACATGTCTTTATGCAAGGTAGCCAGCATGCTGCATAGTGGAAGTGAGGATTATGAAGGCTGGTATCGCCCATCCACGCATAGCCAATACCCCTTAAAGGTGATATGTGATCCGATATTGATCACCCGAGTGCTGAGTATGCCTGTCCTATGATCTCCATGCCTGTCATGACATGGGTGCCTCGCATGACTACCTAATAGGCCTGGAGACGTCACCAACTTAGGGAGGTGAACTGCACAGCACCATCCCTTACACAGTGTCCATAATGTTGACCGCTGCCTAGGTGGTAGTTAATGGGTACAGGGTTATTCACCTAGTGGTGACAATGCTATTATCAGCTGTCATATTGTGCACATATGTCACACACCTCACCCACAAAGCCCATTCTGTATGTTGTTCACAACACTGAGACAGCTATTGCTCCTTGGTCATGGACATTCACATCCTTACATACACAGATGCCTCCCATTTGTCTGAGTGGTATGGGCTACAATGAGTGGGGAGTACACAACATTAACCCTGTTTTACTGTAGCTGCCACAGGTGTGATATGCACATGTCACTCAGACACCTTTTGTAGTGTTGCTGCTGTCAATAGGCCACTGGTAGAACACTCCTGTGACATACGAAGGTACATCTAGTATACTCAGTGTAGCTGGAACACAGTATGGGTGATGATGTCCTATGACCTGTCACAGGCATGCTATGCAGTGTGAAATCATCCGTACTGTCATCTACTTCTGTACTGCTAACATCTAAGTTGATAAAGGTTCATAGACTTGCAGACCATACTCAGCAGGGTAATAGTGCAGTGCCTCCAATTATGACTGTTGTCTCCACTTGTGGGTTGCAGTGGGTTGATATTATCCAACACCCTATCTGTATTGCATATTCATGCTCAGCACTTGTTCAGAACATGTGAACACTTCATGAGCTACTAATTACTATAGCACCCATTCCAACTCATTTCTTACAAGTACACTGTCTGTCCTTACATTTCCAGATTGCTTACAGTACAACAGCTGTTGTACATACGTAACTCACATATCTTGTGAGACATGGTTGAATATACAGGCATGTCCAAGTGTCATGTACCAGTGCTATTGCCTGTCTATATGATGAATATGGCAAACATGTGGCAATAGAGCAATTGTCTCATGTACACAGTCAATGCTCACCTCCCAACATACGACACTACAGCCTGTGGGAGATGCACATATGTAGCCATGCTGGGGGTAATGCTCTCACCAACCCAGACTGAACCTGATATTCATGTGGGGATGGGTGATGATGTCCTATGACCTGTCACAGGTATGCTATGCAGTGTGAAATCATCCGTACTGTCATCTACTTCTGTACTGCTAACATCTAAGTTGATAAAGGTTCATAGACTTGCAGACCATACTCAGCAGGGTAATAGTGCAGTGCCTCCAATTATGACTGTTGTCTCCACTTGTGGGTTGCAGTGGGTTGATATTATCCAACACCCTATCTGTATTGCATATTCATGCTCAGCACTTGTTCAGAACATGTGAACACTTCATGAGCTACTAATTACTATAGCACCCATTCCAACTCATTTCTTACAAGTACACTGTCTGTCCTTACATTTCCAGATTGCTTACAGTACAACAGCTGTTGTACATACGTAACTCACATATCTTGTGAGACATGGTTGAATATACAGGCATGTCCAAGTGTCATGTACCAGTGCTATTGCCTGTCTATATGATGAATATGGCAAACATGTGGCAATAGAGCAATTGTCTCATGTACACAGTCAATGCTCACCTCCCTACATACGACACTACAGCCTGTGGGAGATGCACATATGTAGCCATGCTGGGGGTAATGCTCTCACCAACCCAGACTGAACCTGATATTCATGTGGGGACATTTAACATTTGCAACACACCCCACTCATCACATAGTCTCACTAGATCTCCACCACCACAGGCCACACATAGTATGAGTACGACATTTTCAGAACCTCTCCATACTCTGTGTAGGCACCAGAGGCAGCCCCCATTACCAAACACAACAACAATTACTTATAGCCCACAGACTCATGTGTGCCCATCAACTACAGCCAATAGGGTGTTATAACATACCCAACACACCGGTCATAGGTGACTCTGTAGACGGTCACACTGATACACCAGGGATCACTGCAGTGGCTGTACTGTACAGAGGTGCAGGTAACACATGGCTCTGCTGTTCACAGACAAGACACTACCCTAGAGAGGTGCTGCCGGTGTAAACACTGTAGATGGGCTTACACATAGACTTGCCAGACAGCATAGTACCTCACTATGAACCTGTGAAGCTATTACATGTCCTTTGTGCATGGTTAATTGAGTAGCTCTTCCATTTTGATTAGCTATCATGTTGTTACAGTGTCCCATGACTATAAGCCATATGTATCCTGTTATTGTGTATTGTACATGCCAATAGACAATACCTTTTGTTTGCATGATATAACAGTTGTGCTGTGTAGAATATCTGACATATCTACCTACAATATTGTACATTACACATATTTTACACATTATCCCATAATGCAAAGCATACTTGCACAGCAGGACCACCTTAGGCATGTTATTGTCGTTATATGCCCATAGACATGCCTACTGTGACAGTATATCAACATATACTATCCCCTGCTATGGCACGTACTTGTTGGGCATACCCTACCACTGTCAGCAGGTGGTGTGGAATTGTTCTGGTTAAAGCCCTCATGTAACATCCCTTGTGGTGTATGTGATGTTTACCTTGTGGCCCACAGCAGAACACACAATTTCTACAAGCATTACTACGCTCAACAAGACATCACTACATAATACCTTTTCCCACTTTATGCATTGCGTACACTTTTAATTAATACAAAACAGGCTCTACATACACTAACATACTGAGTGTTCTACATACCTTGTTAGCGTTCTGAATCTTCGTAAATATCTCTCTTACACCTTTACTGTTTAAACGGTTCTATGGTATGAGCATACGGTTTGAATGTATGGCAAGTCATCCTTATATACGTCATACCTGTAACATGCGGTTTCCTGCCGCCAATTGGTGCTCCTGAGTAAATTATTACATGCACATCAGCTGTGCAGCTACTCCATTCACCAATTACATGGCAACAGTGGGGTATAATTTAATTCTCCACTTGGGCATTGTCCTTTTGCCCTACCTTCGGGGAGACGGCTTGTATGTGTTTTGTTGTGAGGAATTGCAACTGCTATTTGTAGAGACATGGATATTTTGAATTCATGTCCCCCGTGGATTGTGTGTGACAGCTAGAGTATGTGGATCTACATGTGAGTGTACCTGTCATCTCAACCATCTGATAAGGGACTATTGCAAACAAAACCTGTAACATCGCCATCTTTTCCATTATAAAATATGAAGAGCTGGAAACAGCGCACGCCAAACCGCACTTTATTGTAGTCCACAACAGAATAAATCCACAAAAGTTAATCACCAAGGTAAACGCTTTGAAGCAAGTAAATGCGTTTTCGTCAGCTGAAAGCTACGACTTCATCAGTTTTCATCTACATCATCTTTTCCATTATACAACAGCTACAATTTCACATGGCGCCTTTAAAAATGTGTCTCTCACAAGGTATGTTAACGCTTCTGCATATGTAATTGAGTGAGTGGATGTTTGTGATGTTATTACAGTCTGTATTGCAAATGTTTCATGCGTGGGGGAGATGTAGGTGGGTGTACATAGTATATACAGGTTTGTGGGGACTGCATTTCTACATATTCCATATATGTGTGTGGGCTCCTTCCCTAATTGAAGACCTATCACTTAGTAGACTGAACTATGATTGTTACGGGCTTATACATCGAGCCATTGTTAATTGGTTTCTATATAGTATGCAGGTGAGGTTGATACTTCCATACCTCTGGAAGTGCAGCGATATGTAAAGGAATATTACTAAATGACAGCTGTCTCGTGTATTTCTGTCACAGATATTTGCACTCATTGCAGTTGTGTTGGTGACTGAACCTCTTTGGCATGGGTTGCCACCTTTTCAAATGGCCATAATGGGACATTTGCAGGACACACATCAGTGTTTACAGGCCGACACATACCCATGGTCAGTACACAGGATAGAACATACTTTTATCCTGAATACATACTTATTCTTGTAGCACTTTAGCTACTTATCATGTTTCATGTAACATTTACATTTTGTAGATATGGCATAACTATTTAATGCAACTATTACATAATATATGGGACATAATTATGTCCTACAGTCTCGGACATTTGCCAAGAGTGAGAGGGAGAATACACCTTTCATTGTGTACATGTCGGTGTATACTGTTTCCTGGACTCCACACGTTTGTGTTTGAAACTGTCACATTACACACCTGTCGTTGGTACATCTTGGGTAGCTTAGTGTTAGGTGATTGTATACATGATTGCGTGTTCTACTCCTGGCAGTGGTCATTTTACCCTTCAGAGCAGGCACTATTAGTACAGGGGTGAATAATGCTAGTTTCACCTGTTCTGGACATCATTGACCATGATCTGCATGATATTCAGAGAAGCTTAGCCCTGTTTTGCGCATATCCATATAGTCATGTTTAAACGACGCTTACCAGCACTGGGCAAAGCATATTCCCACTAAGATGTGCTAAACCTGATCTGATGACCTGCATCCACCATCCATTATTCGTGCCTTCGGGATTATGTAACGTCCCTTGCAGGACGTGGTACCGGGAACATGCACGACAGTCAGTGCATTTACTACTTGGGCATCTGAGATTTGTACACGTGTTATGGCATTTTGTATGTGGACTGTACTATGGCTGTTACTCCATAATGCAATCAAATGGGTAACTTAGTTAGTTTACATATGGATGAGACCTATTAATGGTATGTCCAAGTGATGTTTAATGGATGTGCTCCAGCATTGGGAATGTATGTCACAGTGAGCCACACACTATAATGTGCTACACCTTTCACACAACCATAGGTGTAGCATGCTGGGGTGACAGATACCTGTCATGGGTACACCCCATGCTTTGCCACTATATCCATGATTACATTGTATGGAGCCCCTCATTAACACACCAGGGAATCCATGCAGAGTGTGTGAGGAACAGTAATTACACACATGGATCCCACATTTGGCTCTGCTCCACTGAGGTTCAGTTGGTTACTCGATGTGGTGGTGACAGCAGACACTGTTTGCCTTGATTGATGAATGGCCTCTGACAATCGGGCGTGTACCTACCGATGTACCTAGAAACCTATACATACAGTACCAACATATGCTGATAGGTGCGTGTACTGCTCAGGTGTTAACATTCCTTGTTCCAATAGCTGTTGTGTGTGCAGTGTTTGAGGGCTGCCTATATAGGATTCACACAGTAGGCCACCTATACATTACAATTTACAGGTGGTCGTGTGTATGTGCCATCCATTTTACTGTGTGTGCAGGTGGAGAGGTGTGTCAGTCCGTAGGGGCATACACTGTCAGAGTATGTGCTATACGTTCCCTCTTTGCCAAGGCATAGGCATATTGGGCATGCCTCCTTCTGCCTACTGGGGCTGGCACAGGGTGTTCGTGGTCTGAATCCATATGTGTCTGTGATGGCCTTGGCAATTGCGGTGGGCTGTGAGGGCCTTCCCCATTATGTCCCTGCTGCAGCTGTTTCCGCAGGATCATATTATGTAGCATGGCACATACTATGAAGATGTGGGCACACGTGCCTGGAGAGTACTGCAAGACTCCACCAGATATGGCCAAGCAATGGAAACATGATTTCAACATCCCAAACACATGCTCTATGATGATTCTGGTTTGTGTGTGTGCCTCATTATGGCATTCTTGCATGGGTGTGTGTGCATTTCTGATGGAAGTCATCATCCATGGCTCCAGTGCATAGCCAGCATCCCCCACAAAGTGGCCATGTGGGATGTCCCCCCTGACAAATACCTGATACAGCTGTGAGGCATGCCAGATGTGGGAGTCATGGTAGCTTCCAGGGCTGCCAGCACACACATCCATGATAATGTCCAGGGCATTGCACATGACCTGGCAGTTGATGGAGTGGTATCCCTTGCGGTTTATGTAGCGCCTACCATGCTCATCGGGTGGTGACTTGATATGTATGTGCATGCAGTCTATCGCACCCAGTACCTCCGGGTAGTGTGCCATATGGTGGAAGAGATGCATATTGCTGGCCAACTCCTCCTGAGTTCGGGGGAAGTATATATGCTCATTGGCATGTGGTAACATGGCATCCAGGAACTGGTGTAGTACCCTGGATGCTGATGCCTGTGAGATCCCCATTATATCTCCAGTTGGCTTTTGAAAGGTACCTGTGGCTAGTATTCGCAAGCTTACACATACCTTCGTGTCCACTGGGATGGGTTCCCCTTTGTTGTTTCTGGATCTCAGGTGTGGCCGGCACAGCTCAACTATTTGCTGTAAGATGTCCCTGTCCACCCTGTAATGCTCTACAATCTCCAGATCATGTAGCCCCTGGTAGGTTACCCTTGGTCTGAACACTCTTCTCCTCCTCCGGGGCCTGTGGTGGTTGTCAGCATCATCCTCCACAACACCTTCAGTCACTAACACATGGTGGTGAATCACAGCTATGGCAGCTCCCAACATGTACATTGTAAAAGTTCCCCATCTATTTACACCTATGGTGCAGTGTTTGGGAATACACAGGTGTGTGTGAGGTGCTTTCACACTTTATACTGTTGTGCTGTGAACACTGATGATGTCATAGGGTGTGTATGTATGATCGTAGCTACAGGGTATCGTATGTGTTTTACGGCAGGAACTACTATTGTGGTGCCTTTGGTGTTTAATTACAGTTGGCTGCTGTGGATTACCTCTTGCCCTTCCCTTTACATTTCTTAACATTTCACCTCCCATTTTCTGGCATGCATCCAGCAGCCTGCTTTCATTTGTACTTTCCTAAACTGGCTTATCTTGCGTAATGTGTTCTATGGCCGGTCTACTGCAGGTTTGCTTTGCTCTGCTATGACAGTTCTCTTTTCTTTGCAATCCGACACCTCCCCTATCCTGTTTTGCAGGTTCCTGTGAGCAGACTTGTCAGCTGCCGTCGATTGCCCACTGTGAGTTAATAGGTGTTAATTGTTGATTTACTGCTACTTTAAGTGATTTCTGCATTTTACACTGTTTATTGCACTTTAAGTTACTAATTGTTGCAAATTGTTTCTGTAGGCTACACACTAAAGTGCGCTAGCCGATTTACAGCATTTATAGCATTTACTGTCTGTTTTTTTCCTTATCTCTGTAATAAAACAAAAAAATCTCTTGTTTTCCCACTTTACTGAACTAGAGTAGTCCAGTTTCAGAGTTGCTGATCCCTGGGCTTTGTTTTTAGTTCCTGTTACTGATCCATTGCCTTATTAGGAAGGAGGGAAGTTTCTTTGCTTACCAGTGGGAGTGGGAAGCACTGAGCGGCCTTTTTGTCCGATTTGGTGAAGTTTCAGCCAGACACTAGTAGTCCATTGGTCGTTTTGGGCCAATTCCTAGCTCCCTTCAGCCCCCTGCTATAAAACACGCTAAACTGTACTGCTGATCTAACCAGCATATCCTATAACTGAAAAGTTCATCTCTACTTGATTCCCAAGTAGACTATTCTCTATCTGTAAAGCCTAGCACTTACTCCTACAGTACTTGCACCTTGATAAAGCACTCTTATTATAGATAGTACCCCACCAGCCTAAAACCCACTTCCCGAGTCCTTTGAAAGTTCTTTATCTACTACTTCTAGTATGTCGAGGATCAGTTGATAGTGTCCTCTCCAGCTCAACTGGTGAACCTGGGAATATTGAGGCAATGTTACAATTGCCTCATGTACACAGACAATCCTCTCCTTCTCCCACAAAACACAAATACATGTGAGAGATGCAACTATACGGCCAAACTGGAGGCTGAGCTCTCTCAACATAGGACTGGCAAGACCAGACAGGAGGAGAAGGTAACCACACACAATACATACCCAGTCACACATGGTACCATCACAACTTCAAATCATACACATACTCACACAAAGACATACTCTGAGGCTCTGATCAAAAATTTACTAAAACAGCAGAGGCCACCAAAGCAGACACCCAAACAACTACCACCTCACGACCCAACACATGCAACACATAGACCACACAGTCAGAGTGTCAAACAGTCACAGCCCTTAAGGCCAAACAAAATGCCAGACACACTTGTCATTGGTGATTCCATAGTCAGACACACTGACGTCCCGCTCACCAGACTGAGTAAGGAGAAGGTCACAGTAAGCTGCCTGTCAGGCGCTAGAATCCACCACATAACGCAAGCACTCAGGTCTCTCAACAGCAGGTACAAGTACGACTCAGTCATTGTCCACGCTGGTGTCAACGACCTGAGATGTACCTCCTTGGACTACATGAAAAGGGACATCGAGGAGCTCTCTGATTATGTAGCCCAGGCAGGTATGAGCCTGACCTTGAGCAGTATCCTACCTTCACCTAAAATGATGCCACAATACAGTGATAAGATGATTAGCTTTAATAATTGGCTTAAATTCTGGTGTCATTCAAAGGGGATCCAATGTCTGTCTGCCTGGGATGACATGCTGGACAAGCCACGCTGCTTCGCAAGGGACGGCTTGCACCTGTCACCCCTGGGCTTCCGGATATTGGCAAAGGCTCTTGCCACCCCATAGTGCCTTTTTAGGCAAGGCTCAAATTCTAAACCTACCACCCTAGAACACCAAAAGGAAAAAACTAAGGGTAATGCTGCTCAATGCCAGAAGTCTCAATCTCAAGATGCACGCACTCGAGGCCCTTCTCAATATGGAGAACATCGATGTCTGTGCTGTGACAGAAACCTGGTTCAAGGCTCCTGAGAGCACCCCAGCACTAACAGATTTCACCTCATATCATGCCCGCCCCAAAATCCGGACAACACCAAGAAAGGAGGGTGTCCATATTCATAAAGGACACCCACACCTCAAGGTTGGTGGCAACGCATCGATGCATCAGAGACCATCCAGGTGCAATTAACCATAGGCAAGACTGCTCTGCAATTTGTAGCATGTTACAGGCCACCCTCTCAAACTCAGGAACCTCACATGGCCTTCCTGAAAACATTGGAGGGATAAATGTATCTCCAAACACCATCATACTAGGTGACTTCAATTACCCTAATATAGACTGGGAACACTACTCAAGCCCGAACACTCTAACCCAAAGATTCCTGGAGTTCATAAACTCAAATGCCATGGAACAACTAGTCACCATCCCCACAAGAGGTGAAAACATACTTGATCTCATCATCACGAACATGGGATCAAAATGTTCAACACCGAAGTATACCCCTCACTGGTGAGATCAGATCATAAACTAATCTCGCTGGAGGTCCTCATCCCGCCCCACCTGAAACAAAAAGACCACAGTGAAAAACTTCTCAAAAGCCGATTTCACACTTCTAAAACTAGTGTGGCCTCCTTTAAGGCCCCTGAGCCAGTGGTAAACATTACTCAAACCGCTGAATCACTTACAAATGCCTTCTACCAGCACCTACAGGACTGCATGGATCAGGCAATCCCAAACAAAACTAAGACTCTCTGTACCAAAGGCAAGCGTCCAGTCTGGTGGACCCCAGCCATAAACAAGCTCTACAACAAAAGTAGGAAGCTACTACAAGATAGAGCAAAATCCTTGAAAGGTAAGACACCTTTGATCATTATAAGTAAAAACTAAGAGCTCTCATAAAATCATCCAAGGCAAATTTTGAGAGAAAAATCGCCAAGGACTCTAAAGACAATCATAAGGCCTTCTTTAGCTATGTTAGAAACCTAGGAGGAAACTCCCAGATATGCTCAGAATTAGTTCAAAATGATGTGAAAATTACTGAACCTACACACATTGCTAACATACTGGCTGACAGGTTCAGTGCAAACTTCTCCCCCCTCCCCAAAAGGAGAGATATCTATTCCAGAGGATTGTAGCCCCCAAACATCTCCAACGCCCAGGTGAGAACTGCCCTCACTAAGGCAAAAACACAGCATCCATGGGACCGGATGGTGTCCCCGGCTGTGTGCTTCATGAACTCAACGAGGAATTAAACCCACAGTTAGGACAGCTGTTTAATCTTAGCCTCACCTCAGGATACGTACCCAAGGAGTGGCGCGGCGACTGTGGTCCCACTTCATAAGGGCGGTGCCTCCACAGACCCTGGAAATTACCGCCCCATTAGCATGACAAGCCTTATCTGCAAAGCCATGGAGAGGATCATAATGGAACTCATAAATAAAGACATAGGGAACTTGCAGACTTTGGATCCAACCCAGTTTGGCTTTGTCAAAGGCAGATCCTGCCTCTTAAACTTGGTTGACTTTTTCGAGACAGTCACCAAGGCCATTGATGAGGGAAAGGCAGTCCATACAGCCTACCTCGACCTGGCAAAGGCCTTCGACACAATACCCCACTCAGGTATCATCGAAAAACTCATCAGCTTGAATGTAAACCCATACATCACAAGATGGGTTGCAAACTGGCTAAGCGACAGAACCCACAGGGTCAGAGTTGCTGGAGCCATGTCAGACTCAAAGCCTGTCACAAGTGGTGTCCCACAGGGCTCAGTCCTGGGTCCACTCTTGTTCGGCATCTACTTTTCTGAAGTACAAGCAAACACAGGAGGGTTATGGCTGACAAAGTTTGTGAATGACTGCAAACTGGGCGCCATAGTCGAAAACACATCTGACACAGATATCCTCCAGAAGGGCCTCACAGAAACGGATAACTGGTGCCAGAGCCATGGCCTGAAGTTAAACGCCAAAAAATGCATAGTCATACCCTTCGGGAAAAACAAGGTTACCCCTAGCTACCATATAGATGGCAATCCACTGAGCACAGAAAAAGTCATCAGGGATCTGGGGACCCAAGTTGACAGTAGCCTTTCGTTTGACACTCATGTTGCTAAAGTAGTTAGGAAAACCTTCTATATCGCCCACCTGATCATGAAGGGATTCACATCTAGATCAAGGGAGGTCATCGTCCCCTGTACTCATCACTCATTAGACCTATGATTGAGTACAATGCCCGTTCGAATGTATCTGACCAGACACCTGATGCAGCTTGAAAGGCCCCAAAAGTTCCTCACCAAAAGGATAAAGGGTCTCAAAATATGTCTTATGCTGCCCGACTGAAAGAACTCCAGCTCTATTCAGTCTCATACCGCTTGCTCAGAGGTGACCTGTGCCTGACATATAAGGCCATGTCAAACCCAGATTTGATGAATATGCTTCACCTCAAAAATCTAGATCCCTCAGAACCACAAGGGCGGAGACTTAAACCTTGACACGGTTATAAATAGAACGTGCTGGAGGGACAGATTCATCACCCAGAGACTCCCTATGCTGTGGAACAAAATCCCGGTACATGTGAGGCAGAGCACCTCGCTGGCCTTGTTCAAGAGGAATCTTGACCAATGGATGGGAGATCGCAGATATACCCCAGGGATTACTTCAGTGTCACTGCTTGACAGAGGCACAGAAAAATGATAGGCATAGTTTTTATTCAAACTAAAGGGGTGGCGAAAGCCACATAACTATGGGCTAGGCTTATAAATGCCCTTGGGCAGATAGCCTAGTATGAACTTATGAACCTATGAATTGCTCAGTTGTACTCCAATTACCCTACTGCGGCATTTCTTTATTTTCTTCTCCTGACCTTCCTGTTTGAGCTATGGTGCACGGCGCGTGCATCCGCTTACCGGGTTTCGGGCATGTTTTCATCCCCGTACACATGCGCTTTCGGGCACCATATGTGCTCTCAGCTAAACAATGCTATACCTACCTCTTCACCTCTGTCCTGTGGCTTTGCTTAGCAATGGCCAGGCTGGATTTGCATAACTCCAATGTGCTTACAGCTATGGTGGCACACCCCACTGCTGATGTCATGTATACCTCTAGACCACTCCTCGGTGTTGTAGTGCTGCACCGTATGGTACATCCTTAGTCCAGCGGGACATTTGCGATTCACTATTACCTGCCTCATTTGCATGGCATTGACTACTAATTCCTAGTTACCATGCCAAACACTGTCACAGACCCTTAGCAACCCTTGCATCTTTGTTGTGGTGTACCATGCATACCATTAAGTATTATGGTGAAATCATGATTTGTATTACATTGCGATTTTATGACATTTGTATATATTTTCTTTGTGTTCCTGTTTGTGCACACATGCCCTGTGGTTGTACTTTGCATTACTGTGGACATGACATTAAATGTTGTTTTTTAGGTGTTGTGCATCTTTTCTTATGCCATTGGCTGTATATTTAGCCATTGGAATATGTTAACATTGTAATACATGAGTCTGGTCCACTTTCATAGCTCCGATGTTCTGTTTGGAAAAATGTAAACTGTGTTTTTTGGTTTACATTTCTGTGGGCTTACACTTCGCCTGCACTACTTCATGAATTGCTATGTACCTTCATTTGCATGGTGTGGCACTGTACATGGGGTGATTAGCATACCTAAGCCGAGGGCTGTGCAGACCTGGCTTACGCTGGTAGTGCACGTGGAATTGGATCGTACCTGAATCGCTCGGTGGCCATATTTGGCGTTATACTGCCTAAGCTATGCCTGCGCCTGTCGCAAGCTTCATGAATCCCAGGGTATGTTCTTGCAGAAGGGTGTACAGCAACAGTCTTCTATCAAAATGGGGGGACCATCACCTGATGCAGGGAGTTATGCACCCATAATCCTGACTCCCCTCACTCGCCAGTGAGGCAGATCCATGACTCATCATGGACCCTATGAAAAAGGACACTCATAATGTCACAATGGCATATTAAGTCCATTTTCAATTTCTTAAGGCCACATCATGTCTGTTAAATCTGATTGTTGTCTTCAAGAAGGTCACCAATGGTATGCATGAGAAAAAGAGTATCATACTGTATAATGTGACCTGGCCAAGGCATTTGACAGACATCTACACTCAAGTATTACAGAGAAATTGTCTTAAGTGGGCTTAAACACCTACATAACTGAGTGGTTAGACAGACAGATCACACACAGGACACATAATGTTGGAGTGTGTGATGTCACCTCTACCTAGAGTCTAGTGACCAAGTCCGTACCTCAGGCTTCTGTACAAGGCTCTTTCCTGTTAAATATGTAAGTTTCAGAAGTCAAGACAAATGTAGACATCCTTTGCTAACCACCTTTGTGGATGACTGCACATTTGCAGACAATCATTGCATCCAAGAAGATTACTATGGATATACTGCAGAATGTATTACCCACAAAACTGATTGTTGCCAGAGCCATGGAGACACAGTGGATGTCTAAAAAAATAGCATGTTAAGGAAAAAGCATGATTACTTCCTTTTGAAGGCAAGTGCACACACTAATTACAATATAGACAGCACAGGCATATGAGTAGATCTAGTGGTACATGATCTGGGTATTCAGGTATATAGCAATCGGAACATCCACCAGCATGTAACCACAGTGGTGACAAATCCCTTGTATGTAGTACATATCCTGAGTATGGTCAGGATATCCACATCAAAGGACATTATAATCCCATTGTTCTCAGCCCTCATCACATCAATAATTGAGTACAATGTATATATATACACACATACACATACATATATGGTCAGCAGGGACCCTTCCAAACAACCTTAGTGACCACCTCATCACCTATATTAGGAAAAAGAAGGTAATAGACTCCACTCCACCTATGTACAGGTTAGTCAGAAATAAGAAGCATTTTGACCTCAATAAATTCCTGATGGAACTTCAATCATTTAACTGGGCATCTCTTAAGCATCTCCCCTTAGAGGAGGCTGTACTTCTTTTTAATAACACATTCCTAGCCATACTTAAGTCTCATGCCCCTATAAGATCAATTAGAGTAAAAACTAGGATTGCACCCTGGTTAACAAAAAATACCATATCACTAATTAAACTTAGAAACAAAGCATGGATGACATGGCGATCAACCAAATCAACTTCGGACCGCATAAAATTCCAACAACTAAGAAACGAAACCAAAAAAGCAACATTATCTGACAAGAAAAATTATTATTGCCAACTCCAAAATAAGCACTAAAACAACCCTCAAAAATTCTGGACTGGATTAAACAATCTTCTCCACCCAGGTAAATCCTCTACACCTACCCCAAAGCAACTAAGTGACAAAACCCCTGAAGACGTAGCGAATTCCTTTAACAACTTCTTCACTGACACTATACAATCACTAGCTAATCAATTACCGTCCACCAACTCCATTAAAACAGAAAACTTCCAACAATCACAATCCACCTTCAAATTTCAGCCTGTCTCTACTACCTATATAAGATCCTTACTAAGGAAACTAAAACCAACTACTCTCTCTGCAGACCTTCTCCCAGCTGAATACCTACAGATAGCAGCAGATGCCATTGCATACCCTATCTCGATACTTATCAATAGAACCATAGCAGAATCTAAAATTCCATCAATATGGAAAATATCCCATGTCATACTTCTCCACAAAGGTGGCTTATCTACAGAACTATCAAACTATAGGCCCATAGCAATACTGTCACCATTGGCCAAAATCATGGAAAAGTGCATACATAAAAAACTTCTTTACTATCTTACCCACAACAATTTGCTAACCAACTCACAACATGGTTTTAGACCCAACCATAGTACTACCACTGCTCTTCTCTCTTTTACCGACACTATCAATCACAACAGAAATGACAAAAAAATATCTTCAGCACTGTTTCTTGACCTATCAAAAGCCTTTGATATGGTTAACCACCAGCTACTTTATCATACACTAGATAATCTTCAGCTAGATAAACAAGCTCTGGACTGGTTTCTTGGCTATCTCTCTGATAGGAAACAAGCCGTCCTCTGGCAATCAAAGCTCTCTAACCTCTTACCAAATACCATAGGTGTACCCCAAGGATCAATACTGGGGCCTCTTCTTTTTACTATCTTCACAAATGACCTGTATAAGGCCATCCCTGAAGCCACCTGCATTCAATATGCAGATGACTCGACATTAGTCTGTGCTGATGCATCTCCTGTCAACCTACTATCCAAAACTCAATCTTGCTTTATATCAGTAGAGAATTGGCTTTTAGGACGTAAACTGATCCTGAATCCAAACAAAACAAAATTGCTACTTTTCCATCCCACGCAAAAGACCACACCTCTATCCTTTTCTATCTACTCCAAAAATGGGACAATCATCTCACCAGACCCCTATACCAAACTATTAGGAGTCTCCATAGATAACAAACTCAAATTTGATATTCATATCAATCAGACCATTAAGACCATTAACAAAAAACTCGGGTCACTATACCGGATCAAATCTTTTCTAACTCCAATAGCAAAAGTGACCTTGGCCCGCTCACATCTTCTCTCTACCCTCCTGTATGCCTCTCCTATGCTCACTAACCTCAATACATCTGAACTAAACAAACTAATGCGCTGCTATAATCAGATTGCTAGATTTGCTACAGGAATGCCCTACAGAACACACCACTGTATTAACCTAAGAAACCTAGATTGGATTGAATACCCTAACCTTCTAAAACAGACCCAACTTATCGAAGCATTTAAAATCCTGAACCAACCTGACAAAACTCCAGCTCTGAAAAACTTAATCAAACCCTACAATAATCTCAGTAGTTTGCGTTCCTCCAATAAACTACTAGTTCAAACAGTCAAAGCCAACAATGTAGGGGGCGACTCACTCTTTACCAATGCCATTGGTAAAATATGGAATTCCCTCCCTCCTAGCCTCTCCTGTATTTCCTCTTTATATCTGTTCAAAAAAAAGTTACATCACCATCTAAAGTCAAATTGGCTCTGTCAGTGCTCTAATCCTGACTAATCCTTTCTCCAACTTGTATAGATCTTTTCCTTTATGCATCCCCTCTTTATTACTTTCTCCCCTCTCCTCTTAACTAAAGTTAAGTGCCTAGTGGGAGAATTAGTATGCTGGAATCTGTGTTAATATTTTGTAAACTCAATATTGTATATGTTTATAATTTTTTACACTTTACTGTATATGTGTTAATATTTTGTAAACTCAATATTGTATATGTTTATAATTTTTTACACTTTACTGTATATGTTTATTATAATTTACACTTCACTGTATCTCTTCTGTTGCATGAGAGAAATTATGTTTTTTTGCTTTTTTTCTTTGTATTATCTCAATGTATTAATTACTGTCACTGTGGAGCTTTTCTTCCCGGGCCTCCGCTGAAAATGGACATGTAATCCAGACGGACTATCCCGGTCAACAAATGTAAAATAAAATAAATAAAATAAATTGTCTTTATTTCTGTTATTATTATATGCAGCAGCATGGGGACCTGGACCAACCATTCTGCCACGGCTTATCATCCATCCACAGTTGGCAGCAGCAATGTCACTAATACCACAAGAGGCAAGCAACACATCTGAGTCACAGTCTGTTAGAGATGCTTCCACATCTGCTACCCTACCTGCCCCAGCTGAGTTAGGTAGAGCTGCCTCAGGTTATTGGGTCTTGGTACCCAGCAGAGGCCATGTCAGTGGAAATGGTGATGTCATCCTTATTCAGGAGATGATAGAGCTCGTGTGGAAGACTATGGGAAAGAGGTGTAATGGCAGCATTGGTTGTACTAAGAACTTAATCCAGTGAATTGTTGAGGTGCATCAGTGTTCTGCACTACCTGCAGTTTCTGAGGCAAACCAGTAATGACAGTCCCAGGATCTGCAGTGATCTCTCACTGTGTCAAAGCTAGCAGAGTATGCATCTCAAAGCAGCCAATCCTGTCCCCATACTCAGTGTTTGTCTTTCCTTTTGTGTCTATAACTACTCCTGTTTTGCTATGCAATCCCCCATTTACTATTGCCTGTTCTCTGTTTGTCTGTCTTCATCACAAATGAGTTCTGTCTCCTTTCATGTGTTACCCCACACCCAGTCAGTCCCATCTGCCTGTCTCTGCTGCTTAACCTCACACTCTTACCTACCACTGACATCCCTGATTTCTTTCACCATCTTACCCCCTCAAAGAAAAAAATATAAAACGGCATCTGCCCCACATAAAATGAAAAAATAAAAGTCCTGCTCATAACCCTCAACCTCAAACACAACAGAAAATACAAACTCCACACTTTGCACACCACTCTCATAACAGGATATGTTACCCACATCATATGATGATGATGGCATCATCTATAAAGACCAGTAGGAGAAGGCACCAATGTACGTGTAATTTACACAGATGATCTGGTATAATTAGCCAGCTAACACAATATGTTATTTTGACACTATTATTGCAATTTCATCATCCAAAAAATAAAACTGTAACATAATCAATACAACCATGATTACTTTGAGAAGAAGTTGACATATATGGCCCTACCTACCTCAATCCTGATCAATCCTGAATTGTTCACCCACTGTTCTACCTTCTTGTTGTTTCCCATTTTCATCTCTATCCTACCCTTCTATTTTCATCCTTTTTTATGGTCTAAAATAGATAAATGCAACAGATACATGTCCATGAATGGTTTATAAATAGAAATAGCTATTTCTGTGCTCACCTGTTGCATAGTACTTGGTATTGTACAGCATCTCTAGCCATCAGTGATCAGAGGGTCATACAAGTTCCTTCCTACAGCAAAGTCAAAGGACATTCCTACAAATGTGCTAAGACTTTGTCATCAGTCTTGTATCTGAGATGAACACTGGTGTATATCAGCAAGCAATTCTGACATTAAAAAAATAAAAGTGATATAAGGTGATTATGTTTTCTGTAACTGCTTTCATGGATAAATGTATCAATGATGTAAAACATCCATTCAGAGTCGATTTCAGTGCATTTGATGCAGGAATCTAGTCCAGAGAGGGTGGGATGCTGTTTTACACTTTCCTTCTCAGTCTGCAACTGTCTTCCATTCAACAGGTAAATATATTACATTTGAAGAGTGATAATAAGAAATAAAAATTGAAGTCCTTTGAATTTTTCTTTCTTGGTAAAAGTCTGCAAATTATATATATTTGTCTGATATGTCTCACTGACAGCTGTATACAGACAGACTTACTTGCAAACATGATTAATGCACTGATATGGAAAGTCATGGGTTCCATGCTATAGGGTTATATATGCCCTAGTCATCCACCTCTATCATCCTCAATCTCTATTTATTCACCTTTGTGATTTCCCTTTGAACAGTCCCTTTAGTTTTGAGTTGGCAGACACTTGCAGTATAAGTTCTTCTGTGGCCTCACATTATTCATCATTGATCTGGGGCACATTACTTAGTCATGCATGGTATGCTTTCCATTAAAGTCTACCTTGCATCACTATATATATTGTGTTCTTCCAAGACATTTCATCTTAAGTAACACGTTTATCATATCACACACATGGGCAAAGAGTTTTTAAAAATACTCTTACGTTTTATGATGATTGGCAGAGAGCAGTTTCACTGTTGATAGTAAATGACAACTGACAGTTCATGTCTTATGGCAAAAAGATAGAAAATTCCTTCAGCCACTCCAATGATTCATGAGCATTAGCTTATCCCTGATGCTCGGGAGAAAGCACCAGTGATTTAAGCATAAACCAACATTATTAGTCTAACTGTAATAGCTTCCATGACTCAATGTACTCCTTATGAGATGTTTAACCTGTTATTAAGGTATGTAGAGGGTTGTGATCCATTGATTACAGGCTTCTGTTTAACATTGCTCATTTTGCAGTATTTCACACATTTGCAACATCCCTTCAAATGTGTATCTTCTGAGTGCTCCTGTATAACTTTTTCTGTGGCATCAGTAGCTAGTGCACATGTCATAACAGTATGACTTAGTCAACAGGGTTTCAAATCCAATAAGATCCATTGTTTTAAAAGTGAAAATTGTAATGACTCAGTGAGCAGTTTTGATGTAAGGTATTCTACTTGGATGTATCAGTTAGAGCAGTGAAAATGTTGGCCCCCCTAAGCACTATATTCTGTTTAACTCTGCTCATTTTCATTTTTACACACTCTTGGTAGCATACATTCAAATGTGTGCTTTCTGACAAGTGTTGTATAACTTTTCGGTGGCATCTGTAGCTGGTACATAGGCCAGAGAATGTGGTTTAAATAGGTAGGGGCTCAAGTTTATTGAAGCAAATGTTGCAGCATTCTGACAGACAGTACATACCTTGCAGTATGCAACAGCTTCTCATTGCTATATAATCTGTAATAATGTATGGGAAGGGGTTTGCTCCCCTTATTGTTACTCAGTTTTTTCAGTGTTACACAGTCACAGCTCGATAGTGAACTGCATTAAAGACACTAACATCCTGGTGACATTATCACAGCACATGCATGGCAAAAAATGTATTTCACAACTAGACAAGTCATCTCTCTGTAGTTTAATTTGTGCAACAGGTGGTGTAAAGTACAACTGTCCTTAAAAAAGCATAGAGGAATGCTACTTCCTGTTTTATAGCAAACACTGAGGAAAATCATTTGAATGCACTACACATTTAGCTGCTGATGCACAACTGAGGTGACCACTGATGAGCAACAACAGACAATAATGACATAAGGTGACATTAGTAGCTGAATTGTCACATTTTCTAAGTGTCTTTATTATCATAATGTGATGCATACATTTTTCAGTTCATCAGGAAGGATTGTGGGTCCCTGATTGTTACATGTTGTCAGCAAGGTTCATAGTGCAGGGTTCTAACATTCCCTGGAAATGCGTGGGTGTAACAATAGCTTTTTTACTGTGGCATCACTTGCTAAGGTGCTGGTGTGTAGATTATTGTTTATGCAAGAAGGGGTTCAAATCCTTGAAGGTTTACCTTGTAGAATGCTGAAAATATAATTTCAATGTACTAACCTCAAGAAATGCAAGTATGAAATATAGTTATCATGGTACATTCATGTGAGAGATTTCATGCCTCAAGCAACTCATACAGTGATATGTAAAGTGGCTGATGGGTTTTAATCCCATCCCTGTTGTCTAGTCTGTCATTTTCACTGTTCATTGTACAATCTTCAGACTGTTTCAATATTTCCATGCTGTATGCATTCATACCTTTGTTGTACATGTTCTTCTGTGCCTTTACTTGCTAATGATCATTTATATAAAATATCACTAATTAAAGACATGGGTTTGAATCTAAGAATGTGCTTTTTGTTTGTCTTGCTATCATGCATTCCATTCCCCTGAAATGTATTTTCTGACTGCCTTTTTGATAAGTGTTCCTGTGGCATGTCTTGTTAATATACTGCTCTGTCGAGAGTATGCTTAAAGAAAGTCAGGGGATCAAAACCAGGTATTTACATTTTATTTGTCCTTTTATTATGTGTGCCATTCTCATGAAATATGTTTGTAATTCACCCTCTCTACATCTGCTTCTCTAGTATGTCTTGCTGATATAGTGGTCCAAATCATATCAGTGACAGAGGCAGGGATTCAGTTCCATTCATTTGAACTTCTGTTTTAATGCTATCATGTATTCAGTTGTCATGAAAATAAACAATCCTATAATGAGCACATGCATTTTATGGGGGTGGTTGACAATTTCTAACATTATTATCTTTCTTGATTCCTCTGCTACTGTTGAGATATTCAGTTCTGGTACATGGGCTCCCAAAGGCTAAAATTATGTTAAATCCATGGCGTGTTCTAATTAATTAGTTGAGTAATTGAGCTAAGCTATTTCACCACTTTTGTGATTTCCTCTTTGAACATTCCCTTCAACTGTGAGTTGGCAGACACTTGCAGTATAAGTTTATACATTTAGGTGACAATATATGAATATTTATGATTTAATGAAAAATTTCCACAAATCCAGTCAAGTCTTACCAGAACTGTTATGCAATAATTGAGGCTTCTTCCCTTCTAATTCAGTTCTTAGTCAGAAAAATTAATGTAACAATATGTTAGATGTATCAAAAGATATACTAATGAAGTGATATTACTCACACATATTCCAAGAAGATAATAAAAACATTTACAATCTTATGTTTTTAGAAATAATGAGATGCCTATAAAGATGTGGCAATTGTGGTCAAATTTAGGATATGGAAAGCTGAACTCCAAGTGATAAAGATAGATATTGTCAAACCTAGGAAACTGCTAATCACAAAGAGATACATTATTTACTGTGATATTTGGGTGAGAAAGATATACACTAAGACAGGAATTAATTAATCACAAACAGGTGCTTAGAAAGAGGACAAAAAAGTAATAAATCTGTAAATAAATCAATTTTATTTATTAATAAATACTGAAAATCTACAAAAAAATAGTTTTAAATAAGATGACAATGAAGAAAAACAATTTGAGCATTTTTCATGAAGGGAACAGAATAAAAAGAAAAACCTTAATATTCTATATAAGATCTTACCAGGAGTGCATAATTGGGTATTAGATGAGTTAGGCTAATAGTGACCTAAAATGAATAAAACCATAATAATCTTAGATGAGGTGTAAACTGATTGGAACTTAAGTAATTGAAGACCACTTTAATTTTGGGGTCAGACACTGTAGTCAGATATTTGAGGTTTTATTGTTATAGGGAAACTGAAAATTTACTAACTGACTTAAAACAATGTGGTAAGATCTGTGAAATGTTATTATTGAAGAGTAAATAATATGTTGGAAAACATTCATTTAGTTACCAAGGAAGATGAATTTGAGCTTAGATCATTATATGAGAGCCTCTTTAGTTTCATTAATTTATTTGATATAAGTTGAAATGAGTAAGTTAAACAGCATCTGCCATGGGTTTGATTTGCAGATAGTAAACTTCATTAAGTGATATATTTATTTTAAGAAGTTACCTGGAGATTAATTAAAGGACCTAGAGTGAGCCATTCATCTTACATTAAAAAAGATGTGTTCCAATGATGAGTTATTTTGTGATTCGGAGACATGTAAGTCATGAGGAAGAAAAATTGCATTTTAAGCTAATTTGTATGTCTATGAATCACAGTTAACCACTGCAATGTGCAGATCACTGCTGATATGCACATCATAGTAGATAAATTATATGACCAAATCATGTCCGCAGGCTAGCTGAAGTGCTGTTAAGACACAAGAGTTTAGATTACCAGTGATTCCCCTCATCTTTTGATCCTTGTTATAGCTGAAATGTCATTAAGGCACAAGAGTCTTTTCACCCACTGACTGTTGTAGGCTATTCTCTTAAACCTAGGATTGTGTAGAGGTATGAGTGCCATCCCAAGACCCCTATACACACATACACACACATACACACACACACAGACACACACACACACACACACACACACATGCGCAAAATCACAGTCCCACCCAGCCAATCACTCTTACACTCTTATCTGTTCACCCATGTGCGCGCGCACACACACACACACACACACACACACACACACACACACACACACACACACACACACACATACACACACACACACACACACACACACACACACACACACACACACACACACACACGCACACACGCACACACACACACACACACACACACACACAAATGTACTTACCTGAACACTTGCCTAACTCCCCTATTGCTACCTCACATACAGTCAAATGTCTCATACATCTAGTCACACACCTCATAACCTTTTTGTATCACTAAACTCCCCAGTACTTACCTCTTCCATGATAAATTCGCATTAGCTTTTGGCCATGTTCATTACCATGATGGGCTGGGACAGTTGTACTGGCATGCAGGGCTTGGTGACTTCATGAATTGCTCAGTATGCAGATGATTTCCTGGAGGCAGTTCAGGGTGAAAGAGCACATGGCTAATTAGCATATGCCCCCCCCCAATTAACCTACAATCTTAGACCTATCTAAAGCATTTGTTACTGTCTCACATCCAACTTTCCTGCAATGACCCTCTAATCTAGGTCTTGGGACATCTCCAATTTCCTGGTTCCACAGCTACCTGTCCAACAGACCCCAAGATGTAAAGTGGCTTAACACCTATTTCACTTACCTTCCGGTCACAGTAAGGGTACACTGAGGCTCTTTACTTAGGCCCTGACTCTTTAAAATCTTTATTAATGACAAAAAAAAAAAAAACAAGCAAACCTAGTTCAATATGCTAACAGCTCAACACTAATAATTTGTAGTGATACTAACCTCTACATAACCTAGGAAAAATCATAAAACTGACTTTCATTCATTGAAACGTGGTTAACCAACTCTTTCTTAATCTCTGATAAGCAAAGTAATGCTCTTCACCACTATATACTCCTGACTAAACTACATTCACACTCACCTCCTCAGACAATACAAGAACTGAACCTGTATCATCCACAAAACTAGCAGGGTTCACCACTGATCACAACCTAAAATTTAGCATAAGTGTATATGATGTTGTTAAATAAACTACCAGTAACTTTGTGCCCTATATTGAACTGCACCCCATTTTACTAGTAACACTAGAAAACATGTTATATCAACATATTAGCACACATTGTCTGATAGATATGAAGTCTGAAACTCAAATGGTTATCATTATTTAGTGACTTCAATCTTCAATTATTTGCCAGAAAACTACAAACTTAATAATGAGCAGACCAAAAATATGAGGCAAGAGAATCTGGACACTCTCCAAAAATCTAGAGAGTTGAGAGGTATGCTCTAAAGTGTTACTGCTATGTGTACATGGAGGTGTACACATCACAGTATCTTTAAGAATCCACCCCAAAGTCTTTGTAATCTGAAATACTAGATGATGAAATATATAAAAAAGTATTAATTTTTCTATATTTGATTGGAGTTAGAAGCTTTACCATAGTCCTGCATAATTTTCCAGATATTAGAGATGACTAGTTTAAGAATAACAAAACATAAGAAAATATTTGCAAAAGAAATGGTAGTTTTTGTTGTAGCAACACATACCCATATGGTTTAAATATTTAACGATGTGATAAGAGAGTTGTTCAAGTGATAAACTAAGGAGACAGTATAATTACATTCTTGTCTACTCCTACTGAAAATCTTAATAGTAGAGGAGATATTTCCATTGACTGTCAGGCAAGTCGAGACTGGTAAGGAGCTTCAATATCATTGAAATACTTATCTGGAAAGTTCATTTTTGAGTATGTAATAAAGAAACTAAACATAACCTTGATCAAATGCTGTACTATTACTTAATGAAAATATAACTATTGAGTTGATAGATTTTTTGTTATAACACAGACATATTTCTGACATAATTCATTTCCATGAATGCAGACTGAAAATCTTGTGCTAATTCTTCTGGCCTCTATCCTATAATGTTTAGCTGGGATTATAGATTATAATTTTACATCTAATTTAATCAAGGCAATTGGGCATTACATGTTGATCAAGAGAAGGTTTGCGTTAGTCTTTTAGATAAAGGCATATTCTAGACTGATTCATATATTTATCTGAATACCTATGATTTTAATGACATTAAGTAGTAAACACAGAATACAAAATTCTCTGTAGTTTACATTTCCTATAAAAGAAACAACAAAAAACACTGGAAACAGGGACCTTACCTGATTTATATATATATATATATATATATATATATATATATATATATATATATATATATATATATATATATATATATATATATATATATATATATATATATATATATATATATATATATATATATATATATATATATATATATATATATATATATATATATATATATATATATATATATATATATATATATATATATATATATATATATATATATATATATATATATATGTATATATATATATATATATATATATATATGTTTTATATATACATGCACGGGAACAACTGCATTTGGTTGCATGTTCGGAATAATGAATGTCTGTCATGTTGGCAAGAGGTGACTGAATTATCATCTGCTTGTTTCTGCTAGCATTACTTTGTCAAAGGTTAAGGAACAGTATGGAGTGGGAATTTCCTCTTACTCCACTGTTTTAAGATTTTGCAGTTGGCATGTATAATTATCAGGAGGTTCTGGGGCACAACTCTTCACATGGGGGGAGCAGACAGGCTTGTTCCCTCCAAAAATTGATCCATTAGATGTTTTGATGTTCTGTCTTCTGGTACTTCAAGATTTCTAAGTATGTATGTGTGTTTATAGATATAAATATGCCTAACTGATTAATATGGTGGGTCGGTGAGTCATATATTGTATGGCAAGCATTATAGAAGCTCTGAAGCATTTCTTGCAGCTTACTGTACAGCTTCCTATACAGGGATCATTTTCTTTAATAAAAGTAGAATGTGGAATTGTGATTGGGGTTTTTGATTGGTTAGTAGCTTAGATTCATAGGTTGGTACTAGGATATCGGCCCTAGGGCCTATACAAGCCTAGCCATAACAATTCCCTGGATATTTCTTCCCACAATATTTACTTCCCTGGACCCCTGTCTAGCAGGGTGACTGACATGATCCTTGGGGTGAATTTCCTATCTCCCATCCAATCATCAAGGAAGAGGGCCAAGGAGGCACTCTGCTTGACATGTATGGGCAGTCTATTCCAGAGTATGGGGAGTCTCTGGGTCAGGAACCTATCCCTCCAGCATGTTTTGTTCATTGTGATGACAAGGTTTAGATCCCTGGAGCATGTGGCTCTGAGGGATTGGGATTTCTTTAAGTGGAGCATTTCCAACAGCTCAGGGTTTGACATAGCCTTGTATGTTAAGCAGACGATATGCCACAGAGTATAACTGGAGTTTTTTTAGACGGTCAGCATATGGCATCTGCTTTAGGCCTGTGATTCTTTTAGTGAGGTATTTCTGTGGCCTTTCCAGCTGTTGTAGATGTCTTATGAGGTACATACCAAATGGGGCGTTATACTCTATAATGGGTCTAATGAGGGATGAGTTCAGTGGGACAGTGACCTCCTTTTTTCTGGATGAAAAGCCCTTAGTGATGAGGTGTGCCACATAGAAGGATTTCCTGACTGTTGTGGCGATGTGGTTATCGAAGGTGAGACCACTGCCCACCTGTGTCCCTAAGTCTCTCATCACATGTTTAGTGTACTGCCACCTATGTGGTAATTCATGGGTACATTTTTTTTCCAAAGGGAATAACTATATATTTCTTGGCATTAAGCTTGAGCCCATGGCTCTGGCACCAGGCATCTGTTTCTGTAAGGCCCTTTTGTAGAATATCCACATCATTTGGGGATTCAATAATGGCTCCCAGTTTGCAGTCATCTGCGATCTTTGTTAGCCAGAGGCCCTTAGTGTTGGCCTGTACTTCAGAGAAGTAGATGCCAAACAAGAGTGGTCCCAGGACTGAACCCTGAGGTACACCACTTGTCACTTGTCTGGAGCTGGATTTGGAGTTGGCTACTTTTAAAGTCTGGGTTTTGTCTGTAAGCCAGTTGGCAACCCATCAAGTGGTGTAGGGATTTATGCCCAGCTTAGTAAGTTTATCTATGATTCCAGAGTGGGGGATGGTGTTGAAAGCCTTGGCGAGGTCCAGATAGGTTGTGTGGACCGCCTTACCCTTGTCCACAGCTCTGGAGACTTATTCAAAGAATTCAATCAGGTTCAGGAGACAAGATTGGCCCTTCACAAACCCAAACTGGGTGGGGTCCAGTGCTTGAAGGTTGACAATGTCTTTTTTTATAAGTTCCATGATAATGCGTTACATGCCCTTGCAGATCAGGCTCGTCAGACTGATGGGACGGTAGTTCCCGGGATCCAAGGTGGATCCCCCCTTGTGGAGTGGGATAACTATAGCTGTCACCACTCAGTGGGCATGAAGCCTGAGGTGAGGCTATGATTAAACATGACACTTATGTGAGGTGCCAGTTCATTTTGTAGTTTGTGTAGTACACTGCTCAGGATGTAATCTGGTCCCATGGATGCTGTATTCTTAGCTTTGGAGAGTGCGGTTTCTACCTGTGTGGCCATGATTACTGGAATTTGGCAATCTTTTGGTATTGAGATGGGCCCTTTAGGTGGTGAGAGGGGGGTGGAGTTGGCACTAAATCGATCTGCCAAGATATTGGCAATATCCTTGGGATAAGTATATTTAATGCCATTATGTTGTAGCTCAGAGCAGATCTGAGCATTGCCATTTAGATTCTTGACATAACTATAGAATGCCTCGTGGTTGTCTTTGGAATCTTTGGCAATTTTATTTTCGTAACTACCTTTTGAGGGTTTTATGAGGGATCTCAGCTTCTTACTGAGGCTGGTGAGGGAGTTTTTTCATCCTGGGATTTTCCTCTTTTCTGCAACAGTTTCTTCCTTCTCTTGTATAGTTTATTTATAGCAGCGGACCACCAGATTGGCTTCCTTTTTTTGGAGGAGAGCATCTTGGTTCTATTTGGGATGGCACAATTCATGCACAAGTGGATGTGCTCGTACAGTGCCTTAGTGTAGGATTCAGCAGTCAAACTTTCAGATCCCATCTGCATGGGTGTCATGAAGTTTGTCACTTCTGACTTCAGTAGCATGAAGTTGGCTTTAGAGAAGTTTTTTAAGGAGGTTTCCTTACTGGAGGGTGGAGGTGGGGTGTGGATATCAAGGGTGATTTGCTTATGGTCAGACCTGACCAATGAGGGGGTGACCACTGGTGTGGAGCATCTATCTTCCATGTTGGTAATGACCAGGTCTAGGATATTGGAGCCCCTGGTGGGACAATGGATTAGTTGATCCAGGGCATTGGAATTTATGAATTCCAAGAACCGTTGGGAAATGGTGTTGGTACCCGAGTAGTGTGTTTGGCTGTATCTTAATATTTTCCAGTATGTTTAGAAAGGTGTAGTGAGAATCTTGGGGCATGGTGGGGGGCCTTGCAAATGTTTTAAATGTATTGTGCTGAAACTACAACCCAGTATGTTGAAACATAATTTTTGTACATTTTATGCAGTTTAGAAGCCCAAAAAAATCTAAGTTAGTGGTTATTATCTTAATTTTACATTTCTTTAGAAGAGATGCTTTCCTAATTAGGATCTGTCCTAATTTGACCCTAAATGTTGCACATCTATTATAAAGTGGTAGACTGTTGTCAAAGATATTTTGAAAGTGAAGATTGAATAGATTTAGAATTTCATTGCAGACATCATTTATTTTAGTAGCCATGGGTTAAATTTCTGGTTAAAATTAGGTTTTATGACTGTATGCCATTTTATGAAAAAATATATTAGCTAGAGATCTGAAAATGAATGCAATTCATATTTGTAATCAAAGTCATATTTAGTCTATAATTTTAAAGGAAAATGACATTAATTATTTTTCAGTTTGGGTAATATAGAAAAGAATGATGTTTTTACCATCAGGATATAAGAACCTATATGGGTCAAATAAATTATTTATATTTATTAAATTCTTTAAGAAAGCAGTATCTATTTATTAAAAAGGAACTTCACATCCTAACATACAATATTTAGAATCCAGGGTTGAATTTTAGTCTCCAGCCAATACATAAGTATTATCAGAATGTAATGATGTACCAAAAAAAGACCTCATGGAAACAGTTAAACATCATCATATCATATATATATATATTGAAATTATTTCCAGTGATTTAACAAGAATAGGACTATTTCACTCATTCATAATACTCCTCCAATCCAGTTCTTACTATACAATAATAATTTTAGAAGGGGACATTACAGTTGATCTGTATTTCCACAGCATTTTATTGATAGCTCTGCCATCTGTAGAAATATTCATAAGCCACTGACATTTATATTTATCATACTGTGAAGCTTGTTTGAGATTCTCCTCTACTAGGCAAACGTTATGATCCATTTGGTAAAACAAATGCCGAAAAAGCTTACCCTTCTTTGGATATCTGAACGCCAGGAAGATTCTGTGATGAGATTATGCTTGTGTTAGTTCTTAGGATGGTAAAAGTAAATAGGGCACTGATACATAATCCAATCTGGAAAGACTTACATTGATTCACAGACTGTATACGAGAACACAATAAAGTATGTAAATTAATTAAGTTTGAGCAAGCTTACACAACAGAAAACCTTTCCATAAATAGTATTTGATATTTAAAATATGCAAGTTACCCACTGTAAACTGGGGAAGTTATTGGATATGTCTTTAAACCAGCACATTTACATTTGTGTGCATCCTAACCCAACAAAACAGAGCCTCAACTATGTATTATTATGTTTATTTACTTATTTCCTTTGGTAATTAAGTAAATGAACTTGTACTAAACACTGGATAATGTTCAGTCATAACCCAGGCCAAACAACAACAATAAACATACAATAGTAAAAACAGGAATGCGAATAAATGATGTAAGTGAACAATAGTCGCCTCACCATTTCATTAAATTAATGAAACATCTGTGCAGTTAGAAAAAAAATCACTTAGAAAATAGTATAGCACAGTAAGGGCATCATGCTTGGCAACACATATTATACAGACTAAGCGTCTTCATATCCTGTAAATTTAATTTACACTAATAGTTGACTATAACTTAGTGCCTTGCTAATGCTTATACATTTTAAGTATATTACATCATCTAAGCATACATTTTTCCCCTACAGAACAATGAAGTATCTAATCTAGTGGACTGAGCTAAAATCCAAAATAGCATTCAAATTTCAGTCAACCTATAGCAATGTCAAGCCAAGTTGACACACTCCTAGTTAAGTATATTGTAAAGGTGTGATGGAATAATTATTCTGTAATCATGTTTTATGCACAAAATAATATCAAAACCATACCTACATGTTTCTAACAAGAAAATGGGAGTTAGTTGCAAGAACAAATAACTTCCTCCTAAGGTTTGTAACATTTAAGCTATTCCCTCAAAATATAAATTTACTTAATATTTGCAGAAACATCAGGTGTTATATAAAACCACTGGGCAACATTCGCATCCGTTTGATCTTAGGTCCTTTCAAGATTAATGTATGTCATTCCTAGTGTTGTGAGATATAGCTTGTATCCTGGGTAAATCCATAGCTAGTGTCAAATGTTTAGAATTCATAGGTTCATAGGTAGGTACTAGGCTATCGGCCCGAGGGCCAAAGCAAGCCTAGCAAACAGTTTATTGGCTTTCGCCACCCATGTAGTGTTATATTCCTGCCCCTCTATCGAGCAGAGCCCCAGACATAATCCCAGGGGTGAATTTCCTGTCACCTATCCACTTATCTAGGTTTTTCTTGAAGAGTGCTAATGATGAGCTCTGCTTGATATAGATGGGAATTTTGTTCCAGAGCATGGGAAGTCTCCTGGACAAGAATCTATCCCTCCAGCATGTCCAATTTATTGTTGTGGTGAGGTTTAGGTCCCTAGAGCATATAGCTTTGGGAGATTGGGATTTCTTTAAATGGAGCATGTCCATTAATTCCGGGTTTGACATGGCTTTGTATGTTAGACAGAGGTCTCCTCGGAGTAAGCAGTATGCGACCGAGTAGAGTTGGAGTTTCTTGAGTCGGTTGTTTATTTTCAAATTGCCAGTATATCAAGGTATTTTTTTTTTTATTTTCAAAATTGTATTTCAGCATTGCAGTCACTATCCATTGTCCATGTCAACTACTGGCAGTTTAATGTCTTAATGAAGTCTTCTGGCACAGAATATTGTGTAAGTTGCACAACAGTAGACTTTGTGTTAAATATGCATTTTTTAAAACAAAGGAGAAGTGCCTCTTGTAATACAAATTACTAAGGGTTGTCATAAATGTCAAAGGATGCCATCATTCATTCATTCCAAATATTGCTCTTTCTGTGTGCTAAAGTGTATGCTGCTGAATCCATTCAGGAATCCATATATTAAAAATATTTCCCTTGACTTGGAAAGTTACTGCATACACTGACACAATATTTTAATTCTATTACAATTCAATGCTAAGCTTTCATATGAGTGATACTGAATAGTACATGGTTACCCCTTGTCTTTCCATGGAAGAGAAGGCTGTGGGTTATATTCCCACTCCAGATGATTGGATACATTATAAAATTACTGACACTGCAGTGTAACACTGGGGATGCTGCATTCTTGTAGGTGCCATCTTTTGGATAAGACATTCAAGCAAGCACCTATCTGCTTCTGTTGAGGCTTATTCAGGTGGATGTAAAAGATCAACTGGCAGTTATTGACCACAGAATGAGATTTATTTTTTATTTCAAAAGGAAAATCTCAAGTATTTTCATTGTAGTTGTCTCAGAAAGGAGAATATTAGATATGATTGACAAAATCAGTAATTTTATATCATATATCATCACTGCTATTTGGTATGTCCATAATCTATAAAAATAAGGTTCCATTTTATAGTTCCAAAACAAATGTTCATGAAAAATATATCTATGTCAGAGATATGTGTGATATATAGTATTATTGACTTCTAAACGTGCTCTGAACATGTTATAATATTCCCCAAGCTCCTGCTTAAAAAAGTTGTTTGATTATTGTGACATCTCTCAGTGCTAAATGTCTTCACTAAAACAACTCTGAAATTATTACAATTTCATTGCACTATTGATCAACTTAAAATAGAGCTTTTCTCCCTGAACCTTTGCTGAAAATGGGCACTACTCATTTGTATTGTCCCAGTAAACAAACACAAATCAATATATACATACACACATATATATGTATGCATATTTATTTGTATATGTATATAAATTAGCTTGCAACAGTAATATTGCAATTGGAATGGTTTGCCCAATATTTAAGCCTTTGAATTATTTTGATTGCACTTTAAGCATTTACTACAACAAAGTCAAATGTTAAAAATGCAAAGCCATCACCAGAAAAAATGCATTATTTATTCTGTACTTTCAGTTTCCACTCCTTTATTACTGAAAAAAATTCAGACTGTATTGCCTCAAGTATAAGTTACATATATGTTATCAAAATACAATTGCTTGAATCAGACAGTTTTAAGTAATGAGTTACAAAAATGTTTTCCTATTCAGAAATAATTTAAGAGTAGAGAAAGTAAAATGTTTGAATTATGTCAAATCCATAGAATTTGTATTTTTTCCATTCTGCAGAGGCTTTAGAGTTGATTATAGCCAGCTCTGGTGACATAATGGGTTAAAGTCCTGAGAATGGTCCAGGTGAGTACAGATGATTAAAGGGTTGTGAGCCTGATAGTACTGTCAGAGTAGTATAGGCATGCCATCCAAGGTGGAAGAGCAGGATAGAGCAGAACGCATACCACTACAATCCTTTTGGAATACGTTCAGCCCTACAGAACAGGATACATACCACTACAATCCTTTGGAGAAGGTTCAGCCTTCCCTAAGTATACTAAAGGCAGGCTTTTGGCTGATCAAGTCACTCTCTGTTGATTACCTTCATTATCAGTAATGTGGGCACTGTGTCACCATGCACAGGGGTTAGAGTAAGGCCATTCAAATGTCTTCATAGGCAGGATGCCCATGAAGATACAAACAAGTCTGATAACTCCTGGAAAGCAACCTCTCCAGAAAGTTCTCACCTCAATAGTTCTGGGGACTTCCTAACAACAGAAATGAGTTCTTGACCATATTGAGGGGGGTGGCTTGATAAGCAGGCAGACATAAGGAGGAAAAGATCCCAAGAAAAGCCCTTAGAGTTGAAAATATAAATTTGCAAGTTTATGCAATGATATAACTCTCTGTGTGGGGTGCTGTTAGTCTGTGTGTGTGTGTGTGTGGGGGGGGGGGGTCAACCTTCATATGAATCACTTACTTTGTAATTTTGAACTTCATCATCCTCCAGCTAGTGCTTTCTGATTTTTGAGTGAAATCTTTATAACATTGTCGCAGATGCATTCAAAATATTGATTAGTTTGTGCAAGTTTTGCAGTTCTTAGAAAATGCTTTGTTCAAAAATGTTGTACTTATTACGAGAAAATTTCCATTGTGCTGTACTGAAGAATCTTTCAGTATTGTTCTCTTAAACTGTGCTCCTTGATTAAAGTATGATGAAGCACCTGTATTTTAACACTCCATGGGAAAAACAAGCCCCTGAATTTACGAAGCCCTTTATAGCATGCAGGATTAGTTTAAGAGCTATTTTTCGCAATATTGCCGACGTGCAATCCAGGAACGAGCTCCCGGGAAGTGCACGTGAACTCTTAGGCTAATCCTGCAAAGACCAAGCTCCTGTATGCAAATTACCCTCATTTGCAGGTGAAAATCATGCAGGAGAGGGTAATGTGCAATCCAGGAAGGTGGCAGCCGTCCGTACAGGACAAGTGCAGTGTGCAGAAATGTACTCGGTTAGCAACCGAGTACAGTTCTGCACTCTACAAAATGGAGCTATGACAGCTCCAAATAAAGACTACATATCATTGAGGAAGCATGCCAATGTCCAAGTAGAAGGCCATTGGCATTGCAAAATGTAAAAAAAAAAAAATAAACAACTTTTAATTTTCTTTTCGCCCATCTCGCCTGGTTAAGCATAGGGCAAGGACGTGCAAACGGGATTGGGGGAAATTAATAAAATAAACCTAAAATAAGCATTCTAACTAAAATCAGTATTCTGCCATGCAAGTCAATGGCAGTCAGAAGACAACCTAGCCAGTGAGTAATGCTTGCTAAGGGGGGAGGCTCACTGTGGGACATGTAACTATACATTAGCAGGCAATCCTATGCAAATGAGGGAAGGGTTAGTGAATCCCACATTTTCCCAGGGTGTGAGGCAGGTCCCAAGAGGGTAAGAGTATAAATAGCTGGGTTCAAGACTAGGATATAGGTGACATCATGGGAGGGTGTCAGGCATACTGTAAGTGGGTTGGAAACCTGTGGCTTGGGATAGCTCCTAGCATAGCACAGCTAAGCTAGGGGTGTGTCTAAACCTGCCTAGCACTCTTTACAAAGTGTAAGCGGGTGTGCGCGCCATGCACCGGGTTGTACAGGAAGAAGAAGGAAGTTAAACCAGGAAAAAGCAGCTCTTTGCACATTTGAGCACTCCATTTGCATTGTGCACACACGAGCCTAAACCAGGATACAATGGGAAGGGAAAAAAGCAGTAGGAAGGTAATCAAGGAGAACTAGCTGAGCTGCCAGGTGAAATGTATCAGAATCAACTAATCACACAGGAAGCAGACCAGCCCAGCCCATAACACCACTATAAATCAAGCAAACACCTACCCCCCTGGTTTTTCCACACTCTACACCACCAGGTATACAAGCGAGGAAATTTTAAAACCAAACCTACAAAATGAGAAAGGCTGCAGCAGGCAACATAGAATAACATGTGTAAGAGGCTGAGGGTGGTGAGGATGTCAATGTTGCCAGACAACCCACAGTGAGGAGACAGAGAAGAGTGTACAGACCCAGGGTAACCTACCAGGGGCTACATGAGCTGGAGATAGTGGAGCACTATAGGGTGGACAGAGACCTCCTACAGCAAATCGTTGAGCTGTGTAGGCCACACCTGACACACCACACTGGCCGAGAGGAACCCATCCCAGTGGATACTAAGGTAAGTGTAGGCCTAGGTTTACTAGCCACAGGTACCACCCAAACTACAACTGGGGATAACATGGGCATCTCACAGGCATCAGCGTCCAGAGTATTCTACCACGTCAGCACATGCCAGTGAGCACGTATATTTCCATAACACACGTGAGGTGTTGACCTGCAATATGCGTCTCTTCCACCAAATAACTAACTACCCTGGGGTAGTGGGTGCTATAGACTGCATGCACTTATGCATCAAAGCACCACCTGGTGAGCAGGGTAGGGCCTACATCAACCACAGGGACATCCCCTCCATCAACTGCCAGGTCGTATGTGATGCCCAGGGCATTATACTGAATGTGTGTGCTGGCTGTCCTGGAAGCTATGATGGTTCACACATATGGCAACTGACGCAGCTGTACCACAGATGCAAATGTGGACATCCCCTACGGTCACCTAGTGGGGGGTGCTGGGTACCCACTGGAGCTGTGGCTGATGACACCCATCAGAAATACACACACACCTGAACAACAACGCCATAATGATGCACACGCACAAGCCAGACATATAATAGAGCATGTGTTTGGGATGCTCAGGTCACAGTTCCGGTGTCTGGACACATCCAGTGGATTTCTGCAGTATTCACCAGGTACATGTACCCAAATAGTAATGTTATGTGCTATGCTACACAATATGATCTTGCGGAAACAGCTGCAGCAGGAACAACATGGGGCAGGGCCACACAGCCCGCCACCAATGCCAAGGCCTGTACAGGTACAGAGTGACTCAGAGGAGGAACAACCTGAGCCTGCTCCAGTAGGCAGAAGGGGGTGTGCCCAGTATGCCCTGGCCTTGGCAAAGAGGCAATGCATAGCATATGGACTGACACAGTAGGGCCCCAGGGAATGACACCTCTCTCTGACTTGCACAGACAGTAAAAGGGATGCCAAACATGACACTACCTGTGCCCAATCATGTATAGGGAGTGTACTATGTGCATCCAACATAGGCAGCCCTCCAGCACCATCATCAACTCTGGCACACCCTCAAGAAAAGTCAATTAACCTACCAATTGTCAAATGGAGCAGAATATGTTTTTACCTGTAGCTATGGTATGGGTGTGAACATGCAAGGGAATTGGGTGGCCGGATGTCAAGACAGCAGAGAGTAGCCACCCATAGTGGCAGCATGAGATCTGTAACACATACTGGAGTCACCACAGTAGCCAGTACTACACAGGGTGACAAAACCTACTGCAGGAAATGGCCTGAATGACAGGGGTGTCCATAAGAGTCACACATACCAGTCAGGAAGGATCATATACCAGTCAGGAAGGATCATATACCCAGCAACAGTCTCAGCCAGCAGGACAGGTGAAGACAAACACAAACAAATGCTGTACTATGGCATCCGAATGTGCCGTATGGTTAACCCCTCCCCCAGGCCTACACAGACAGACTGCAGCAGGCCAGGCAGTCAGATGTAAGTTGTGAAGGCTAGGAAGTCAGACACTAATATGTAGGTAAACAAAGCTAGGATCTGTACTACACTGATAAGCTCTAGCCAGCAGGATAGGTAAGACTACAGACTGAAATTGAGTACCTGACATACCAGTACAGTCCTAGCAAATGTGTACAAGTGTCAGGTGCATCCCCCCCATCCAACATACACATAGAGTAACAGTCAGGTGTGCCCCTCACTCCTGTGTAGAACAGTAGAAACAGTCAGGTGCCCCCCCCCCCTGCTATGCAGAAATATAGCAACAGTCAATGGAAAATGACCAATGGATACTCTGCAGACACATAATGCTGCCTGTCATTGTACAACAAAAGATCAGCACCACAGTACAAACAACCTGGACATGGTCCACGCATGCAACACAGATGGCCATACTGGGCATGCTAACACACTTAGAAGAATGAAGGCAATGTCAGTCTCAACTCACACTTAAATACATGAAGGCCATGTCTGCAAACACCAGTGGACCAGACATATCTGGAAGTTGCAGTTCTCAGTGTGAACACATGTCAGTATGCACCACTCCTGCCTTGCACACACAGTGGATATGAATACAGACAAATATGCAAGGACAGCACAGTATAATAAGCCACAGGCACACGGCATAGATGTGTGGAAGAGGGTGACCATGACAAGGAGCCATGCGGGCCTGTCCCAACTGGCACACAGCCTAAGGGCACCCAACACATGAGGTGTGGATGTAACCCACTGCGGATACTAGCCACCAGTACCTGTTAGCATGCCAGACTATGTGGTGTATGTGCCAGCTGTGCAACAAAAATGTACAAAGAAGCACCCATCCAGTAGCTGTATACATGCACCTGTGGATATGACCCCGTGTGTGCCCGCATGTGGCATGTCAACCCCTACATAAATGGTGTATGGCCCATGCACACACTGCCCTCCCCATAGCAGTAGTATGACAAGCCTGTTGAGGTCACCCAATGTGAATTACACCTTTGGGAGAGCTATAGCTCAGTAAAATGCATGTTGTGTCCCATAACTGTGTACTGCTACACTGAAAGAGTAGTTAGGTAGTAGTACTAACCCCAGACCTGTCAGTTGTGTGAGTGTGTGTTTGTGTGTGTGTGTGCCTGTCTGCCTCTGACTGTGTAGAGTGAAATGCTTGTTAGGCTACTCACACTTCGTGCAATACATATATTCAACTTTGGTAAGGCTGCTGATGTCACTTACCTAGAAGTACACCTCTGGGAACATGCTAGCCCAGTAATCACCATGGCACATCCTGCAACTGCATACTGCTGTAGTGTGATTAACTAATCAAGTAGATGTTCAAATCCCAGTCCTGGCAACTTTGTGTGTTTGAGTTGAGGTTGTGTGGTGTGTGTCTGACTGAGTAGAGAGCAATACTTTATAGGCTACTCACACTCCATACAATACAGATACTCCACTTTGCCAAGGCTGCTGATATCACTCACCTAGAAATACACCTTTGGGAATGTAATAACCCAGTAATCGCTGTGGCACATCCTGTAATTGCATACTGCTATAGTGTGATAATCTAGTTTGGTAGGTGTTTAAACCCCAGCCCTGGCAACTGTGTGTGTCTGACTAGGTAGAGAGCAATGCTTTTTAGGCTCGTCACACTCCATACAATACAAATACTCCACTTTGCCAAGTCTGCTGATGTCACTCATCTAGAAATACACCTCTGGGAACGTGATGGCCCAGTAATGGCTGTGGTGTGTCCTGTAACTGTGTATTGCTGTAGTACAGGTTCATAGGTAGGTACTAAGCTATCGGCCCTGGGGCCTATACAAGCCCAGCCAAAAAGGTACCCTGACTTTTGCCACCCAAGAAAATTATTTTCCTGTGCCACTGTCGAGCAGAGCCACAGAGGTGATCCCTGGGGTGAATTTCCTATTTCCCATCCAATCATCAAGATTTTTCTTGAAAAGTGCTAATGAGGAGCTTTGTTTGATATAGATAGGTAGTTTATTCCAGAGTATGGGAAGTCTCTGGGACAGGAATCTATCCCTCTGGCATGTTCTGTTTATTGTGGTGACAAGGTTTAGGTCCCTAGAGCATGTAGCTCGGAGAGGTTGGGATTTCTTTAAGTGGAGCATGTCCAACAGATCTGGGTTTGACATAGCTTTGTATGTTAGGCAGAGATCACCTCTGAGTAGGCGATGTGCGATGGAGTAAAGCTGGAGTTTTTTGAGACGGTCTGCGTAGGGCATCTGTTTGAGGCCAGTAATCCTCTTTGTGAGGTATTTCTGAGGCCTTTCCAGTTGTTGTAGATGTCTTGTGAGGTACATACCAAAAGGGGCATTGTACTCTATAATGGGTCTAATGAGTGATGAGTACAGGGGAACAATGACCTCTTTTTTTCTGGATTAGAAACCTTTTGTGATGAGGTGTGCAATGTAGAAGGATTTCCTGACTACTATGGCGATGTGATTATCAAAGGAGAGACTACTGTCCACCTGTGTCCCAAGGTCTCTTATCACACTTTCGGTGTTTACTACCGCCTATGTTATAGTTTATGGGTACAGAGTTTTTACCAAAGGGGATGACAATGCACTTTTTAGCATTGAGCTTGAGGCCATAGCTTTGACACCAGGCATCTGTCTCAGTAAGGCCCTTTTATAGGATGTCCACATCTTTAGGGGTTTTGATTATGGCTCCTAGTTTGCAGTCATCTGCGAACTCCATTAGCCAAAGACATTCTGTGTTAGCCTGTACTTCAGAGAAGTAGATACCAAACAGGAGAGGACCCAGGACTGAACCCTGTGGTACTCCACTTGTCACTGGTCTGAAGTTGGATTTGGAGTCTGCTACTTTCAGTGTGGGTTCTGTCAGTGAGCCAGTTGGCAACCCATCTTATGACATAGGGATGTATACCTAGTTTAGTGAGTTTATCTATAATCCCAGAGTTGGGGGTGGTGTCAAAAGCCTTGGCAAGATCTAGATAGGCTGCGTGAACCACCTTACCCTTGTCTATGGCTTTGGTGACTGCTTCAAAAAGTCTATCAGGTTTAGGAGACATGATCTGCCTTTTACAAACCCGAACTGGGTGGGATCCAGAGTTTGGAGATTACTAATGTCTTTGTTTATAAGTTCCATGATTATACATTCCATGGCCTTGCAGACCAGGCTCACATCAGGCTAATGGGGTGGTAGTTCCCAGGGTCCGTGGTGGCACCCCTTGTGGAGTGGGATAACTGTTGCTGTGCGCCATTCAGCAGGCACAAAGCCTGAGGTGAGGCTATGATTGAACATGGTGCTTAGGTGGGGTGCCAGTTCGTTCTGTAGTTCATGTAGAATGTAGCCTGGGATGTTGTCTGGTCCCATGGATGCTGTGTTCTTAGCTTTGGAGAGTGTGGTTTTTACCTGTGCAGCCGTGATTACAGGAACTTTGCATTCTTCCGGTATAGAGATGGGCTCTTTAGGGGGTGAGAGGGGGGGTAAAGTTAGCACTGAACCTATCTGCCAGGATGTTGGCAATATCAGTTGGGTATGTATATTTAGTGCCATTGTGCTGTAACTCAGAGCAGATCTGAGTGCTGCCATTGAGATTCTTGACATAGCTATAGAATGCTTTGTGGTTGTCTTTAGAATCAGTGGCAATTTTGTTTTCATAACTAGCTTTGGAGGATTTTATCAGGGATCGCAGCTTCTTACTGAGGCTGACCAGGGAACTCCTCCACTCATGGGATTTTACTCTCTTTTGCAAGAGTTTCTTCCTTCTGTTGTACAGTTTGTTTATGGCAGGGTACCACCAGATTGGCTTCCTTTTTTTGGAGGATAGCATCTTGGTTCTGTTTGGGATAGCACAATCCATGTACTCATGTAAGTGCTTATAAAGTGCAATTGTGTAGGATTCAGTAGTCGTAACTGTATTGTCCATCTGCATGGGTGTCATGAAGTTCACCACTTCTGTCTTAAGAAGCATGAAGTTGGCTTTGGAGAAATGTTTTACCATGGTTTCCTTAATGGCGGGTGGAGGCAGGATGTGGATATGTAGGGTAATTAGCTTATGGTCGGATCGGAACAATGAGGCGTTGACTTCAGGTGTGGAACACCAGTCACTCATATTGGTAATGATTAGATCTAGGATATTGTTGCCCCTGCTGGGGTGTGGATAAGTTGATTCAGGTCTTTGGAGTTTATGAATTCCAGAAAGCGTTGAGTGAAGGAGTTGGTACATGAGTAGTTTTCCCAATTAATGGTGGGGTAGTTGAAATCGCCCATTATTAGGGTATTTGGTTGAACCCTAATATTTTCTAGTGCATCAAGAAAAGAGGAGTGGGAATCCTGGGGCATGGTGGGTGATCTGTAGCAAGCTACAATTTGGATTGCAGTTTTGCCCAGAGTTAGTTGCACTTAGATAACCTTGGCTGCATTATGCTGAGCAACTAGCCTGGAGGTGTGGATATCTTTAATGAATATGGACACACCTCCGCCTTTGGTGTTCCAGTCCAGGTTACATGGCCAAAAAGTGTGGTATGATAAACTAGTTAGGGAGGTGGTCGAACCCCAGCCCTGGCAACTGTGTGTGTGTGTGTGTGTGTGTGTGTGTGTGTGTGTGTGTGTGTGTGTGTGTGTGTGTGTGTGTGTGTGTGTGTGTGCGTGTGTGTGCGTGTGTGTTTGTGTGTCTGTCTGTCTGTCTAGGTAGAGAGCAATGCTTTTTACGCTGCTCACACTCCATTCAATACAAATACTCTGCCTTGCCAAGGCTGCTGATGTCACTCATCTAGAAACTGATAGCTGAGTAATTGCCGTTACACCTTCTGTAACTGCGAACGGTGGTCGTGTTCCATCTCTGTCCATGCCAGTTCCGGTTGTAATGTGTGTGTCTCAGTGTCTGTGTATGGAGCAATGTATTATAGGCTAATCACTCACAGTACATTACAAATGCCCTACTTTGGTAGTCCTGCTGATGTCATTAAATGTGAAATACACATTTGGGAAAGATGGATTTTAGTAATGTCCATAGCATGTAATACAATTGCACAGTGCTGTAGTGTGGTAAACCAGCTAGCTAGGGATTCTACTCCCAGACATGACAGGTGCGTGTGTGTGTGTGTGTGTGTGTGTGTGTGTGTGTGTGTGTGTGTGTGTGTGTGTGTGTGACCTGTGGGCAATGTGGAGGGGTTTTGCTAATTTCATTTATGGTGACCCTACTATATATCCCAATGTCAACCATACAGGGAAAACAGATGTAAATGGCTGAGAGGCTGGGGTGCAAAGCCATACCCATACATGTGACATCAAGGCCTGCCAATCACAGTTAGCAATCCCACTGTGCCTTCACATGTGACTCACAACAGACATACCATGCCTGACAACATGGCCTGTATGGACAGATGACGCTGACATCAGGAAATGCTGTTAGCATGCTATCAATGTGAGTGTAGGGAAAATCTGCTGACCAGTACCACTCCTTGCCACTTGTGGGCAAGTCTGGCACATCTGATGATTAGCTGTGTTTACAGCATGGGCCAGACACCTCAGATACAGTTCCATATGTCACTGTACATGCATGTGGGAGGTGTGCACATCCTAGACACCATCCAAGTCATGGACTAGGAAACACATACATGGCAAGTGATGCACAGCATTGGCCACACACAATAGTCACCCAGGTGCTTGGAAGACGGATGCAATATCCACCTGTGCGTGCAAATGCAGAAGCTACAGGCCTGTGCCACAATGCAGACCATAGTCATGTGGGCTGATGCCAAGGTATACCCATCGCCTACCCTTGTATAGCCTGCTGGCACTGTTGGCCACCACACACCCATGCAGACATGCACCCATGTATGTCCAAACTGGACCTTGTGTGTTCGTGTATGTGTTGTATGGTGCGTATGTCCACATCCACATGCACTACTCCCCCCAGGGCACAGTGAAGCATGCTGCCTTATGTCTGACACCCCCTCATACTCACTGCCCATATGACCTCCGTATCACCCGTGTGGTGCATGTGTTCCCTGCACATTGATGTGATGTGGCAATCCCACTAGTGATGGTTTTCACTCCAGGCCCTGCCAAGTATGTTAATATGTGTGCGTCCCTGTGTGAGTGTGCCTGTGCTGATGCTGGCAGCTGTTTATGCAGACAGGCGCGTGTATGTCACCTACTGTATATCTACTGTATGCCTGTTGCAGATTTCACTCACCATCACATATATGTTCTGAGTGCTCTTCACCAGATAACCCATGTGGTGCATCCAATAACAGCATCGAACTGTGATAGTATTACATAGCTGTTGGGTGTTTGATACCCTGTGCTGGTAGATGTGCAACACAAACATGGGCTGGTTTTACCCTCTCACTCCTCCCTGACATGTATTTGCCTCTGTCTGCCTCCCCCACTCCCTCTCTTGTGGATATGGAGGCCCAAACCGGCATTACTTAGGCAGCAACATGTGTATTTAACATGATGCTCATGATCAGCTGATGGCCTCTGCATGAATTGCAGGCCTTCCCTAGCTGATTGCATGTGGAACACGTGTGGTAACATTCCCATAGCCAATTGCATGGAAATGCATTCCAATACCTGGGAACATCCTGGTGGTTTTGGCCCTTGTCTGTCACTATGAGCAGGAGCTAGAACTGTCGTTTGGCAAACAGCATTTCAGATGGGCTTGGGATTTACCTCTAACAACATATATTGTGGGAAGAGGGCAACAAACAGGAGGGGGATGTGCCTGACTGAACTACGAACTGTAAGTGCTGCTATACTGCATATGGAGTAATGTTGGATTAACAGTGTTTGTCTGGATATGCCTGTCATACATGTCGCAATACCTGCCAAGTCAGTTCCATGTATATCAGAATCCCCATCTGCAGCCTCATCTGCAGACTAGGCAGTGTTGTGCCTTTGGTGTCATGCATTAGCCACGATGCATCTATCCGTGGAATGCAGAAGGTACTGTGAGGACTGCAGTCTGTTGATGGTGAAGGCCGTGACAGTTACTGACTACATATCCCTCAATAGACATATGTTGCAACAAACCCCATTACAATGGTAGATTAATGAGGGTATCACAGCAACATGTCTATACCGGCCCTGTGTATGTGCTGTCAGACACACCTCTGTCAACCTTTGTACATATGTCGTGCATGAAGTGGTGCATATGTGCTGTACACCGTAAATAGTGTCAACATATCTGATAACACTCCAGTGATATATCAGAGTGCTACACATGTCATGTACAGTAGGGGTTACACTTAATGCCATACCCTGAAAATCCTGTGGATGTTTGTACAGTACTGAGGTCTGTGTAGTGATGGTGAATGCCAGCAGTGTGTGTATTGTTAATATGTATTATGGCCTGTGTAAAGACTGTGGTAGATGTCATTGTTCTAGCTCCCCTTCTAACTGTTGTTACATGCTGCCCCACTGTATGGTACTATATTACCTTACATGTGTGTAGGGCCATACACACACATGTCCCATACCACAGACAGCCATCAGACCGAACTGTGTAGCAGCCCAGTATATGTAGGGTCATTCTGTGAGTGACACATATGAGGATGGTGTAGGACAGATAGTTCATATACTGTGCTATTATGCTAGCATACTATATGTGGCTGTGGCTGTGTTCACATTGGTTGTGGTTATGTACTGTCACACAGGTGTATCCTACCCTGTGCTGTGACATGGCTGTTGAGCCTACTATATATGCAGGTACTGCACCATGATAACCTTAGGATGTCTGTCAGTAGCCAATGGCACACATGTTATGAGCAGATTTCACCTTCCACACACACCATATCTGTGACAACAATCCCAATGACAGTAGCAAATGTCTACTAATATACCAGCTATACATACCAGACATACCCCTGCACTACGACATTGGAACTGTTGGGACTATATGGACATGTACGTATCCAGATAGCCATATATCTATCTATCTATATATATATATATATATATATATATATATATCTATATATATATATATATATATGTACGTATCCAGATAGCCATATCTCTCTCTCTCTCTCTATATATATATATATATATATATATATATATATATATATGAGTACACATGTGCAGTACTTCCGATTACCACTGTCATGGTAACCACTCACTATGAATCCCTACATAATGTGGGCGTATTCCCTGTACATTCCCTGTGTGATGGACATCCTTCCTCTGTGTAGGCATCAATGTTACAGACAGAAGGTAACAATACCTCTTACAGAAGAACCTCCATACTCAGGGCAGCCACATATACATAGGAGGATCAGGACATACAGACAGACTGTGAGTAGAGTGGTGTAATGCTTTGCATAGTACTGGTGTTACATGGTGTGTGTGTGTGTGTGTGTGTGTGTGTGTGTGTGTGTGTGTGTGTGTGTGTGTGTGTGTGTGTGTGTGTGTGTCTGTGTGTGCATGTTTGTTTGTGTGTGTGTGTGTGTGTGTGTGTGTGTGTGTGTGTGTACATACAAGTTTACCTTGGACTGCAGTCTGTCTGCATAGCTCACTACTGTGTGCCTATCCTCTAGCTGCACAGAGGTGTGCCTATCATGTGTTGCCTGTCCACCACACAGGTCCTGTGTCGAATATTACACGGGCAGTGTGTATGTTGCATGCTAGCAGTACATGGCTATATCCATTTGTGTATCTCATGTTGTATTCCTGTATAAGGGTATGTTGCAACACATCCTGTAACACCAGCATGTTCCAGGGAGTGTTACTGCAATATTGCGGGCATGGCCCTGCGTTCCTGCCTTTGTCCTCCACATATATGGCAGCCTTTGTCCTGCTGTGATACAGGTATGGGTTGTTAGGTCATGGCCTATCATTAACCACTGCTAACATTCCTACTATCATCCCAGTTATAGCATGGACACACTCAACATTTGTTGGCCAGGGACCATACATGTGACAGATACATTGACATTACCACAAGTAATGAATGTCCCACTAGGCCTTGACAATAGGATGCAATTGGAGGCTGCTGAACTACATCTGATATTGTTGACTGTTACGTATCGTGCAGGCAAATCCATTGTCAACTGTTGTACGAATTGAAGGGCTTAGCCTGGACACCATAGTATGATATATATCCGCACTGGCTGGATCGAGTGTTTTGTGTGGGCCTTGCATCCATCAATGGTTATATACATCAACATCCGTGTGCTGTAAGTAATGGTATACATTATTGTATGGTCCACAAATAAAGGTTTTCTGTGTATACATACCTGTGTGCCGTGTCATGTCCTTTGAATTGTGAGTGGGTATATGTGGATTGTAAGTATCCCCTTTGTGTGGCTGGTTGCCACACCACACATGTCACAGGTACCAGTTACAGGGCTTGTGGCTGGGGATATATATTGCATCCAATACATCCACACTACTGCTACACATGTATGGCTACTAATACCCTTTGTCTGTGTATATATATATATATATATATATATATATATATATATATATATATATAGATTCACTTTATAACCTCGAAATGCTGAAATATCGAATTTCAGTATCTCGAGACTATGAAACCGAATCCACAAAACACCGACAAACAAAAAACCGCGAAACCACATAACCGAAAACACCGCACACACTGCACTAAAGATACAACAAAACACCCACATCACAACATAAACAAAAAAACAACACACATACATAACTCACACACACATAAGCAGGGAGGCACACCCCCCCTACTTATATATACTAACTCCGAGATCGCACAAACACAACACAAAAGCTCACTCACACACGCACATTCTCCAATCCCTCACACACACTCTAACTCCCACTCAAAATCCTTACAAAACACTCACTTACCTGACATAACACCTACATCCAAACATGACACCGCGCACCAACAAAACACAAACCCGGACATTACATAACGCAACTTCATAACCGTGAGTTCGACATAATTTCGACATAGGTCAAATTCGCGATTATGAACATTCGCTATTTTGAACATTTGACTTTATAGCTTCAAGATACTGAAATTCGACATTTCAGTATTTCGATGTTATAAAGTGAACCTATATATATATATACATACCCATATATCCCATATATCTTATATAAATATATATATATATATATATATATATATATATATATATATATATATATATACCTGCACATGATTGTCAATGTATGGATGTGTGTACACATCTGTACCATTGTAATGTGTAGCCCTTCAACATAGTACATTCCCTACGGTACAATGGCGTATCTGCATGATATGTTACAGATATTGGCCTGACATGTACAGGTGACATGGATAACTGTTAGAGCATTGTTGCTGTGTTGTGGTGGGTCCTTCTGTCAAGTACTGCATGTGCTGGATATTGGATTGCACAGCATATCCGTTGGGGCTAGGAGGGGGGATTACATTGCAGTAATTTCCAAGTGTCCCTCATGTGTGCCCCCATCCCCATTAACTGTGCTCATGGTCTGTTAGGTGATACAGAGTGTGAAAAAACACATACCAACTGGACAACCACAACAGAAAACACAGCTTTAATACAGTTAAAAACTTAAAATAGAATAAATTCCAAATAAAACAGGACAAGCACTTTCGCATAAGCTTCTTCAGGTCATATAAAATTTATAAAACCATAAAATTTTTAAACTAAAATCAAACTAATCAAAACTACAGAAAAATTGCGCCAAAAATGACATTATATGCAATATTTACAATTTTCATTTAAAGCAATCATCACTAACCTCTATGTATCTTAAGTTTCCATCCTTTTAGGACGGGTTTAATATTAACCTGACTATTTAAACCTGGATGCTTAAAAGCTTGCATCCTAAGGATCCACTTCAACTCCACCTGCTCCAGGTAGTTATTACAATCACCACCCCTCATATTTTTAAAAACATGTTGTAACACTCTGAAAGAGAAATGATGTGCAGAACATTCTGGATGATGTTTTGCCAGGGCATTTATAATGTCCCCCTTCCTCATATCTGATAGGTGTTTATGTACCCTATCTTTCAGACTTTGGGTGTTTTTTCCCACGTAGAAACAGGGACACATATCACAGGTTGCCATATATGCTATGAAGCTGCTAGTACAGTCTGCATAGAATCTGGGTTTAAATTCAAAGGGTAGAGCAGGATGTTTATAAACTTGTTCTCTCATCAAGACTTACACTACAGTTTCTACATGGATAGGTCCCAAGCCGTTGACCTGGCTGTACAGTGCTTTACTTTTCATTACATAACAACAGTTTACGATTATTATTGCTCCGATAGGTAAAACATGGTGTGGCCCCCACTAGACCAGTTGTCATAGTGTCCAGCATTAAAATAGACCAATATTTCTGTATGATACCTTTTATAACATTGTTATTACTAGTAAAGTTAGTTACAAATGGAGTACATCATCTAGTCTTCCTTCTCTTAGTTGCATCATTATATCTACTCCTCACATTCGGGGTATTAACAATCATTGCCCCTCGATCCTGATCAATACCAGATAGGGCAACACCCTGTTCTACAAAATTAGGCTCACAATTATCTGACTGATTAACACTTAGGCTATCTCGTATCTCTCGAATGTTAGCACTATTATAGCCTCTATCGATAAACATTTTTTCTAGAGCATCAAATTCAAACTGCATATCACTCTCATTGTTGCAAATCCTGGATACTCTTACAAATTGACTTTTTATTATACTTGAAAATATGTGTCCAGGATGCATACTATCTCTATATAGTAGGATATTATGGTAACAAGACTTCCTAAACAATGTGGTAGTAATACCTCCTGTTGTGTTTCTAGTCAATGATACATCTAGAAAATCTACCTGTGTGACATCACCCTCCCAAAAGAGGAAGAATTCATTAACAAAACGGCTATAATGTCTAACACCGCTATATAATGGACTCCCAGCCAGGTTATTCTTCTCTCAGAAGTACATGACTAAATAATAATGTGTTTCTATTTGAAGAACAATTGTATCTACAGAAATGGGGTGTCGCCATGGGCACCCCATGCACAAACTCATATGCAAATTTAGTCAATGAATGTGAGTTTCAAGGGCAAAGAAGTTTTAATGCCAAGTTTGTTTAGCAGATGTCTTAGTGTTTTTGCTGTAAAATGCAAAATAAAACTTTCAAATGAAGTTCAAATCATCATAGAAGTAAATCAGTATGCACATTAGTGTTTATAGTAAATGGAGTGAAATAGCAAAGTAATGGATCATTGGAATGGCTGCAGGGGGAGGCTCCATTCGACCATGGTTTTGTAAGGGGGAAGGGCGGCAAACTTAGGCAGCACCAGCTGAACTATACCTACAGACTGTCCAGATTTTCAAAGAATTAATAGATTTTTTGCTTCTTATTTTTGGTTTGTTCCTCATAAAATTTGTGGTTTTCTGGCAAATTATTTAGGAATTAAGTCACTAAATAATGGCACACTAGTTTCAGACTTCATAACCTTCAGAAAAATGCATGCTAAAGTAAGACCTGTTCTATCAACTGTCCCAGTTTATACAAGAGCAATTTTTAGTACTGTTTATATGTTCCCCCAATATATTTGGCCTTGTCCAGATTTGTTGCATTAACAGGTTGAGAGGTACATGCAAATAAATTGCTTTATAGAATTAGGTATAGCCAAACCTCGCAACTGTCCCTGATTTTGGCTCAAAAAGTTGCTCTTCCCCTAATGATCCCTTCGCAAAATAGCAAATTTGGAAGAAAACATAGAGGGTTTATAATTAAGAAATAACTGTAATAATCAGATTACTTTTATTTCAGAAATGCATGTAGATTATTTTATTTTGTCAGCTGCTCAAGTTAGCAGTACTAATATTAAAGTGTTCTTCAGAAAATACATAGTAACACAACAGTAACACAACCTTTTATTCTAGCAATTTTCTAAGTTTATAAGATGAATATTTGAAATTTGTCCCTATTTTTGGGACGGTAGTCCCCCATTATTGGCTTCACCCAGGTTTTTTGTGCTAAGGTTGACAGCTATGGCAAGAACTGAATTCACTGAATATGTTTGAGGGCTGTATTCCCTCATTACTGGGTTTGTCCAGGTGTTTTGTACTAAGAGGTTGACAGCTATGGTGAGAACTGAATTCGCTAAATGATAGCCATTTAAGTTTTAGTCTTCCTCTCTTTTACAAAGCAGCTGATTTGGCGTAGTGGTATGTTACTCTGACTGTTTTGCTCAGGGACCTTGGCAGTAAAATGTATGGTGGTAACGCAGCATTTCTCTTTCACAAAGCAGCTGATTTGGCATAGTGGTATGTTGCTCTGACTGTTTTGCACAGGGACCTTGGCAGTAAAATGTATGGTGGTAACACAGCATTTTATTCTAGCAACTTTCCAAGATTATACAAGCAATGTTTAATGTGTCCCTAGTTTTTGGGCTTTTGACCCCCCCCAATACATTTTGGCTTTTTCCAGTTTTCTTGTGCTGCGAAGTTGAGATGCAGTTGAGTATTGAGTAGATTTTACAAGGAGCTGAGAGCTGCAGGGGAAGAGAAGTTTAGTGTTGCTTAAATGAAGTTGGTTTACCTTGTTAATAGCACAAAAGGTTGTATATTTGTTTTTGATGCAGAAGGCTGTGGGTTCTACTCCCACAAGTGGTGGATGCTGCCATACTGAGAATGTTCTCCTTGGTGAAGATACTAACTATGAGTCTGTTATCAGTTTGCCATCCATTTCCTCTTGCAATATTACTAGCTTATCATTTTTTTTAATGTAATATAGGCAATTTATTCCTGAGGGGCAACAGACACTTTATTTTTCGATGAAACCATGAAATATAAAGGTGTTTGCTAGCAGCAACCTCTTCATTAGTTACAGATTTCTTTAATGTGGAATTATTTAGATGACTTTTACTTCTTCAGAGATTGTGCATATTTACTGACAATGGACTGTAGAATTGTGCATATTTATTGATAATGGACTGTAGAATTGTGCATATTTACTGATAACTGCAGACTGCAGAATTGTGCATATTTACTGATAATGGTGGACTGTAGAATTGTGCATATTTACTAATAATGGTGGACTGTGGAAGTCTGAGTAGACTTTTATGATAAATGTTCTGAACTGGGCAGTTTTGCCATTATGGGTGCATGCGTTTTGTTTCATTGCTTACTGGAAAAATGTTCAAAACAAATTTAAAACGCCCTCTAACAACTGTACTGTATTGTACAAGGAATATAATTTAGTACAATGAGGAAGGTGTATCAAAGAGCACATGTACGTTTCATATGCAAGGGGCCTATGATTTGAAAACAGCCCAAAATTAATCTTTATCTGACACTGGCAAAATGTATTTTCTTTGAATGTGGGTTTCAATGCTGTTTCAATGAATGTGAGTTTCAAGGGCAGAGAAGTTTTAATGCTAAGTTTTCATTGTGAGACTGCATTGCTTTGTTTAGCAGATGACTTAGTGTTTGTGCTGTAAAATACAAAATAAAACTTTCAAATGAAGTCCAACTCATCATAGAAGTAAAGCAGTATGCACATTAGTGTTTATGGTAAATGGAGTGAAATAGCCAAGTAATGGTTCATTGGAATGGCTGCAGGGGCTCCATTCAACCATGATTTTGTCAGGGGGGAAGGGCAGCAAACTCAGACAGGCCCAGCTGAACTATACCTCCCAACTGTCCAGATTTTCAAAGAATGAATAGATTTTTGTTTCTTATTTTTGGTTTGCTATTCATAAAATTTGTAGTTTTCTGGCAAATCATTTAGGAATTAAGTCACTAAATAATGATACACTGAGTTTCAGACTTCATAACCTTCAGAAAAATGCATGCTAAAATAAGAACTGTTATTCTATCAACTGTCTCAATTTATACAAGAGCAATTTTTAGTACTGTTTATATGTTCCCCCAATATATTTGGCCTTGTTCGGATTTACTGCATTAACAGGTTGAGAGGTACATGCAAATAAATTGCTTTATAGAATTAGGCATAGCCAACCTCTCAACTGTCCCTGATTTTGGCTCAAAATGTTTCTCTTCACCCTAATAATCCCTCCGCAAAATAGCAATTTTGGAAGAAAACATGGAGGGTTTACAATTAAGAAATAACTGTAATAATCAAAGTTATAGATTACTTGAAATGCATGTAGATTATTTTATTTTGTCAGCTGCTCAAGTTAGCAGTACTAATATTAAAGTGTCCCTTCTTTGACAGGTTCCCAGCTGTATTGTGTGGCTATTTTATATTTTTGCCTCACATTTTTGGTCCATTTTTCATAAAATTGAGTTTTTTGGCAAATTAGTGACAAATCACTAAAGACTGAAGTTAGAAAATAATGACAGACATTTGAGTTTCAGATTTTATACCCTTCAGAAAATTCATACTAATGCAAGACCTATGCTATTATCTTTCTAAGTTTATTAGAGCATATTTAAAATTTGTCCTTATTTTTGGGCCTTTGTCTCACTTCTGTGTATGGCTTTGTCCAGATTTCTTGCTCTGAGGTTGAGAGGTATGACAAATGTGTCAGGGCCATCACAGTCAGCCAGAGACATTTCAAATTGGGACATACTTGTTGCACCCCACTCCCCCATGTAGTGACTCTGGATGTGTCCAAGCAAGACAAGGAGTAGTTATGCAGTGTAAATGTGCAGTGTGTCCCCCCATCCAAGGTAGATGCAAGTACTACAGTGGCTTTTCATCTGTCCTTGATTTTGCAGAATGGTCTGGTTTCTGTCATATTTTTGTACTGTTGATTTATGCTTATTACTCAGATTTATGCTTATTACTCAGAAAGTGCCTGTTGCTCTGCATTTAAGTAGCAATGCTTTAATGACCATAAGGTAAGCTTGTCTGAGATCGTAAGATGCAAGTAAGCTTTAATAAGCATACTGTTAAAAGAATTGTCAACATTGAAAGCCTTTCTGTTGTTGCCATGTAGAGAATACTTGACTAGATAATGTATAAGCCTTGGGTATTAAAGGACAGGATTCCATTATTTTAAAAAGCTCATTACACTTGTTGGAGACTTCCAGTCATCTCTACAGACTTTACCCGTAAACTAAACAGAATGCCAATCATGTGTGGTCCATAACCTGTACAGTAATCCTTTAAGCAATGTATCTTGCGCTTGTTTCTTGTTTGCTTTTCATGTTTTACTTTGATCATGTTTTCCCCATGAAACAAGTAGATAGTTGTCAGGCAGCAGGTCTTTTTTGGATAAGAAACATTTTTACAAGTGGGGGCATCGCAGAGATTTCTACTTTCAGCATGTTACTTGGTACTTTAATAAAGCTGAATATAAATTATAATTAGAACTGCAGTGCAAGGAGAAGTGGTTTGAGTTGAGTGCTTCTGGTTTTTCTTATACTTGATTTTGACTGGCATTACAGTAATGTATTTAAAAAGTAATTTATTTTTTCATGCCTCACAACCTTTTGTTTCCATCTAGATATTAAGTAAGCTGTCATGCAGCCAATGCATTGAAATATTTTTATTCTTCTACACTTATTTTTGTCTTGATTTGGGCTCTCATAATGATGGTTTGCCACCCAGGGCAGTGTATTTAATTAAAGGTAGTTGTTGTAGTTTTAGCTCCTCCCCTTTCTAGTTGGCCACACCCCATTCCCCTTGACCCCACCCATTCAGCTGTCTCCTGCAGCCCCCCCTCCCCCATTTGAAGTCACCAGCCGCCACTGGCTCTAGCTATGTATATGTATCTATATATATATATATATATATACATATATATATATATATATATATATATATATAAATATATATATATATATATTTATAGATGTGTATGTATGTAGATTATATATATGGATATATACACTGAACATATTAATCTATCTCTGTATGATTGCTGTTATATGGTTATTTGTGAGTCATGCATACACACACACATATATATATATATATATATATATATATATATATATATATATATATATATATATATATATATATATATATATATATATACATATAGCTGTCTATCTCTCTACATTAACAGATGTATAGCTGTCCATATGTCCATGCATGTTCGGCCTATATGTGTGGCCTGTACCTCATTCTCTTGGCGGTTTAAATGGATGACCTTAGGACTGAGTTCAGTCATTCGTGCCGACACATACATGTTTCAGATGTATCATCTCCAGAAATATATGTGTTCTACCACATATAACTGTGTAACTTGCAATGTTTGAAGTGTATTAGTGCAGGATATAACAGATAACCCTACATGTACCCACATTATGGTGCACTATGTCCGTAATTCATGCATTAAGAGGTTGTGTGTTGTGTTATTACTACATTCCCTGTGCTTTTGACTGATTGCGCTGGATGATATGTATGTGGAATGAGTGGTTATGTACATCTGTCATGGTTTAATGGTAAATCATGTAGTGTATGATGTGCAGTGTCCTGGGTGTGGGTCTTCCACAGGCTGTATATTGTGTTTCACGGCAGAACACCAACTGTCAGATACAGAGTGAGTTAGGGACATTTGAGCGGTCATACGCGGGTGTGCACATATATGCACAGAGCTGAGCAATGCTAAGCTAGGTTTGCGTTTCCTTACACTCAGCTAGCATTTACTTAGCTCAATCTATGTAGGCAATGCTTGCCTCCACACAAATACACATACACAAACTTACAACTGCTTATCCATGTGTACTACTGCTGTTATACGACATCACAATGAACTTAACATACGGCTATCACATGGAAAATAGGATGTGCTGCAGTGGGACTTGACCAGGGAATGCGTGCGCATTAGAAGGATGCTCTGGCCACAACACTATTGCAGTTTTGCTTTGTTTGCATATGTCTACCATAATGACATACCCATGTTCCCTTCCCCTGGCCCCCGAACTCCACGTACACAGCATCCATCCATTCCCCAGTTGCTAGCCCTGCCATACTACATCTCCACACATTTCCCTCACTGCATGTCTCGGTACACCTCCAGTATACTGTCCCACCCAAGCGTCTGCAAGCTCTTCATCCATTTAGTCTACCTATGTACTAGCCTTCACCTTATCATCCTCCTATACTGGTGTTGACATCGATGTGACCCACAACTGTTGGTTCATCCTGCCAGGGACGGACCTGTTGTTGTGTCAAGAGTAGACCTAGCTGGTCTACAGTGTTTCTCCCACTGGTAGCATCCTGCCAGGGTTTTGTGTAGCAGCGGTTTGCTCACAGACCTGGCCAGCCTCATCTCCTGGTTCCACGGAACCAATGCCCCAGGTGTGACATACTGTGCATGAAGCACGCTCGCATGCCCCCACGTTGTGCACCATATATCATTATTCCCTTTGGTATTATGCAGGACTACTATTCTCACAGTATGATTGGACAGGCACTGTTCTGTGCTGCACATAGACTGCTCATAATACTGTGGTTGAGCAATGGACACAATTTCTGGTATTAATCTACACACTTATATACATTTCCTATACTGTCTGATGCCTGTGCTGGATGATGTGTTTGTGATCACAGCAGCTGAATGTGTATCCACCATGGCTTAGTGGAACTCACGTTTACTATAGTGTACAGGGTCGGGGGTTTGCAAACTGGCAGTGCAGATTATTTTGTTAATGGTCACAACAACAGCTGTTGGCTACAGAGTGATTAAGGCACTGTAGAACATTAGTAGGCAGGTATGAGATTGCACGAAGCACAGCATTACTAACTTCTGGTTGCAGCATCTTGCACTCAGTTAGCCTCTACATTGCTTCACCAGTATGGTACTTGCATACCGCCGGCCAAACAGGCTTACACCCACTTGCTCCCGCATACACACATGCAACATCATGCATTTTGTTCACATCTGTCATCCGGAACACTCAGACTGTATGCTTATCCATTGTCAGCAGTGGCCCAGGGTGTAGACCTCCACATTGACCCCAGCTATGTATCCCAATTAATACTGGGGTGATCACATTCATAGAGGTTAACAGCTATGTCCCCCATTAATCATGCTTAGTTTACGTTAAACTGTTGGTATTATCCATGCTTAGGTCAGGTTTACATGTCAGGTATGACTGTTGACAAAGGTCAGTTTAAGGTGTGGTTGGATTCCTGTTTCACAGGTCAGGATAGGTTACATGCAGGTATTCGGGGTAGGTGTAGTTATTCCATACCTGTGTGGTACAGTAGAGGGGAATAGCTAAGGAGTAGGTATTGGGGGTGGCATTGTAAATGTATAGTAGCCCATAGGTATAATTGCATGAGGAGCAATGTGAAAGGTATGTCGTATGTTGGGATTTCTATGCGAGGAGGCCAAGAGGTGTCGGTATCACTAGCTGATGTAGTGGTATAGAGTGTGAGGTGGGGGGAGGGGTTTTCAAGGTAGTGAGCCTGTCCTGCTCCCGGTGTGCTTGTGGTGTTCCTTCATGTGTTAGTTACATGAGTCCTGTGGGACAGCTGTGATACTACATGTGGGTTGGGGTTCCAGATACTGGCAATAAAGTGGGGGAAGAGGGTGTCACCTATGTGTACCCGTAGACATTAATAGGAATGAAACAGGGGCTGATAGGTATGTGCTGTGCATGGGGCACAAAGGGGACTGTTAGTAGGGGGATTATCCGGGGTGTGCAGGATGGCTGCAGGGAAGGTCCACAGCTGGCCATGTTTTCTATGACAACAGCTGTGCATATGCACTGCATTTGGTGTTTGCTTGGACACTCACACACCTGGATGGGGGTGACAACTTCAGTAATACCTTGTGATGCCTATTACATCGGCTTACATGCCTACAGTGGGGTGTTGCAACCATGTGTTCATAGGTGCTGTGAAGTGGGTAATGCAACAACACATATGGTTATAGCGTACATGTACACTGGACTGTGCTGCAGTGGAACCCAAATCGGGAATGGCTGCCCATTAGGCATAAGCATGCCTGTCGACTGTAGAGAATCCGTGGCCTGTTCAGAGTTTGCTTCATAATATTGGTGTGTTCCTCTTACAATCTGCACTTGTCTTTCAAATACCTGGTAACTGATGCCATTAAATACAGACAAGTAATTGGGTTTAAGACTCCACATCCTTTAGATGAGTCATGCTAATGCATAACCTATTATTCTATCAGCTTTCTAAGGTTGTACGTGGGATATTTATTTATTTATTTATTTATTTTATTTTACATTTGTTGACTGGGCTTGTCTAGCTGGATACATGTCCATTTTCAGTAGAGGCCCAGGGAGATAAGCTCCAAACATAAAAACATTACAAAAATAGAAATTACGAAGTAAAATTACAAAATAGAAATTACAAAATAAAAATTCACT